>NC_051848.1:99801982-99813698 GCF_002237135.1 Teleopsis dalmanni
ATATATATATATATATATATATATATATATATATACTTATATATATATATATACTTATATACAAAAGTGTATTATCTTTGAATTTTATTTAATATAATTAAAAATGAATTTGTAAACTATATATATGATTTGATTAGTATAGCAAACTTCGTTAAGTGGAGGCATGTTATACTCTGTTATAATTTAGTCTTTAATTGTAAGCTTCTTATTTTATACAATAAGCTATTATGCAAATAAGCTTTTAAGCTACTTTAAGTTGTACTCTATTTTTAAGTATTAATAAAGTTCAGTCATAATAGGTCTGTTCCACGAGCTACACATAGTAAACCATGAGTAAAACAGAAGTAAAGTACAAACTGAGAGCGTAACACAAATAAAGTGCCAGATTACGCTCTTTACACAAATTTTCATGGAACAGCTTTGTGTAAAGTCTGGTGAAAACGGCTGTTTTTTGAAAAACAAAACAGTAAAAATAGAAATTGAAAAATAACAGACAAAGACATTAATAATAAAATAATTAATATATTTTATTTATTTATTTTTAAATTTATTTTAATATATTACATATTATTATTATTAGGATACATTATGTTAAAAACATATTTACTTTTAATATTATAGTCTTTATGTTTAGTTAGAATTAAAAATTTATTTAAATAATGTAATTTTAAAGCTAAGATAGAATTAAGTATATATTTATAAAATGTGATGTTAATATGTTAATTAGAATTAAGTTCTTTATTGCAATATTAATAAAATTAATTAATGAAAAATAAGCAATATACAAATAAACACTTTAATCCAAATTATTTTCTGTTTGTAATTCATTCCAAATCGAATCTCTAACGATACTTGATCTAAAAGGGATGTGGTTGTTGACATCATTATCTTCCTCAGATTGTTCTGAAAATGTGAATTCTAAGTCGTTTTCATTTGCAAGATTGTGCAAAACGCAACATGCTCTTATAAAGTGACACGGTTTTTCAACTCCTTTAAATTTACAGTAGTACAGCTGTCTAATACGTTGTTTTAAAATACCAAATGCATTTTCTATTAGTATTTGACCTGACCCCAATTTTCTATTGAAATTCTTTAGTGCACGAGTAAGACGCCCGTTGTCTTTATATGGCGTAATGATGTGTTGTGTACAGGGGTATGCGGAATCAGCCAGTAGATAGTATTCTGTAAACGTAAGAGGTTTTAATAAATCTCATTTCTTTTTCCAAAGAACTTACCTCCACACTTCGATGGTAGTCGCATATAAATAGGAGAGTTTTGTAAAACCCAACTGTCATGACAGGAGCCTGGATGTCCGACAAATATGCTAATAAATTTTCTGTTTTCATCACAGATGGCTTGCAAGCATAATGAAATATTTCCTTTTCTGTCAATGTAGTCGTCCTTACGATCTCCAGGAGGATCAATAGTTATACGAGTGCCATCTAGGCAACCTGCAAAGTAACATGTATTAATATATATGCAGCTTTAATATGCACATAAATCCTTACCTATAACTTATGGAAAATTGCATAAGCTTCGGAAAAATGTACTTGCTTCTTCCTTTTTTGATGTGCTAGGCCATGCAATTATATCCGGACACATGTTGCTAAAGAAAGTTATCATCCTTCTTATAACTCGGTTTACTGACGATAAAGAGAGATTAAAGCGATCTGATAAATCTCTAAAACAACATGCTTCGTGACCAGCAAACCATAAAAAAACAGCAACGTGAGCTTCTGAAGAAATGTTCAGTTCACTTACTCGCAGTGCAATAAAGTCGGTACTATTTTGAAATTTTATAGCCAAAGAATTAAAAAAGCTCCGCGAAATGCGGAAATAAGCTTTGAATTCCTTGTCGTCATATTTGCAAACAACATCTTGTATATAATTTTTTATACACACACGTTTTCTTTTTTTTTTATGTAATATCGAATACACCAATTCTATATTCTGGTTGTGTTGTGTTACTTAAATCACTTAATAAAATATTTATTATGTTTTTATCCATTTCAATATTTATTTATTACAGTTGTTACAATTAAAAATGCAGAATTTTTTAATATTCACAAATGCCGCGCAAACAAACAATACAAAAATTAGAATTCAAACCATAACAGCTGATTTACACATAAACACAAATTTTACTTCATATAAAATGCATGAGTAAAGTCTGTGTAACATTTTCAAATTTCGACAGGGATGTTACGCTCTCTCAGATGCTCTCATTTACTCACAAATTTGTTCGTGGAACGCACTTGTGTATACACAGTGTTACTCAAAGTTACTATGTGTAGCTCGTGGAACAGACCTAATATGAACTCAAACGAAGTAAGGCGTATAATTTTTATTTAGCGACATAACAATTAGTGCAGCCGCTATTTCAAATTGTAGTTTGAACACTTCAAAAGTTTCGTTCCCATCAAATGACGGTGGCTGTAGTTTAACGCCACCAGTTTCACGAATGCCTGAAGATGACCTGCTTAGCTCCCTACTATCAGCTTGCCTTTCTAATTAAAACGTCTCACCTTTTTGACCTGTACATTCTGATCAATCGGGTCCCTTCTTCTCGAGCATCTTTTTTGGAATTGTTGCAACTCCATCTTTACGAGTAGTTCAACAAAATGTTGTTCTAATCTCTGCGTGATTTCATTAGACTGTTGTTCCAACTTTCGTTAACTTTGCACCTGTTCTTCTGAGTATTTGTTCCAACTCGTTAGCATTGATTTGAGCTTCACTAATGAGTTCTTAACTGCATAATTGAGGCATTGTTATTGCGCCTACCTGTGATAGAGCATCAGCTATTACAGGTATATCAGTTGAAAAATCACTAATGTGACTTAAGTGCTGGGCTTGGCGAGGTGATGGTTTTACCACTATTTGTTTGAATGCAAAAATGAGTGGTTTGTAATTATTTTGAATTGTAAAATGTCGCGCTTCTAACATGTCGTAAAAATGTTTAATCAAAAGGTAAACTGCTAAAAGTTCCCTATCGTAAGTATTGTAATTGAGCTGGGCTGCTGTTACCTTTACAGAGTAGAATGTGACTGGCTTCCCGTGATTACCTTTTTGTTGTTTAAGAACGGAACCAATTGCGGAACTAAGTGCATCCGTCGACAATGGCAATGCATATATTGGTGAAATTATTCAAATGTTGCATTGAATAGCAATACAAAGCTGCGGTTTTTGGAATCCACTTTCAATAATAGTTTAATACGCCAAGAAATTGGGGAATTTGATGAACCGTTTCTGGCTTTTTGTACTCACGTATTGATTTTACCCGATCTTCTGGAGATTCTGTCTCGTCTGAAGTAATGTAATATCCAAGGAATTGCAACGATGGAACCCCAAACTCTCAAATGCGCTTGATGAAGTTTATGTAACACAATGCCTCTGTTAAGTGATGCTTGCTGGACAAAAACAAAATCAAGAAACCAATAGTGTGGCTTGGAAGATTGAGTCCATGTGGCGTTGAAACGTTTAAGTTGCGTTTTTTAGCCAAAATGATATTACGACGAATTTAAACATTCCTATTGGAGTGCTGGTTGCAGTTTTGCAAATATCATCCGGGTTCATTGAAATGTTATAATAAGCTCGATTAATGTCAATCAGAGAATATTGCACTTCCATGAAGTCGTTCTGACACTTGCTCAAATTACGGATAACGGTCGGGTTTCGTACTGGCGTTCAGCGTACGGTAATCACCAAATACCCTCCATCCACCTCTTTTCTTTTCAACAAGATGCATGGGAATCGACCATGCACTGTTTGATGGTAGTTCAACCCGTTGCTTCAGTAGTGTGCGAAAATTAAAGTATCTTCTTGGCTTTTCTACAAACGGTCGGCACTCTGTTCTGATGGCTTACTTGTGAGATTGTTAGTAGTTTGTACCATAATTGTTGGAAGTGGATAGATTAGTAGACTTGCGAACTAAGTTGGGCAACTTAATAGAGACATTTAAGATGGATATCGAATGTATTTCCACGTTTTTAACAGAGTCTGAGACAGATAAAGACGTTAGAGGATCAATCAGTCAATTGGTTTTTATGTCTGTCACTAAACCGAAAATCTGTGTCTATAATTGATAACTTTACATTAGCTATTATGAAGTCCCAGCTTGTAATGAACCTACTTTTTCCTAGCCGGGGTAGTTCTCAGCCTAGTCCAAGGTCTTACAAGAAAATTTCTATTCGCGGGGACCCAGCGTTCAACTAATGTCGTTTCTACCGTTGAAGTAAGATGTCGTAACAAAGTAATTATTTTCGAATTCAAGTTTTTTTTTCCTTTATTAAACAATTGGTAATATATGTATAACAATCAATGTATTTTAAATAAAAAAAAACAATTTATCAAATAATATCTTTACAATTACTCATAAATAATAATAATCAAATAATATTTAACTGATTTCAATTTTATTGAACAATTTGTATTTTTAAATAAAAAACCCAATTTATCAAATACTGTCTTTACAAGTACTCGTAGTTAATAATAATCAAATAATATTTAACTGATTTCAATTTTTATTGAACAATTTGTATTTTGAATAAAAAAAACCAATTTTCCAAATAATGTCTTTGCAATTACTCGTAAATAATAATAATCAAATAATATTTAACTGATTTCAATTTTATTGAACAATTTGTATTTTTAAATAAAAAAACCCAATTTTTCAAATAATGTCTTTACAATTACTCGTAGTTAATACTAATCAAATAATATTTAACTGATTTCAATTTGTATTGAACAATTTGTATTTTAAATAAAAAAAACAATTTTTCAAATAATGTCTTTATAATTACTCGTAGTTAATAATAATCAAATAATATTAATTAATCATGTTTTAAGTTTCACGTTTATAAATGCCTTCTTTGTGTTCATTTACATACAACAAAATTTATAAAAAAAAAAACTTATAAAATGTTTTTAAATAAAAATATAAGGGAAGATTACTTTGATATTTCACTTAGAATTTTTATATAATATTTTTACATTCCTTAATTGTGGATTCAGTAATTAAATTTTTAATGTTACACTTTATAATTATTTGAGATTAAATTTGCATATTACAGAATAAAATTTTTTCCACAAATATCCTGTTTTCGGTTTAATTTCGAGTTTTATACATATTATTTGTTGACTTCTGTATTTTATATATATATATATATATAAGCCTTACCCTCTCTGGTACATCAGGGCAGCTTACAATGTCCAACGTTGATTATCAGGAACCGCCAATCACCTTAAACTTTGCCACGTATCGGAGACAAAGAGACACCAAAGCCGCGCCACGTCGTTTGCTTATGGTGTCAACACGTTTATAATCTTCGAACGAGCACCAGTACAAAATCTTTTAGTTAACCACTGTTAAAGCCGTCAACTATTTCTTTTATACTGGGGCTATTATCACTATTATCCCGAGCACCAAAATAAATTTTATTAGTAAAAATCAAAGTTTTATTTGACACTTTTTGCTCTTAGGCAATTTTTAATTTTTTTACAAAAAAAATAATTAACGTTGTAAATCAAAATTTAGTTTATAAATAATTTTTGAATTAATTATTTCTTTATATGGACAAAACTGAGTAATTCACACCACCGGTACGTTGCGTTTCGTTTAACATAACCACGAGCCAAGAGACCGAAAACTTCTCCGCTTGCGCCTTTTATTCTCCTTTTTTTCTAACTGCGTCGAGCGGACTTTTTTGTTAGCCGTTGTTCGGTCAATACCCTCAACATTTCCCCTCATCAGGCATTCTGTTGTAGACTTCTGAAAGCTTTAAATTACACTCGCAGCTTTTTTCCCTATTATCCGCTGCAATTTTTGGCGATCAACCGAAATGCACAAAGCAAATTAATAAATGACATTTCTCATTTTTTCCTATTTTTGTTTTGATTATGCTTTGTTTTTTTTACTAAAATGTGTTTCATGCAGTTCGGGAAAATAATTTAAATTTATTTTAATTAATATAGTTCGAACTATATTAATTAAAAATCAATATTCGTCAGGGTATTTCAAGGTATGTATAGCATATGTTAGATATGTTGGAGTACATAACATCAAATTTTATTTAATTATAGTTATCTTTGACGTCAGCATTTCGTGAACCGTGTAAGAATGTGAACGTGTGAAATGCGTATTGTGTGACTAAAATTTATTCAAAAAATTTAGTCGTCACACTCCCTCCTTCCTTTACGAGAGTATATCAATACGGATATCTCCATTTCTGGCAATACGAATCAGTCGAGTCTTGCCATCCCATGTCGCCTTGAATCGATGACGCCTGCCTCTGGACCACTTCTTTAAATCGTAGCCCTGCTTCTGTAGTATTCTCGCCGGGCTAAGGTCTTCATTCAGAAATTCAGCAGTGGTAACTTCATTAGTATGCTTTGATGTGATTGCTTTCTCGTGGGCGTTTTGCTGTTGTAGAATGGCTTTAGCGGTTGGAGGAGTTGCTGGACAATCCCAGTTGTTTATGGTTTGTCTCATAGAGTGATGTATATCTCGCTGCTCATGGAAATGGTTCATGTAGTCATCTCTTGCTTCTGCATCACCTGACTTAAACGGCCAGCTTCGTTTGCGATAGCGCTTGTTGTCATTTTCTTGGCGGTTTAAAATGGTTTTGGCAATTGGAGGCGTTGGAGGGCATTCACTGCTATTCGTCACTCGAGGAGGTGTATGAAGTATGTCCCACCAATCAGGAGGGGCCGTGATCTGCAGGATGTCTTCCAGACGACTCTCGCTCACCTCATCTGACAGCGAATTTTCAGAATGATGACAACTATAAAGATAAACAAGATTAAGTAAGTGGTACAAAATAATTTTAAATTAACAATGATACTGTTTAATTCGACTTAGGTGAGCCGAAATTATTTTATCGCCATGTAGTTCACGCAGCTTCACTATGACCGGTGATACAAAATCTATTACTTCATACGGTCCTGAATATTTCGGGGCTAATTTTGCATTAAAGCCGTCTAGTGCATTGGATAGTGGTTGTGAACGATTAAGTACCAGTGTGCCAAGTTCTGGTTTCCACTCCCGTCGTCGGAGGTTATAATATCTTGCCTGGTCTTGTGATGCTTTTCCCATGTTTCTGCTAGCAATAGCGTATATTTCCAGTAACTTTCGCGCTTTGTTATCGGCAGATTCTGTAGCTCTTCCCAGTCCTGGTGTCACTGCATCATATAATGTACTCGGCATTCGAAGCTCTCTACCTTGAGTAATATATGCCGGACTGAAACCTGTTGAAGACGAAATTGAGGAGTTTATCGCTAACGTGATTTCGGGTAAACACTCGTCCCAGTGTCGGTGGTCATCTATCGAGTTTTGCGCGATCATTGTTTTTATTGTACGATTTGCACGTTCAGTCGGGTTCTCCTGAGGTGTATAAGGGGCTGTATGTTGATGTTGAATGCCCAATCCGACTAAGAATTTTTGAAACACCTTGCTCGTAAATTGTGTTCCATTGTCCGTGACCAAGATCTTCGGAATCCCAAACCGCGCCATTATGTTTTCTCTGAAGGCTTTTTTAACACCGGCCGTCGTGGCGTTCCTCATTGGTATAATCTCCACCCATTTAGAGAACTTATCAAAAAATACCAACGCTACCGTATTTCCTTTAACTGAACGTGGTAAAGGCCCAATAAAATCTGCACATACTGTTACCCATGGCTCTTCTGGTAAACTCGTTAACATCTTTCCTGCACTAGGCTGTTGACTGACTTTGTATTTTTGACAGGTATCACACTTCCGCACATATTCTTTGATGTCGCGATACATTCCTGGCCAAAAATATCTCGATGTAACTCGAAGGATCGTTTTTTGATTTCCTAAGTGCCCTGCCGTAATATCATTGTGACACTCTTTTAATACTTGAGGCCGAATGGCTTGCGGTACACACAATTTCCAGCAAGGATGTCCCTCGTTGCTATAAGAGTTGGGTATACGACGGTACAGCTGATTATTTTCGATAGTATAGTCGGGGTATTTACTTGGATTATCGGTTATTGCTCTTCTCAAGTTCGTTAACCATATACAAGACTGTCCATCTTCTTTTTTCATATCAGGTATATTCACCAGGGCCAGTGTAGTTTGAGGTTGACGAGATAGTGCATCGGCGACGACATTATACTTTCCTTTTCTATATTGTACCTCAAAACTGAATTGTTGCAGCTCTAGCGCCCAGCGCGCGATACGACCAGTTGGATTTTCAATGTTGTTTAACCATTTCAGCGCCAGATGATCGGTTATGACTACGAAACGATAACCTTCTAAATATTGTTTCATTTTTCTTACTCCCCAGACAATCGCCAGACACTCCTTTTCAGTCGTCGAGTAGTTTTTCTCAGCTGGATTTAAACTGCGACTTGCATAAGCTATCACCTTTTCTTCGCCGTCTATTTCTTGGGTCAATATTGCTCCAAGTCCAAAATTACTAGCATCTGTCTGCAATACAAATTGTTCGGTGAAATTGGGGCACGCTAAAATTGGGGCACTCGTTAATTTTTCTTTCAACATATCGAACGCCACTTGTTGCTCTGACGTCCATTGCCATCGTTTTCCTTTCTTTAATAACATCGTAAGGGGTTGTATTGTATTTGAGAAGTGTGGTACAAAACGGCGATACCACGAGGCGATTCCAATACACCGTCGTAGTTCCTTAAGGTCTTTTGGTACAGGTAACTCTTTTATGGCTGCAATCTTTTCGGGATCAGTGTGTATACCATGTGGTGTCACCAAATGCCCAAGATACTTTAGTTCTTTCATGAAAAATTTACATTTCTGTACGTTGATTTTTAGTTTTGCACACCTTAGTCGATGGAATACCTTTCGCAAATTTTCCATATGTTCCTCCAGTGTATGACCAATTATGATGATGTCATCGAGATATGCAAAAGCAAAAGGTTCCATATCAGGTCCAATCACGGTGTCTAACGCTCGTTGAAATGTTGCTGGAGCGGAGTGCAATCCAAAAGGCATCACGCGCCACTGAAATAGCCCTCGTCCAGGTACCGTAAACGCAGTATATTCTTTACTTTGTTCAGCCATTGGTATTTGCCAATACCCGTTCTTAAGATCAAGGCTGCTGATATATTTGGCGTCTCTGAGTTGATCTAGAATGTGTTGTATACGAGGAATTGGGTAGGCATCTGGTATTGAGTGTGCATTTACCTGACGATAATCTATGCAAAGTCGCCAACTATCATCCTTTTTCTTCACTAATACCACCGGTGAGCTATAAGGGCTATGAGAGCGTTCGATACAACCTTTTTGTAATAATTCATTTATTTCTTTGTCCAGTATTTGTTGCATGACCGGGTTTCGAGGATAGTATCTTTGCTTAATCGGTCTGTCATCCTTCATGGTGATGGAATGTGTGGTGATATTGGACAGTCCTTCAAGAGTGTCGAACTTCGCTAATTCGCGAGCTAAGAATTTGTCCACATGTTCCGATTCACTTACTGTAGAATTCAGCATTACCATCTCTCGTTTCACATTTGTAGTTTTACTAAGTTTGACTGTATTTTCCCCTATTTTGAAGATACTTGATGCCGAAACCAGGAAGTCCATCCCCAAGACCATATCATGTACCATTCCTTCTAACACTAATAGTTCAACTGCATAGTCACAGGCCCCGATTCGCAGTGATGTGTGAATTATTGTATTTATGTTCCGCGGTGAACCATCTGCCAAACGTACCACCAAATCTACTTCGTCGTGTTTGCCATATAAATGTTTTGCTATGCCCGGATGAATAAAACATTTACTGGCCCCTGTATCAACCATGGCTGCCATCTGTTGATCCTGAATGAATATTTTTATAAGAAGACGATTATTTTCAATTATGAATGGTTCTGAGACGGTGTTGGAATGTCGGTCACGCCCCTTGCTTCTGGACGGCGTGACCGCTGGAAGTTTCCCGGAACTTTTCGGCAGCAATCAATTGTTCGTACATCACGTCGGCCGCACTGCCAACAGAAGAGAATACGAGGGTTCTGACATCCTCGCGCTTGGTGTCCTTGTCGTCCACATCGAAAGCAAGCTGAAGCTAGGTTTATTGGTTCCACTGCTGCCAGTACCACCGGCTTATCTCGTCGTTCTGGTGTTGTAAAAGATTCCCTTGGTTTTCTGCTTTTTCCTTCGTCCCGAACTGCTTCGTAGTCGTTAGCGAGTAATATCAGCTCTCGTAATGTACAAAACTCGCGTCGCTTTATATGCAGCCTGTATTCTGTTAAACTATTTCGGTAGAATCGTTCAAGCTTTGCTCCATCGTCCATTTTCAAATGTTGCATCAACTTCTGCAATTCCAACACGTAAGTTTTAAATGATTCCCCAGGTTTCTGCATTCTGTTTCTTAGCTCGTCTTCTAAGCGCTCGAAGTAACGATGAGGAAGGAAAAATTCTAGAAAATCGAATTTGAACTGCTCCCAGTGGTCCCAGTCCCCTTTATTGTGACGGAACCATACCAAGGCCTGCCCTTTCAGCAATTCTGGCATCGCACGAGGTAGCATATTTTTAGCAATATCATATCCACTCGCTAACTCTTCCACACGCTCCACAAACGCCAACGGATCGCCGCTCTCATCAAATCGGACCGCCCATTTTCTAGCCTGATCGATGACTGTTGCCTGCATGGTTCTAGGTTGTGTATATGGTACGTGTAACGTATGTTGCGTGTACTGCTGCTGCTGTGTCAATTGTGGAATATTATTTTGCGTTGTCTGTTCTCGGGTTGGCAATGGTATTTCCTCCACGGCGTGATCGCATTCTACTTCACCTACGGACACTCTGCTATGTCTATCTTCAAGTTCTTTTAATCGTGTTATTATCTGCGGTTTGTGGTCAGCTTGTGCAATAAAGTTTGCCAATCGCCGGCGCAATTCATCGACGACACCTGTTGACTCTTGTTCGAATTCGTCCAAATAAGCGACTAGCTCTTCTTTGCGTAAATTTCTTACCCAGCTGCGACCCATATTAACTGATATACGATGTTTTGCGATATCTGAACCTAAAAAACTAGCTGTGTTTCGATGTATTTAGTTGAACCTTAGTCGAGGGTCCCTGCTCGGGCGCCACTTGTAATGAACCTACTTTTTCCTAGCCGGGGTAGTTCTCAGCCTAGTCCAAGGTCTTACAAGAAAATTTCTATTCGCGGGGACCCAGCGTTCAACTAATGTCGTTTCTACCGTTGAAGTAAGATGTCGTAACAAAGTAATTATTTTCGAATTCAAGTTTTTTTTTCCTTTATTAAACAATTGGTAATATATGTATAACAATCAATGTATTTTAAATAAAAAAAAACAATTTATCAAATAATATCTTTACAATTACTCATAAATAATAATAATCAAATAATATTTAACTGATTTCAATTTTATTGAACAATTTGTATTTTTAAATAAAAAACCCAATTTATCAAATACTGTCTTTACAAGTACTCGTAGTTAATAATAATCAAATAATATTTAACTGATTTCAATTTTTATTGAACAATTTGTATTTTAAATAAAAAAAACCAATTTTCCAAATAATGTCTTTGCAATTACTCGTAAATAATAATAATCAAATAATATTTAACTGATTTCAATTTTATTGAACAATTTGTATTTTAAATAAAAACCCAATTTTTCAAATAATGTCTTTACAATTACTCGTAGTTAATACTAATCAAATAATATTTAACTGATTTCAATTTGTATTGAACAATTTGTATTT
>NC_051848.1:99813798-99819710 GCF_002237135.1 Teleopsis dalmanni
TAGTCTAGAAATGTACATTTGGGCAAAGTTCAAGCTTATCAGTCATTATAAAAAAATTATTCTGCTGGGTTTATTCACATAAATTGGCAACTGTTTTCCTCCAAGTGAACTTAGCAACGCACAATTCTTAGTAATAGAAGATTAAAATAATCAGCATATGAAATAAGATACATTTTGTACGCATTAGAAGGCGTATTTTTATTATGCAAAAACTCATACATTTTCTTAAGTTTATTTATAAATACCAATTTTATTTTTATTAAAAATAAAAAGTTTTACAGATAAAGCAATTGTTGTCTTCTGACAATTGCATTATCTTACACAATTTTTTTTTGCAAAAAAGAAAAAAATATATGTACGAAAATGACAAGAAATATGTATATAAATAGCAGATATCAGATTGCAGTGGGAGCCTAATTAGTAAGTGATATTTTTGGTGAAGGTGTTATTGAGTCGCGTCTTACTCTGATTGGTACACGTAATTAGAACACCTGTAGAATTGCAAAGATAACATTATAAAATTATTTTTATTTATTTATAACAGATTTATAACAGATCAAATATTAAATCGAAAAACACATTCAAAAATCTTATCAACAAAGCATGGAAAAAAATCATTTCGCTTATCAACAACAATTCCGATGAATTATTATATTAATTAAAGTGAATTAAATTTAAAACTTGAGCTCAATGTCATTTTTAGTAAGTAAGTTGCAGTAGGGCGGGGCATTACTTGTATCGTTTAATTAGTGATTTCCTATTATTTTTAATGTAAATGCTTAAAACATGTAGTTTTAAATGACATTATATCGTAAAATTTTTCTCAGAATGTTATAAATATATTTCCATCAAACACTTGAGCACAGCACACTATCAATATTAACTATCATTACAATATATTAAGGTTAGATTTTATGCAATGGTAGTAGAAGTTCTGTAGTTACTAAAGATTTTCAGTATTTGTAGTACACAGTTCAGGTTTCAAAGGGACTATGGGCTAATCAATTGATTTGTAGGAAGTCATGAACATCTCCTATGTAGCCAGTTAAAAGTCTATGTGAGTTGAAATCACAAAATAACGAAAAATAGCATGCTAGCGGGACCAGCTCTATTGGCTCCAGATCACTATTCTAAATATATATTTATCCAACGAATGTAATTGATAGCTGCAGTATATATATTTTAATATATTTTATTTGCCTATATATTTCCATAAAACACTTCAGTACTAACAGGTCTAATGGAAACATTTGCCGGCTGATATAATCTTACTATGTTATCAAATAAATTTATTGTTGATGATCGTGTTGTCCTACTATGAAGAAACCCTACTTGGTTCGCATTCATTGTGAGCGATAAAAGTACAAACGTAGTGCTTCATGACAATAACATAAAATGTTGTAAACGAATAATTTTAGAATGTAGATCACTTTATTTAAGTAAATCAATTAATCGCAAATTAACACAATTTTATCTTAACATCGCCACAACAGCACTAAGGCTAAGGCTGTATCCTATTTCAAGAGTAATTTAGTTTATATTACTGCACCCGGTTATGTGCTACAATTTCTTTCCTAGCGATGGTGCAGAGAAATAAGAAAAAAATGTCGATCAACTGCCCTCTTACTTCAAAGTCCTCTATAGAAACCGTATATCTACTCTAATGTATATTCATCTTAACGTAGTTCCACTCTACCGCAACTTAAGTATTTCTTAAGTATTTGTCTGCTATCCGCAATTAAATCAATCAAGACATTGTCCATTTCATTATAACGAAATAGTGATTTTTGGGTTCAGAAGAGTCCACTAATGTTCATTTAAACAAAAAAAAAAGGTATCATAATTAATTTACTTTTCAGGGACTCCATTTACTCATATAGCGAGTCTACAATCAATTTTCTTTTATTGCCATTAATTTGGATAATACAAATACGTGTTATAGACATGTTTAAGAAGCTCGCCAAAAATGTTCTTTTACGGAATTTAGAAATCATTGAATTGCTAAAGTATTATTTGAGTACAATCAGTTCTACCGTGAGGTTGTCTCTTCAGATTTTTTTGATAATTTGGAGGTGTATATAACTTACAAAAACAACTTTTAAAAGCAATATCGGGAAAAATATTCAATAGAAAAAGTTATATTATAATCTAAATAGTTTAGGTTTATCTGTAGTAGCATTTTTTAAACCAGACCTTAGTGAAATTTGTACTCAGAACTTGTGTGCTGAAAAGTGATTGACTTGCTATCAAATTTGCATGTATCTTGGTAAATATTGAAAATGTACTCTCTTTCCTATCATATGATTGTTTTCATTTCGAGGACCAAGAAAACATTTCACGTCGAATCAGTTAAATAAGTATTAATAATTCATAAGCAGTCTAATCGAAGAGCTTCAGCTGGCAACTTTATGGTTGTACATTGGTGGAAAGTACACATTTCATTTAACATTTAAGAATGCCTCATTCATAAAAACTTAGATTGATTGTAACTACTATATTACTACCAATAACTACAATGCATAGAGTAATACCTGTCCTATATTGTATATGTACATATGAAAAAATTTGACAACTTTTTTAATAGAGTTCTCTCTATAACTTTTGTAGAGAGTTCTAACAGTTCTTCATGTTTCTTTCATCTATCATCTAGCATAAGATTTGTCACCTATCCAATTTTAAAAAACATCACCAGATGTGAAACTTATGTGGAATATATAACTTATAACTTATACATAAAGTATAACTTATGGGAATGTATATTCGAAATGTGGTTTTTATTTTTATATCCTTATCAAAATTTCCAGTAGTATTCATCTTAAAATATGGTTTAGCACAACAATAAAAATAGTTGAATAACCAAATCTGATTTGTCATATATATTTTTGCAGCCGTTGTTTATGGTTTAAAGCAGATAAAACTCATTTACGAATAATATCTGTTTTAAGATTAATTTATTTAAGAAATTATTTAATTTTTCCTTTGTTTAATTGTTTTAAATTAAATATAATTATAATGAATACCATCGTACCATTATTTTATAACTAATATAAAATTATTATACAACCTTATAAATATAAATAAAATTATAGTGATAATTAAAAATGTAGAATCTCTCATCTACAACTAATTAATTTACATGTGTTATATATATTATTTCATAATTTATATACGATATGTTTAAAATTTACTGAATAATACTCAGTGCTTAATTATTGTTGATAATTTTAGAATATTTCACAGTATTTTTAAACATTTTGCAAAATTAAGAAAAAAACAATGACGCTATTTGAGACAAGCTAGCTTAATAGTTTCTGACGTGTCGTACAGGTACCTAAATAGTTTTTCGAATAAAATTAAAAAGAATATAAATAATTAATCAAAAAATTATCATAAATTTTACAAATATGTTTATTTTCGTTTAATTGAGTTAAAAATAAGCTGCTGCTCAAATAGTGTATATTTTGTAGTTATAGTTATTTCAGTAAGAAGAAGAGGTTAACTTCATGTTAACTTCATGTTTAGAACAATAGACAAATTTTATAATATATGTTATGTATGATTAATAATCGCTATAGTAATTAGTCTGTATTGAATCCACATAGTTATAAACATGAATTCAAATAATATATTAAAAATGGCTTCAAAGCAGTAACTAAGAATATTCTGTTACTCATGTGCTTTATAACACTTTATCTACATTAATATGTACAATTAATGCCCTTATTATTGATTAAAGTTAGAAAAATTTATACTAAAACTGGTAAGATTCAGTTTAACCATACACTTATAGAGACTAGAGCCTTATTGTGGATTCAGTTGGTGAATAACTTTGTTTCAGATCAATAGTTGAATAAACTCAAAAAAATAACGCTATATATGATTGCTGGTAGATTACTTGTAAAGAAATTAGATCTGCAACAATATATCAACAAGCGAAACCATTTAGTTTAATGTTACAACTGGCGTCTCTGTTTGGAAAGGAACTGTCTGAGCTAAAAACAGAATACTGAGGTAGAAGTTTTTATCCCCTTCTCACATTAAGAACTCTTTACAAGATATACGTTAATATTCCTTTAAAAGTATAATGTCTTCCATTCAATTAGGGTCAGTTGTAGTATATAACATCTACTATGGTTACTATTCTCTATTTTAATTGGAGCCTAAACTATTATTATAATTTATCTCTCTATACTAATTATGATAAGGACTAACCGATATCTATTCAATTCCAATGAAAAAATATCGAATTTAATGGTATTACTTTAACTGTTATGAATGCATAACGTTACAAGACAATCTGTAAATAACAACAATATCATTAAGCTTTATCATAGGTACTAGTCTTCCGTAAAGATCGAAGTATCATCTCTGTTTTTGGAGAAGGTATAAAATATAAATCCATTTTTTTTATTATATCTTATTTCCTAGGTTCTGGAATGAATCAATCACTCAACTATGAATCCACATAAAAATTTATTTTCATCATTGTGAATGCCTTAAAAATAGTAAGTAACTAATGAAAGCAATTGCTGCTATCAGATTGACTTATATACTACCATATATCAACTTTAATATGATGCAGAAATGTTAAAACAAAAAATTACTGTAAATCGAAACATTTGTTATACTTGACATTTTTAATATTATTTAAGTTAAAACAAGTTTAATCAATGTTAAATATGTTTAAATTTTTTTGAGATAAAACCGATATCCTATCCTATCATCTTAATTTTAATCCACAAAATAAGTATTCGGATGAGGTGGATCGGTGTGCTTTGATTTTTGAAGAAGTATAATAAAATAAATACGCTTAATAAAATATATAACAAATTTAATTTAATGAACTCAATTAAGTAATCAAATTGTTAATGGATTAATAATTATATTTAAATATATAATTATATAATTACTATAAAAATCTTGTTATTGCAACTTGCAAGTGTTGTATGAGCAAACACAAGCTTGAAAATATTTACATAAAAACACACAAATATTGTAATTAATAAAAATAAAATTAAATAAAAATTCATAAGAAATCTGTAAAAAAAATTTTTTTCTCTCCATAAGTAAACATTGTCATGAAATGTCAAAAGAGAAATGCGATCGGACATACCGAAATATAAAATAAACTACACGCAAATTATTTTAGTTATTTTTAGAAAATTGTTTATAAAAAGAATTTTAAATCTTCTAACAAACAAAAAAATCAAAGTCAAAACAAAAAATAAATTATAATTTTTATGGTTTAACGTAAACAAAACTTTGGCATAGTTTAAATAAATATCGGGTTAATTTATTTAAGATCAAAGTCATAGATCTCTTTATACTAAGAATGGAACATGCTTTAACTCAGGCACATATAAATATACTTAAACACCGAAAAGCTTTCGGAAATTCTCATTTAAAATTCGCGCGCTGTATATTTTCCGATATTTTAAGTTTATGTAGTTTGGCAGCACTGTCCTTAATTACTATGCCAAAAATGAGCGCGATCTGTCAGACAGTTCGTTTACGGCAGCTGTTGAAACCAGTTCACCTCAGTAGGGCGTTGCGAAAAAAACAATGGAAAAAAATATTGAACAAAGAGTTTGCATCAAATTTTGTGTTTCGAACGAAATTTCGTGTGCAGAATCGTTGCGAATGCTACAAAAGGCTTATGGGGAATCAGTTTTATCGAAAACTCAAGTTTATGAGTGGTACAAAGCCTTCCAGGACGGTCGTACGACCGTCGAAGACATTTCGCAACGCACTACTGAGGTGAACTGGTTTCAACAGCTGCCGTAAACGAACTGTCTGACAGATCGAGCTCATTTTTGGCATAGTAATTAAGGACAGTGCTGCCAAACTACATAAACTTAAAATATCGAAAAATATACAGCGCGCGAATTTTAAATGAGAATTTCCGAAAACTT
>NC_051848.1:99819810-99836576 GCF_002237135.1 Teleopsis dalmanni
TTTGGTGGGACAAGTCCGCAGGGTGATTAGACAGGAATGGCGTACCATGTATAACGGTCTATTTGTTGCTTGTGCAACATATGGGGCGCCTACATAGTGCGAAGTACTCGAATCTGCTTATGGCCTTGTCATGGCCTTGCCAGCGCGTAATGCTTTTAGGTTGCTTGCCGGTCTGCCATACAGTTTCCACAAATGCCCTCTAGGTATTACTGGGAGTTCCTCCCCTTGATTTGCAAGTCTTGCTTCGGGCAACTGCTTCCAGGCTAAGGAGGGGCTTGGTACTGTCGGAAGCTGATTGGCTGAGTGGCATTAATGTTGTGAATCTAAACAGGTCACAGATTGCTAGGCTATTGAATGAATGTGTCACATCTAGATGGCAAGCTAGATGGAATGACTTACCATCGAGTCGCCAAACAGTTTTATACAAAAATAATATTGTTTTAAAAAGAGGATGGAGTATTAAGCTTTAAGATCCGATAATTAGTATTTTACGAACCCTATATTTCCCTTCGCCAACCTGAAATACGCGGAATTTTTGTCGACATGTGCAAAGGATAACACGGCGTTTAACTTCATCATATATTTTATCTGAATCAGTTGCTGGTTTGCGTTCTTGCCAACCGGGTCTCCACCATTACGATCAAAAAGATCTGCCACTGCACCCATTTCCATTCGAGAAGTGTCAAATTCTTTAAAAAATAAATAATAGGTATTCTAGATTATTTAGTTATTCTACATTATATAAATACTCGTACTTATTATTCCATATATGAATTCGGCACATCGTATTTAACCATTATTTTCCTTATTCATTTTTCTAAACAAATCAGTCAAACGTGATTTTTTGTGATTCATATATGTACATACCATATATATATATGAATATTTCAGAAAAATATTTTAGGAAATATTTTAGGAAAAATATACAAAAACAAAGCCATGCATCATTTTCATTAATATTGCCTCACATACTCTTTCATACAAAATCATTTACAGTGTGCAATAGAATCAAGAATATAAGAACAATTTAGTATTGATTATTTTTTTGTTTTTTTTTGTTACATGCAAATGTTTTTATGTTATGCAGTTATTTTTATTACTATATAATTATTACTATATAATTATATATATTCATTATTATATAATAAAAATAACTGCATAACATGAAAACGTTTGCATTTATTTTAATGCATAACCCTTACCAACACAATAGGTTTTTACAAATTTTAAAGAAAACATGTACATATATCATATTAATGCACACCCATACACAGTTATTATTATGCCTACGAATGGAGTCATAGCGGAAAAAACATAATTGTGATGAGCGGACGGAGAAATGGCACCTCCGTCCGCTCGATGGCAAGCTAGATGGTAGAGTGACTTATGAATATATTCGTGATGTCAATTTCGTTAAGGATAGACCAGACTTTGACTTCGGCTTGAGTCTTGGCTATCTCTTGATGGGCCACGGGTCTCTTAATGCATTTTTGCACGGAAGGACTTTAGTTGACACCTCGTACTGTATTTGTGGGCATCACGTTCAGGATTGGAGGCATGTGCTTTGTGGGTGTATGTTGTATGAGGATGTTAGAGATTTGGATGGAATGGGTGTTAGGCGAACAGCAAATGAATATGATGTTAGTACTGTTCTTGCTAATGCTGAAAGTTTTAACAGACTGGATGCATTTGGAAGGACAGTATTTAACCGTCGTCGCGCCTTGGTAGGTCAACTGAGGCAATATGTGAGTAGGTGTTTTGTGTGTATGAAGTGACTAAACTCAGTTCTGTAGCACCGTATGTTTCCGCTGTTGTTTGTTTTTGTGTGCTTGTTGTGTGCTTGCTGTGTGCTTGTTGTCTACTTGTTATCTGGCTGTGGTGTTTTGCTGTCTGTATGTTATTTACTTGTTGTTCCGTGTTGTCTGTTTGTTTTGCTCGTGATCTGTTTGTTATCTGTTATCTGTTTGCTTGTGATCTGTCTGTTGTCTGCTAACGTCTGTTTGGACTCTTTGCTGTTATTGTCTGTGCCACTTCTTTTGTTGTCCGTCCGTTGTTGGGCACCATACCGATTCTGTTTGGAGCATCACTGGTAGTATGTAAATTTTTCACTTACGACACTCGACCGGAGGTGTAAATCTGGTACCACGGGGGTTAGTTAGTCTGCAGTCAGTTCTGACCATTGAGGTTGGCTCCTTAAAGGGAGTGTCGTGGTGGCTGTGGTTAAAACCCAAATATACGCGGGTAGAATGACTGTATTCATTTCATTACATTTCATTACATGTTCATTATATACATTTTCATTATACATTCACTCATTCATTTACACATTTTTTCATTTGTATACTCGTTCATTTGATTACTTTCATTCGATATGGAGTTGCATTTTTCCAACCGGGTGCTGTGACCCATAGATAAGCAGAGGTGTTAGATAGGCGTCGCTCCTCACCAAGGGGGAAATTATATCCAAACATATAACTTCAACTGGTACCGGCGGAATTTCTTACGATTTCCAATGGGGCGTTCATCGGCGCAATATACCGATGCGTGTGTGAAGAACGCCGTGATGTTAAGCCTACACGGCAGGTAATCACGTAAAACTCCGGAACTTCATGTCCCTATTTACCCCAGTTCTTTTTGAACATTCGTTGCGAGCAGACGTGCTTTCATTGTGCGTGTTATTTTTGTGCGCTGTATTGAGTATAAATTTGCTTGTGTTTTGTATAAAATTCGTATTTGAATTTGTGTAAGTGATTTCATTGCTTTGCAAGTTAAATAAGGGTTGGTATTGGTAATTTATTTATTGCCAATAGTGGCTACAAATTGCGCTGTGAGTATTTATTTTTTAAGAAATTTTATTGTATTTGCTCATATTGTAGAATTTTGATGTGCTATTTTTAATAATTCTCATTTGCTTAAATACGTTACTAGTATATAATTGTGTGTGAATTTACGAAATTGTAGGTTTTCCGACATTCCTTGATTTGTGTGGGAATTGCAAAATTGTTGTTTCCCACGGTAATTGATACTGTGTGCGAAATTGCAGAATTGTATTTTCCCACGCTCGTTGATGTTGTGTGTGAATTTGCGAAATTGTTTTTTCCCACGCTCGTTGAAATTGTGTGTGATTTTACGGAATTGTAGTATTTTCTCACATTCTTGATATTGAGTGTTTTGCTGTGCTATTTTTAATAATTCTCATTTGCTTAAATACGTTTTTGAAAAGTGGTTTTCTTCAGGTGGGCATGCTGTTGCCAACAAAGTAGGTAGAGCAGATCAGTCTTACAGTAGTGTTGTTAGTAATACTGCAAATAGCAGTAAGGTAGGCCCTGTAATAGATTCGAAGCAAATGATTAAGCCCACTGAGACGTGGTCGTTGGTTGTTAGGAGTAAGGATGCAAAGGCATCATCTAAAGATGTAGTAAACAAGGTAGTTAGGGAAATAGGTCTCACCTTGGGAGTCAGAATACTTGGTGTTAAGCCATTGAAAAATGGTGATGCCATAATTCGGACTCCTTCGGTGGCAGAAAGAAAGAAAATAGCCGCTAACACTAAGTTAAATGAAGTAGGGTTAGACGTTTCAGTTAGGGAAACGTTAGGGTCTAAGGTTGTAGTTCAGGGTGTCTATAGTCAGATCTCCCATGATGAGTTCATGCAGGAGTTGTTCGATTTGAATTTTAAGGGAAAAATATCACAGGATGCTTTTGCTAAGAAAGTGAAGTTAGTCAGTCGTCCGTAGGACGCTAAGTCAGAAGGTTCTTTGAATGTGATGTTAGAAGGCTGTAGCTCAGTGATGAACTCTCTTTTAGAGAATGGTCGCTGCTACATTAAGTGGTTTAGTTTTAGGGTCCGTTAGTTCAACCCAGTAATGGGTTGCTATCGTTCTTATGGTTTTGACCATAAAGTAGCTGATTGTCGTTTTCCTTCCGAAGTGTGTCGTCGTTGTGGCGTGCAAGGTCATAGGGCACTCAATTGTGTCAATGCGTTAAGTTGCCGAAATTGTGATTTCAAGGTTAAACCGGCAGGTCATCTAATGATGTCAGAAAACTGCCCGGTTTACGCCGGTTTGTTAGCTAGAGCGAATGCTAGACACTAATTATGTTTACATTTGCTCAGCTAAACTGTGGTAGGTCGTATGGTTCTACGTGCGCTTTAGGTCAAACGATAGGTGAGCTTGAGTGTGTTGTGGCACTGATTCAGGAACCATACATCAAACAGATGCATGGTTCAAATAGGTTTGTAAAAAGACAGTCTGTTGCGGGTTTGACTGATGCATTTCAGATTTTCTCCGATGATTGTGGTCAGTCTGCTGTAGTGGTCGCTGATTCAGCGCTTGAATGTCTTCAGGTCACATCTTCTAAATGGGGTGTGGCCGTTTCTGTTGAAGGATATTTCGGTCGGTTTATCTTTGTTAATGTGTACTGCAAATTTTCCGATCCACTGGAAGCCTATATCCAGTTCTTGAGGTCAGTGCACTTGAATGCTTGTAATATTCCATTTATTATAGGGATGGATGCTAACGCCATTTCACCAATGTGGTATAGTAAAATGTCGAGATCTTCGGCAGAATACTCAAGCCATTATCGCGGTGAAATGTTGAGTGAGTGGTGCGCTGCTAATGGTATTAATGTAATTAATCAACCATGTGAGGTTTTTACCTTTTCTGGATCTAACGGTCAAAACGACATTGATGTGAGTCTGCTTAATAATGCAGCCAACAGATTTGTCTTTGATTGGAACGTGATTGAGGGCGTAAGCCTCAGTGATCATAATTTGATAAAGGTGGATGTTTCGTCTGTGGTGGCTGAGCCTGTTGAGTCTGTGGTCCTTCAGAATGTAAGGTGGTTTACAAATGGTGTCTCCTGGTCTGATTACTCTGATTGGATCAGAGAGGAATATACCATGTCTGTCGAAGATTTTAGTTCTTTAGACGTTGATCTTCAGGTAGCTAAGCTAAATGAATGGGTAGGTTCGGTCAATAGAAATAAGCTTCGTAAGGTTAGGAGAAATAGTAATAAAATTAAGTGGTGGAATGTAGACTTGTCTTTAACGATAAGGAAACTTAACACCAATCAGAGAGGAATATGGAACCATTCATGATGGAACCATTGTTGCTAGAGTTAGGGCAATCTTGTGAATGTTCTGCTTATGTTGATGACCTTCTCGTACTTATTGAAGGACAAAGTAGGCTTGAGGTTGAAAATAGGACGTCTGAGAAAATGCAGGTCATCTGGTCATGGGACCAACAAGTAGTTCTGACCATTGAGGTTGGCTCCTTAAAGGGAGTGTCGTGGTGGCTGTGGTTAAAACCCAAATATACGCGGGTAGAATGACTGTATTCATTTCATTACATGTTCATTATATACATTTTCATTATACATTCACTCATTCATTTACACATTTTTTCATTTGTATACTCGTTCATTTGATTACTTTCATTCGATATGGAGTTGCATTTTTCCAACCGGGTGCTGTGACCCATAGATAAGCAGAGGTGTTAGATAGGCGTCGCTCCTCACCAAGGGGGAAATTATATCCAAACATATAACTTCAACTGGTACCGGCGGAATTTCTTACGATTTCCAATGGGGCGTTCATCGGCGCAATATACCGATGCGTGTGTGAAGAACGCCGTGATGTTAAGCCTACACGGCAGGTAATCACGTAAAACTCCGGAACTTCATGTCCCTATTTACCCCAGTTCTTTTTGAACATTCGTTGCGAGCAGACGTGCTTTCATTGTGCGTGTTATTTTTGTGCGCTGTATTGAGTATAAATTTGCTTGTGTTTTGTATAAAATTCGTATTTGAATTTGTGTAAGTGATTTCATTGCTTTGCAAGTTAAATAAGGGTTGGTATTGGTAATTTATTTATTGCCAATAGTGGCTACAAATTGCGCTGTGAGTATTTATTTTTTAAGAAATTTTATTGTATTTGCTCATATTGTAGAATTTTGATGTGCTATTTTTAATAATTCTCATTTGCTTAAATACGTTACTAGTATATAATTGTGTGTGAATTTACGAAATTGTAGGTTTTCCGACATTCCTTGATTTGTGTGGGAATTGCAAAATTGTTGTTTCCCACGGTAATTGATACTGTGTGCGAAATTGCAGAATTGTATTTTCCCACGCTCGTTGATGTTGTGTGTGAATTTGCGAAATTGTTTTTTCCCACGCTCGTTGAAATTGTGTGTGATTTTACGGAATTGTAGTATTTTCTCACATTCTTGATATTGAGTGTTTTGCTGTGCTATTTTTAATAATTCTCATTTGCTTAAATACGTTTTTGAAAAGTGGTTTTCTTCAGGTGGGCATGCTGTTGCCAACAAAGTAGGTAGAGCAGATCAGTCTTACAGTAGTGTTGTTAGTAATACTGCAAATAGCAGTAAGGTAGGCCCTGTAATAGATTCGAAGCAAATGATTAAGCCCACTGAGACGTGGTCGTTGGTTGTTAGAAGTAAGGATGCAAAGGCATCATCTAAAGATGTAGTAAACAAAGTAGTTAGGGAAATAGGTCCCACCTTGGGAGTCAGAATACTTGGTGTTAAGCCATTGAAAAATGGTGAGGCCATAATTCGGACTCCTTCGGTGGCAGAAAGAAAGAAAATAGCCGCTAACACTAAGTTAAATGAAGTAGGGTTAGACGTTTCAGTTAGGGAAACGTTAGGGTCTAAGGTTGTAGTTCAGGGTGTCTATAGTCAGATCTCCCATGATGAGTTCATGCAGGAGTTGTTCGATTTGAATTTTAAGGGAAAAATATCACAGGATGCTTTTGCTAAGAAAGTGAAGTTAGTCAGTCGTCCGTAGGACGCTAAGTCAGAAGGTTCTTTGAATGTGATGTTAGAAGGCTGTAGCTCAGTGATGAACTCTCTTTTAGAGAATGGTCGCTGCTACATTAAGTGGTTTAGTTTTAGGGTCCGTTAGTTCAACCCAGTAATGGGTTGCTATCGTTCTTATGGTTTTGACCATAAAGTAGCTGATTGTCGTTTTCCTTCCGAAGTGTGTCGTCGTTGTGGCGTGCAAGGTCATAGGGCACTCAATTGTGTCAATGCGTTAAGTTGCCGAAATTGTGATTTCAAGGTTAAACCGGCAGGTCATCTAATGATGTCAGAAAACTGCCCGGTTTACGCCGGTTTGTTAGCTAGAGCGAATGCTAGACACTAATTATGTTTACATTTGCTCAGCTAAACTGTGGTAGGTCGTATGGTTCTACGTGCGCTTTAGGTCAAACGATAGGTGAGCTTGAGTGTGTTGTGGCACTGATTCAGGAACCATACATCAAACAGATGCATGGTTCAAATAGGTTTGTAAAAAGACAGTCTGTTGCGGGTTTGACTGATGCATTTCAGATTTTCTCCGATGATTGTGGTCAGTCTGCTGTAGTGGTCGCTGATTCAGCGCTTGAATGTCTTCAGGTCACATCTTCTAAATGGGGTGTGGCCGTTTCTGTTGAAGGATATTTCGGTCGGTTTATCTTTGTTAATGTGTACTGCAAATTTTCCGATCCACTGGAAGCCTATATCCAGTTCTTGAGGTCAGTGCACTTGAATGCTTGTAATATTCCATTTATTATAGGGATGGATGCTAACGCCATTTCACCAATGTGGTATAGTAAAATGTCGAGATCTTCGGCAGAATACTCAAGCCATTATCGCGGTGAAATGTTGAGTGAGTGGTGCGCTGCTAATGGTATTAATGTAATTAATCAACCATGTGAGGTTTTTACCTTTTCTGGATCTAACGGTCAAAACGACATTGATGTGAGTCTGCTTAATAATGCAGCCAACAGATTTGTCTTTGATTGGAACGTGATTGAGGGCGTAAGCCTCAGTGATCATAATTTGATAAAGGTGGATGTTTCGTCTGTGGTGGCTGAGCCTGTTGAGTCTGTGGTCCTTCAGAATGTAAGGTGGTTTACAAATGGTGTCTCCTGGTCTGATTACTCTGATTGGATCAGAGAGGAATATACCATGTCTGTCGAAGATTTTAGTTCTTTAGACGTTGATCTTCAGGTAGCTAAGCTAAATGAATGGGTAGGTTCGGTCAATAGAAATAAGCTTCGTAAGGTTAGGAGAAATAGTAATAAAATTAAGTGGTGGAATGTAGACTTGTCTTTAACGATAAGGAAACTTAACACCAATCAGAGAGGAATATGGAACCATTCATGATGGAACCATTGTTGCTAGAGTTAGGGCAATCTTGTGAATGTTCTGCTTATGTTGATGACCTTCTCGTACTTATTGAAGGACAAAGTAGGCTTGAGGTTGAAAATAGGACGTCTGAGAAAATGCAGGTCATCTGGTCATGGGACCAACAAGTAGTTCTGACCATTGAGGTTGGCTCCTTAAAGGGAGTGTCGTGGTGGCTGTGGTTAAAACCCAAATATACGCGGGTAGAATGACTGTATTCATTTCATTACATGTTCATTATATACATTTTCATTATACATTCACTCATTCATTTACACATTTTTTCATTTGTATACTCGTTCATTTGATTACTTTCATTCGATATGGAGTTGCATTTTTCCAACCGGGTGCTGTGACCCATAGATAAGCAGAGGTGTTAGATAGGCGTCGCTCCTCACCAAGGGGGAAATTATATCCAAACATATAACTTCAACTGGTACCGGCGGAATTTCTTACGATTTCCAATGGGGCGTTCATCGGCGCAATATACCGATGCGTGTGTGAAGAACGCCGTGATGTTAAGCCTACACGGCAGGTAATCACGTAAAACTCCGGAACTTCATGTCCCTATTTACCCCAGTTCTTTTTGAACATTCGTTGCGAGCAGACGTGCTTTCATTGTGCGTGTTACTTTTGTGCGCTGTATTGAGTATAAATTTGCTTGTGCTTTGTATAAAATTCGTATTTGAATTTGTGTAAGTGATTTCATTGCTTTGCAAATTAAATAAGGGTTGGTATTGGTAATTTATCTATTGCCAATAGTGGCTACAAATTGCGCTGTGAGTATTTATTTTCTAAGAAATTTTATGGTATTTGCTCATATTGTAGAATTTTGCTGTGCTATTTTTAATAATTCTCATTTGCTTAAATACGTTACTAGTATATAATTGTGTGTGAATTTACGAAATTGTAGGTTTTCCGACATTCCTTGATTTGTGTGGGAATTGCAAAATTGTTGTTTCCCACGGTAATTGATACTGTGTGCGAGATTGCAGAATTGTATTTTCCCACGCTCGTTGATGTTGTGTGTGAATTTGCGAAATTGTTTTTTCCCACGCTCGTTGAAATTGTGTGTGATTTTACGGAATTGTAGTATTTTCTCACATTCTTGATATTGAGTGTTTTGCTGTGCTATTTTTAATAATTCTCATTTGCTTAAATACGTTTTTGAAAAGTGGTTTTCTTCAGGTGGGCATGCTGTTGCCAACAAAGTAGGTAGAGCAGATCAGTCTTACAGTAGTGTTGTTAGTAATACTGCAAATAGCAGTAAGGTAGGCCCTGTAATAGATTCGAAGCAAATGATTAAGCCCACTGAGACGTGGTCGTTGGTTGTTAGGAGTAAGGATGCAAAGGCATCATCTAAAGATGTAGTAAACAAGGTAGTTAGGGAAATAGGTCTCACCTTGGGAGTCAGAATACTTGGTGTTAAGCCATTGAAAAATGGTGATGCCATAATTCGGACTCCTTCGGTGGCAGAAAGAAAGAAAATAGCCGCTAACACTAAGTTAAATGAAGTAGGGTTAGACGTTTCAGTTAGGGAAACGTTAGGGTCTAAGGTTGTAGTTCAGGGTGTCTATAGTCAGATCTCCCATGATGAGTTCATGCAGGAGTTGTTCGATTTGAATTTTAAGGGAAAATATCACAGGATGCTTTTGCTAAGAAAGTGAAGTTAGTCAGTCGTCCGTAGGACGCTAAGTCAGAAGGTTCTTTGAATGTGATGTTAGAAGGCTGTAGCTCAGTGATGAACTCTCTTTTAGAGAATGGTCGCTGCTACATTAAGTGGTTTAGTTTTAGGGTCCGTTAGTTCAACCCAGTAATGGGTTGCTATCGTTCTTATGGTTTTGACCATAAAGTAGCTGATTGTCGTTTTCCTTCCGAAGTGTGTCGTCGTTGTGGCGTGCAAGGTCATAGGGCACTCAATTGTGTCAATGCGTTAAGTTGCCGAAATTGTGATTTCAAGGTTAAACCGGCAGGTCATCTAATGATGTCAGAAAACTGCCCGGTTTACGCCGGTTTGTTAGCTAGAGCGAATGCTAGACACTAATTATGTTTACATTTGCTCAGCTAAACTGTGGTAGGTCGTATGGTTCTACGTGCGCTTTAGGTCAAACGATAGGTGAGCTTGAGTGTGTTGTGGCACTGATTCAGGAACCATACATCAAACAGATGCATGGTTCAAATAGGTTTGTAAAAAGACAGTCTGTTGCGGGTTTGACTGATGCATTTCAGATTTTCTCCGATGATTGTGGTCAGTCTGCTGTAGTGGTCGCTGATTCAGCGCTTGAATGTCTTCAGGTCACATCTTCTAAATGGGGTGTGGCCGTTTCTGTTGAAGGATATTTCGGTCGGTTTATCTTTGTTAGTGTGTACTGCAAACTTTCCGATCCACTGGAAGCCTATATCGAGTTCTTGAGGTCAGTGCACTTGAATGCTTGTAATATTCCATTTATTATAGGGATGGATGCTAACGCCATTTCACCAATGTGGTATAGTAAAATGTCGAGATCTTCGGCAGAATACTCAAGCCATTATCGCGGTGAAATGTTGAGTGAGTGGTGCGCTGCTAATGGTATTAATGTAATTAATCAACCATGTGAGGTTTTTACCTTTTCTGGATCTAACGGTCAAAACGACATTGATGTGAGTCTGCTTAATAATGCAGCCAACAGATTTGTCTTTGATTGGAACGTGATTGAGGGCGTAAGCCTCAGTGATCATAATTTGATAAAGGTGGATGTTTCGTCTGTGGTGGCTGAGCCTGTTGAGTCTGTGGTCCTTCAGAATGTAAGGTGGTTTACAAATGGTGTCTCCTGGTCTGATTACTCTGATTGGATCAGAGAGGAATATACCATGTCTGTCGAAGATTTTAGTTCTTTAGACGTTGATCTTCAGGTAGCTAAGCTAAATGAATGGGTAGGTTCGGTCAATAGAAATAAGCTTCGTAAGGTTAGGAGAAATAGTAATAAAATTAAGTGGTGGAATGTAGACTTGTCTTTAAAGATAAGGAAACTTAACACCAATCAGAGAGGAATATGGAACCATTCATGATGGAACCATTGTTGCTAGAGTTAGGGCAATCTTGTGAATGTTCTGCTTATGTTGATGACCTTCTCGTCCTTATTGAAGGACAAAGTAGGCTTGAGGTTGAAAATAGGACGTCTGAGAAAATGCAGGTCATCTGGTCGTGGAACCAGCAAGTAGTTCTGACCATTGAGGTTGGTTCCTTAAAGGGAGTGTCGTGGTGGCTGTGGTTAAAACCCAAATATACGCGGGTAGAATGACTGTATTCATTTCATTACATGTTCATTATATACATTTTCATTATACATTCACTCATTCATTTACACATTTTTTCATTTGTATACTCGTTCATTTGATTACTTTCATTCGATATGGAGTTGCATTTTTCCAACCGGGTGCTGTGACCCATAGATAAGCAGAGGTGTTAGATAGGCGTCGCTCCTCACCAAGGGGGAAATTATATCCAAACATATAACTTCAACTGGTACCGGCGGAATTTCTTACGATTTCCAATGGGGCGTTCATCGGCGCAATATACCGATGCGTGTGTGAAGAACGCCGTGATGTTAAGCCTACACGGCAGGTAATCACGTAAAACTCCGGAACTTCATGTCCCTATTTACCCCAGTTCTTTTTGAAGAAACTAAGATACAAACTGAAACCGAACACCAGTTCCGTAAGATTAACGACTATTTAAAGGAAAACTCCAAAAATTTTTATACTTATCAGCTCAAAAGTAGCAAGGGAATAGCAGTAGTTGTTAAAGGCATCGAACCGAATGCTGATACTGAAGAAATAAAAATTGCTGTTGAAAATGCTGGCTTTGAGGTAAAATCAGTTTTTAACATAAAAAACAAAGATAAAATTCCTCAACCTTTATATAAAATTGAATTAGAACCAGATACTAAAAAATTAAAAAATAACGAGATTCATCCAATTTACCACTTGCGTTTCTTGCTAAACCGTAAGATAACAGTGGAGGAGCCTCATAAACGCAAAACTCCAGTGCAATGTCTAAACTGTCAGGAATTTGGCCATACTAAAAGTTATTGTACTCTGCGCAAAGTTTGTGTGGCCTGCGGTGGTGCTCACCACTCAACTCAATGCAGTACAGATAAAAACAACATAAATTCCAGAAAATGTAACAACTGTGGTGGTAATCATACTGCAAACTATCGTGGCTGTCCAATTTATATCGAAATTAAGAATAAAGCTATCCCTCGCTCCGAAAAGGTACCAAATGCTCCATCCATAATTCCACAAAATCCAGTCAATATTAACCAAACAATCACAAAAGAAGTTGAAACAGCTAATTCATACTCAGCCGTCTTAAAAAATGGTTTAGTTAAACAAATTCCTGAAAATTCAGTAACCCCCAATCAAAACTTAGAATCAATGCTAATAACTCTTACCCAGCTTATGACGAACTTTATGGCCTCAATGCAAAACTTAGTGCAAGATATAGTAAAAACTCAAAACCAAATGATGCAGTTTCTTTCAGCTAATAAATGAACTGTCTTAGAATGTGTCACTGGAATGCCAACGGCATCCGCCAGCACAAACTTGAAATCATAAATTTTCTGTCGTCCCACAATATTGATGTTTTTCTAATATCTGAAACCCATCTATGTAGTAAACACAACTTCTCTGTACCTGGATTCAATTTCTACTTCACAAACCATCCTGAAGATAAGCCCCACGGGGGAACAGGAATTCTAATTAATTCAAGAATTAAGCATCACGTCCTAGAACAGCACTCCACAGCCCACATACAAGCTACGTCAATATGTATTAAATTCATTGAAGATGAAGTCGTGCTCAGTGCTGTCTACTGTCCTCCTAGATTTCTTGTAACAGAAGCTCAATTCGTGGATTTCTTTTATAATCTCGGTAAAAAATTTATAGCAGCGGGAGACTTTAATGCTAAACATACATACTGGGGCTCCCGTCTAATAAACCCAAAAGGAAAGCAACTCTACTCTACCATTACAAATCGCCGCAACAATTTAGATTTCATATCATCAGGACAACCCACTTACTGGCCATCTGACCCCAAAAAAATACCAGATCTAATCGACTTTTGTGTAGTGAAAAATATTGACCGCGAACTAATATCTGCCCACTCTAGCTTCGAACTATCATCCGATCACTCTCCAGTTTTTATAACCTTATTTAAGGTACCTATAAACAATCAAAGTGCACCAAAACTGACGTCAAAGAAAACCAATTGGCTAAGATATCGTCAATATATTAGTAGCCACTTAGATATAAACCCATCTCTACAGTGTGTAAGTGAAATCGATTCGGCTCTTAATGGATTTGACACAGTTTTAAAATTGGCTGCTAAGCACGCTACTCCTACTGATAAAATAACTTTTACTAGATCTACAAGAAAGTCTTCAGATGCAATTGAAAATATCGTCAGAGAAAAAAGACATCTGAGACGGATGTGGCAAAAGCATAGATCACCTACAAGTAAATTCAAGTTTTTGGCAGCTAAACAACGCCTAAAAAAAGCATTGCTCATAGAGATGGAAAATAGTTTGAACACCTACGTACGAAAGTTAACACCTACAGAAAGTACGAATTATTCCCTATGGCGATCGGTAAGGAAATTAAAAACACCTAAGGAGAGTGCACCACCGCTCAGGCAAGCCGACGGAAAATGGGCTAGGGATGAAGTAGACAAAGCAAATGTGTTCGCAGACCATTTAAGTCAGGTATTTCAACCAAATCCTCCGACCAATAACTTTGAACTACCAATTCAATCTCCTCTAGTCAGTTATGGGCGTCTTAAACTCAAAACCAAACAGATTCAACAGGTTGCAAAAACCCAATTATGCGTCAACAAGTCCCCAGGATATGACCAAATTACAGCAAAAATGCTAATAGAGTTACCTCAAATAGCTTTCAAAATACTGACAAAAATATTTAACGCAATACTTCGACTTGGGTACTTTCCTCAAAGCTGGAAAATTTCACAAATTATAATGATTCCAAAACCAGGAAAAAACTTAACATTACCGTCTTCATATAGACCAATAAGTCTTTTACCAATGCTGTCAAAACTTTTTGAACGAATGCTTCTCGGGAAGATAACAACATATCTACAGCAAAATAACATAATACCTCACCACCAGTTTGGTTTTCGTGCCAAACATGGCACCATCGAGCAAGTGAATCGCATAACAAATGAGATTAGGAAAGCATTTGAAGATAAAAAATTCTGCTCTGCTATATTTCTTGATATAGCACAAGCTTTTGACAAGGTTTGGCACGCTGGACTTATTTATAAAATCAAGGAACTCACTCCTGACTACTCTCACAAAATACTAGAGTCATATCTTCAGGACAGGAAATTCCATATAAAAGTTGGAAGCCATACAACAGCTAATCTAGACATAAAGGCTGGAGTTCCTCAAGGCAGTGTTCTAGGTCCAATACTTTATATCCTGTTTACTTCGGATATACCAAGCAACTCTCGTCTTGTGACATCTACGTTTGCTGATGACACTGCTGTCCTTAGTTCTCACCAAAATAGATTCATAGCATCTAGGGACTTAATTGAACACCTCGAACTCATTGAAACATGGTTAGCCAACTGGCGCATTCGTGTAAATGAAAGTAAATGCACACATGTAACATTTACCCTACGCTCAGCTAAAGCTACTTTTGCTCAGCTAAAGTAGTTCTATGTGCGCTTTAGGTCAAACGATAGGTGAGCTTGAGTGTGTTGTTGCACTGATTCAGGAACCATACATCAAACAGATGCATGGTTCAAATAGGTTTGTAAAAAGACAGTCTGTTGCGGGTTTGACTGCTGCATTTCGGATTTTCTCCGATGATTGTGGTCAGTCTGCTGTAGTGGTCGCTGATTCAGCGCTTGAATGTCTTCAGGTCACATCTTCTAAATGGTGTGTGGCCGTTTCTGTTGAAGGATGTTTCGGTCGGTTTATCTTTGTTAGTGTGTACTGCAAATTTTCCGATCCACTGGAAGCCTATATCGAGTTCTTGAGGTCAGTGCAGTTGAATGCTTGTAATATTCCATTTATTATAGGGATGGATGCTAACGCCATTTCACCAATGTGGTATAGTAAAATGTCGAGATCTTCGGCAGAATACTCATGCCATTCTCGCGGTGAAATGTTGAGTCAGTGGTGCGCTGCTAATGGTATTAATGTAATTAATCAACCATGTGAGGTTTTTACCTATTCTGGACCTAACGGTCAAAGCGACATTGATGTGAGTCTGCTTAATAATGCAGCCAACAGATTTGTCTTTGATTGGAACGTGATTGAGGGCGTAAGCCTCAGTGATCATAATTTGATAAAGGTGGATGTTTCGTCTGTGGTGGCTGAGCCTGTTGAGTCTGTGGTCCTTCAGAATGTAAGGTGGTTTACAAATGGTGTCTCCTGGTCTGATTACTCTGATTGGATCAGAGAGGAATATACCATGTCTGTCGAAGATTTTAGTTCTTTGGACGTTGATCTTCAGGTAGCTAAGCTAAATGAATGGGTAGGTTCGGTCAATAGAAATAAGCTTCGTAAGGTTAGGAGAAATAGTAATAAAATTAAGTGGTGGAATGTAGACTTGTCTTTAAAGATAAGGAAACTTAACACCAATCAGAGAGGAATATGGAACCATTCATGATGGAACCATTGTTGCTAGAGTTAGGGCAATCTTGTGAATGTTCTGCTTATGTTGATGACCTTCTCGTCCTTATTGAAGGACAAAGTAGGCTTGAGGTTGAAAATAGGACGTCTGAGAAAATGCAGGTCATCTGGTCGTGGAACCAGCAAGTAGTTCTGACCATTGAGGTTGGTTCCTTAAAGGGAGTGTCGTGGTGGCTGTGGTTAAAACCCAAATATACGCGGGTAGAATGACTGTATTCATTTCATTACATGTTCATTATATACATTTTCATTATACATTCACTCATTCATTTACACATTTTTTCATTTGTATACTCGTTCATTTGATTACTTTCATTCGATGTGGAGTTGCATTTTTCCAACCGGGTGCTGTGACCCATAGATAAGCAGAGGTGTTAGGTAGGCGTTGCTCCTCACCAAGGGGGAAGTTATATCCAAACATATAACTTCAACTGGTACCGGCGGAATTTCTTACGATTTCCAATGGGGCGTTCATCGGCGCAATATACCGATGCGTGTGTGAAGAACGCCGTGATGTTAAGCCTACACGGCAGGTAATCACGTAAAACTCCGGAACTTCATGTCCCTATCTACCCCAGTTCTTTTTGAACATTCGTTGCGAGCAGACGTGTTTTCATTGTGCGTGTTATTTTTGTGCGCTGTATTGAGTATAAATTTGCTTGTGCTTTGTATAAAATTCGTATTTGAATTTGTGTAAGTGATTTCATTGCTTTGCAAATTAAATAAGGGTTGGTATTGGTAATTTATCTATTGCCAATAGTGGCTACAAATTGCGCTGTGAGTATTTATTTTCTAAGAAATTTTATGGTATTTGCTCATATTGTAGAATTTTGCTGTGCTATTTTTAATAATTCTCATTTGCTTAAATACGTTACTAGTATATA
>NC_051848.1:99836676-99840906 GCF_002237135.1 Teleopsis dalmanni
GATCAGACCTTAAAGCGAAATCTTGGTAGATGTAAGCGACCTTAATAGTGAACTTGACTTTGGGGGAACTCTATTGTTAAACATTAATAAAATCTTTAATTATAAAATTTTTTTCTACTTATGTTATTAATTACAAAATTAATCCTTATTCACTACATATTTTTAATTATCATTACTAAGTATTTTAATTAATTATTAATTAAATAAAATAATTATCGACATGGGTATTTAAAAATAAATGTAAAATGTGTAGTCAATGTTTAGCATTTTTATCATTTATTTAACAGTTCAGTGGAAATTATAATTAATTTTAACATTGTTTATTAATTTATTTAAAAAAATATTGCATAAGAAAATAAAAAAATTAACGAAATTATAAATGTACAAAATTAAGTTGTGGTCTCAGTTTATAAATTTAGGCGAAAATAATTTTATTAAATTATTATTAATTAATTATTAAAATTTTATTTACATGTCAATTAAACATTTTTTTCATAATTCAAATTTGATAATTTTTTTAGGTCTCTTGGAAATAAAATCAGAATAGTAAAAAGTGTAAATGCGGGTATATTTGTATGTTCAAAACCTCAAAACCCACTAAGAACAGGAAGAGCTCAGAACATTGAATAACATGAAAATACTATTTGAAGACATAATTTTTATAAGAAATGTGAAGAAGTAATGTATATAAATATAAATCAACAAATATAATATATGAGTATGTATATGAGTAACGACTGCAAATCCAATCGATTGAAGAGTAAAACAGTTAACCACTTTTATTTGATGGATTCATTAAAAAGTGTTTACATCAGTCCGACAGCTAGACACTTCTTTCGAGAAGCGTTTTCAGATATTTGATTAAAACAAAAAAAAAATTTATTTTATTAAACAGTTGTAATGGATTAAAACTGAATTTATATATACATAAATATATTTTCAAAATTTTCTAGATATAGAAATTGGAATATTCAATTGAGATTTATCTTTTGTAGAGTTTTTTTTATTTAAGAATATTCAAATGAATTCTCCAATTGCTAACTCATATATAAAGTTATTTAAGCTTAGTCAGTTTAGTGACACAATATTTAATAGATCTATACTCACTATATATCCAAACATATATCGAAGGCAACTCTCTTACATTCTTCTGTAGCATAGACTTTACTGCCTAGAATTTTTGCTTAAAATCAAATCATCTTCAGATGCAAAATATATTGCATTAATATTTTTAATCGATGGAGATCTCAAGATATTAAAATTTACTGGATACTTCAAAAGCAATTCAAAGAAAAAATTCTAGTGTGCATTTTTTGTTTGTTCTAAACTGCTGATTTACAAAGTGTGGCTCACAAGGGTTAATTATATACAAGGCACACAAGGGTTGCTATTTAATTGTTACTAGATGTTCAGTTCTATTTTGACTAAATTATACACATATAACACGTCATGAGTTGATGTTCATTAACTGCTCAAGATAATTAAGTTGTTATTGCAATATATATGTTGTGTGTCTTTAAAAAACTTATTTAACACCTTCGTACGCTAAAACAACCAGAAAAACCATCTATTTTCATTTAAAAATATTTATGTCTCTGTTTTTTGCTTACTCGTTTTACATAAACAATTCTTTATTATTGCAGTTTTATTGCAGAAATTACTCAGTCAAATTATAGCAGAAATTTTTTAGTATTGCAGTTTTATTGCAGAAATTTCTCATATAAATGTTAACAGAAATTTTTTGGTATTGTAGTTTTATTGCAGTAATCACTTTATCAAATTATAGTAGATATTGTTTGGTATTGCAGTATTATTGCAGAAATAATTGCTTATATCTCTTTATTCGTGTATATTTGATTTTTTCACTGCAGTTAAAACTGCTTCGTTAATGAAATTAAGATTTGATCGTTTCCATTGGCATAAGCTGATTTATACATGTAAAATAACTTGTTTGATTATATTTTACATATAAAACGTGTGACATATATTCCATATTTTGGTAATTTCTCTTGTGGGAAATTTATTTTTAAGAATTGCATTCGACATTTTACGCCTTAAATCAGTTGATTTAAGTATCATTATAAGTAATAATGAACTCATTTATATAAAAACTCTTGTATTGTGTATTATCCTCATTTGCGACCTGCCTGTATGAGACCAATGGAATTATGAAATAAGAACTTAAGATATTTTAGCATAAAAAGTACTAAGTTTATCGTGTGAAGTTCATATTACCCACTTACTAATAAAGTATTATAATATAAAATAATTTTTTTGGAGTATTAAAAGTTTAATTGAAGGCTACCTAATTTGAATCCTAATTTGAATTCTGCTATTAAAAGTTTCATTACTATTTTTTATACACATTTATATAGATACTTTTTTTTCAGGATAAACATTTCTTTCGCTGATTTAAATGCATAAAACGTTATATTAAATAAGTAAATAATGTTAAATACTTTAAGTCCTGCAGGGAAATGAAATTATCTGATTATGGTAAATTAAAAGCATTGGATAAACTTATTTTTATTTTCATACCTACTCTAACTAGTAACTGTTTTTCAAACAAATAATTGATATTTATCTTTTTTAATTAAATAGTTAAATCGTTTTTTTATATTTTCCATTGCTTAAAGTGCATTAATATTATTATATAATTTTAAAATTAATTTTTTCTTGAAAATGTTTTTAAAAATATATAAAGTTTATAAATAAAAAGATAATTTGTTTGCGAGTGTCACGATAACCGCAGCTCATTAAATATTGAAGCTTTGCCTTGTGACACGTGAGTACATACATATATTTGTGGTAATTACTTGTGAAACAGATGAATTTAATTGGATATTTTAAAACACAAAAACTGATTTAATTTTTATATGAATTTACTTCTATTAAGTTATCCATTTATCTATATATGAATGTATGAATATTTACTTTAAATTTAATTTTTTTTTTATTTCTGCTCACTCTTAATCGATAGCTTAAACTGATTTACACCCTTGAGTTCAATTGATTAAGATATTTTTATAAATTATAATTGCGTTCACAATTGTTAACTGAATTTATAAGATTTTGCATACTTAAATCTCTTTATAACTTACACTGTTTCCACTGCTTACTTAGTAAGTTACTTAAGTAACTTTAAGATTTTATTGCTTCCATTGACATAGGGTTCTTGTCATATGTTAAAGAGCTTTCATATTTTAGAAATTTCTTTGAAAGTTCTAAAGAACTTCTGTTTGTTTAGAAAAACTGCACTTAATATATCACACAAAAAATTAAATATATAATTAATATATTAATATTATATATATATAATTATATATATATATATATATATACTGAATATAATATATATGTACTTATAATATATATTCAATAAAGATAAAGGTAATACTTACTTCCTGAGTGCCTTTGTTTGGAGCTCAGTTTTTGTTTGTTTACACTTTACATACAAAACATATGACATGTATTTAAAATTGTGATAATCTCCCTTGTGGCAAATTAATGTTTAAAAATAGCATTGAATATTTTTGGTGTAATTTTCCTTGCTTTATTTTTAAGTAAGTTAAAAAGCATGGAATTTCTTTGAATAGTTAATGAAATTTAGTCAGTAAGTTACACTTACTTAGCAAGCAGTAGAAATATACTATTAAATATATTAAACTTTTACAGCAGTTAAAGTATTTTGAATTATTCGAAAGAATTGTGTAGTTTGATTGACAGAGTTACACAATTACACGGTCTTTGTCATTATTATAATTGCTTTACAGATTATAAATAAGTAAACTAAGAAATTTTTTGACTATATCAAATACAGTATAATGTTCATGATTGGATTTTAAACCATAATACTCATACTTTATGTCTCTGTTCTGTCTACGAGTACAGATATATAGAATTATATATCATCGCATACTATAAGTATTGGAATGTTATAATTTCTTCATACTTTGAATGTTCTTTCTGTGCCGTAATACTTATAATACACAGTACTCACACTCTGTGTTTGAGTTCCCAATATAAATATAAAAATATTAGGAAAAAATAATTTATATATACTGTAAGAGTGCTTCTTCTGCCGTATGGTGAAAAACGAAACAGTGTAAGTTATGAAGAGATTTAAGTATGCAAAATCTTATAAATTCAGTTAACAATTGTAATTATAATTTATAAAAATATCTTAATCAATTGAACTCAAAGCTGCAAATCAGTTTAAGCTATCGATTA
>NC_051848.1:99841006-99849058 GCF_002237135.1 Teleopsis dalmanni
AATTGGACCCAGTGTTTATGGAACTTATTACAGTATTATTGTATTTACCTATTAGTATATTTATGTTAGCGCAAATCTTTTTTGTACTTGATTTTAGGTTTATTTTGAATGTTAACTTTCCCAGGCTTTCAGATTTTGTGGCTTTGACTTGCCTTCTATGTTAAATAATGCATTGGCTTTTTTATACAAAACTAAATTTGAGTTTGACCTAATTCTTTCAAAATTTTGCCAATAAAATTGTTTTCCGTTTCTAAATTGTTTTAAATTGGAAGAAGAATCTTACATTATCTTTCATCCGAGAAGAGTACATTGTTAAAAAAGTCTATCGGCTTGCTAAAGTACTCCTTTGCATAGGCTAAATGCTTCTGGTTGTTGACTTGCAAAACAAACGGTTTTCGTCTAACAGCACACTAACTGTAATTGGTTTCATGTACTTTACAGGAGTAATCGTTATGCGATGAATATCCATGTCAAACTCTCGCTTAACTTCACCTGCCAAGTTAAGCCATTATTTATTTTATTATTTTGCTGCGTCCACAGTCCCTCAACGCTTTAGGTCGACGTGTGTACTTTGCATCTCGCAATGATGACGCCCTCCTAGAACGCTGCACAATGCTCTAATATATATAGCGGCTTCTATCCATTATTTCCCTCATATTGGGATAAGATTTGCCTTTGTTGTGCAAATATGGAATTATCTTCCGCTGAGATTTGACGGTTTCTTTACGTTTACTGCTCATTATGTTCAAAATGGATTAAGTTTGTTGATATTTTAGGCATTATGTCATTTTTAAGCAGAAACTAAACAACCAAGTAGGTCCAAATAGGTCTTTTCCAGGAAAGAATTGTCAGATGGATAAAATCATGTCAAAACACTTAGAACCTAAGTGTGCCAGTAACTTTTTTCAGCTTTATTTAGTACTTTTTGGGTTTTTAATTTATAAAAAATTAAATTTAAGAGATAATGTGATGAAATAAAATAAATTAAATTGCAAATTAAGTATTTTATCCAAAAAGATTTTGTTAATTTAAAATCCGTCATTAACGGGATAAAAGCAGTCTTAAAATTTAATGTGCTTGCTGTACCAATAATTATGTTCGTCACTGTACATACTGCATCCATAGGAATACTTATGTTATTTTATTTATGCTTGAGTAAGACCACTACCTTCGTGAAAAGATCGTTAAAAAGAGCACTACCTTCGTGAAAAGAACAAAAGCAGTAAAACAAACTTTAAACATTTTTTCAGACATGAGCAGAACACTACAAAACTGTACTGTTTGTTTTCGTTCATTGCACATAAATGTCCTTAATGGTCACCATGCTACAAGTACCGAAACATCGGTCACTGGAGACATACGTTTCTTTTAACTCTATAATAACCAAACCGAAGGAGGATCCAACTTGTACCAATAAACCAAAAAAGGTTACTCAGCAACCAGGTTCAGCATACAAACAACAAGCTACAAAAAACCCAACTATTCTCAGGCAAACTTTGACAAACTATATAATTATATATATATATGTATATATTATAATAATAATATAATTATATAATCGCATATAATTTATTTTATTTTACTTTAGTATTACTACATATCCGAATTAGGTCATCAAACAACGTAAGGTTTTCTTCTCAGACTTGAGAAATAATGTCTAATCAACATATATAAAGTACATTGATGTCATCTCGAGAACCCCAAACGCCATTCAATTTCTTTTCAATGTACATACATACATAACATTATACCTCCCATTATTCGAAATAATACTTGTAGGATAGTGTTCAATTAAAGAATTTTTCCGAGCATATAAGTTCCGCTTGAAGCAATTTAGAGTCTGAACATTCAAATACCACAATCCGCATAGATACTATTGCGTTCAGCTTTCAATGTATTGTTCAGTTTGGATAATAAATTTCTATTACGGATTCCCTATGAGAGCATCTTTCAAATATTTCGTTAACATCATAAGATAGATATTTCACTTATAAAAATGTCTGAATTGCTGGAAGTATGAAAAATCACTCTTACGTTGAACTAAAGTGGAACGATTTCCATAATTGTTCAATAATCCGAAACAGTGCACTATAACTGACATGTTTACATTTCATATTCAATATATGTACATGAAGCGTTACGAAATAAGCAGAATTTTTGCATTTATACTGACTTCTATTAGGTACACATATTTACAGGAACACTGAATTATAGTTTTTAAGGACGTTTCTTTAAGAGCCTGAAAGGAAAAGCAAAAAATATAATGTAGTAAGTACACATTTAGAATAACTCTATCATGAACGTGAGAGGAACTTTACGACAACATGAACTGACATTTCAGTTCACACTATCATGAACTGTCATACCGCGTTAAATTTGTGTGAAGTAGAGTATAGCACAGAAATTCAGAGAATTTTGCATTAAAAGTACTTAAAAGGTGTTCGGAGCTTCATCTATATAAAGAATTATACACAACCACGGTTGCCACTTGAAAATTTTTTTCTGTACCAAAATTGGTTTAAAAAGGTACCATTTCTGTAAAAAAAGGTCCAAAATTTTTCTATTGTCTTTTTATAAGAAAATACAATCTATATAATGTGTACAAAAAGTATAAAACAATACAATATCCACAATAAAGTTGGGTCGCCGAAAATGTACCATTTTTTGAACATGAGTACCAGAGTACCAAACGGAAAAAAAAGTACCAATTTTGGTACTAAAGTACCATAAGTGGCAACCGTGTACACAACGCTTGCTGTACAAAACACGACTAAATTCGTATCAAAATAAAATCAGGAAACCCACAAACACCAAAACATAACATTGTATATGTATGCGTGTCAAGCTAAAAAAACAGCAACATAAACTAAAATCACACTCTCTTCTCCCTCTCATATACCGAAAACCGGTTTTCAAAGCCTTGTTCATGTTACATTCATGATAGTGTAAATAGGCCCATTAAATATATATATGCATATGTATTTATTTATATATTAAACTAAATAATTTGTAGTATTGTTTTGAAATATTGGAAGTAAATATATTAAGCAAGCAATAGAATTACAATTCTCATTAAGTACAGTTATGAGTTACAATATATTATAATCATTTACATAAACTAAGTATAAGTTTTTAATACATAAAATTCTAATATTATTTAGCTCGAAAACAACTTTGTGTGGCTGTTGTGTAGGAATGTTAAATTATGATTAAAAACTAAGTCACTAAGGCCAGTGATCGAAAAAGTCCATAATATGATGCGTGCCTTCGAGAATGATAGAGATAAGTTGATATATTGTCACATTGTTCAGCTTGAATTTTATTTGATGTTATTTTACACTCTTATAATATACGTATATTACAAATCCCACTTTCGGAAAACAAATGATTTCACTTAAAAATTGGAATTTTATAAAACAACAATAGACAATACTAGGAATGGTGTCAATGCATGGAGTTAGATAGCCCCTTACGACTCTCCATTCAGAATTGTTATTTCAATAACATTTGGCATCAGCTGTTTTAGCAGCTAATCTGTATATGACAAGCATTACTACAATATTGTTTGTGGTCCTTAATGTTGTAATTGTTTGTGGTATGAAGAGAAGAGAATTAAAGGAAGATTTTGCTACTTGATTCGCACTCATTCCAGGTATGCTTGTATAGTGATTCCAGAGGTAAAGTGATTAGTGGGGTGGTTGACTTGTCTCCATGGCGGTGACTACGAAATGTGTGCCACATCTCTATTTATCATATATTTTGTTATATTAATCACTTGATATTTGGCTATATTCTAGATATAAATGTTATGAAATTATTTTAAAAGTAAAGAAGTTAATTTATTTTACTTTTGATATTTGCAGTTTACGCTTAAAGGAAGCAATTGCTCTTTTATAATTGAGTTCATCTTCTGAACATATTCTCCTTTTGGCTATTCACTATAGTTATTCCGTCTCTGGGTCTCTAGATTTTGATTCCGCCAAAGGTCATTGAACTTTTCATTATGAGAAGTATGATTATACACTCTACATAATTATTTTTTATTTGTTTGGTGGTTTTTTGTTCAAATATTCACTAATTGGTTAAGCTAAATTAAAATAGTAAGAAAGTTTCGTTAACCGATCCCAATTTACTAAATTTATTCGAAAGCAGGGTAACGACACTATAGACGATTGTGTATAAATGGCGAGCAGTGAAGTTAATGGGGATGTCTTATTATTTTCAACGGAAAAGATTTTAATATCTTAAAAGTTGTAGGAAGGTAGTCTGTTATGTGAATTTATTCCACATATTTGTCAAATTAAGTTTTGTCTTATTTTGTATCAAGACAAATAAAAGACAAAGCGCAATATCACAGTTTTGTTTAGGAATTTATCCTACACTCAAAGTAACGCTTCCTGTTTACTTTATTTCAAGGGCATTGAAGCTTACTTACTGTTTATGCTGATTCAGCCATGATCACTGTAGTCAAGCTGCACACAGTATTCTTTGTTTACTTTATGAACAATATTGCGCTTATGGTTTCTCCTATAGTAATCAACTTACATACGACAAACACCACCACACTTATCTTAAGAATGCAAATCTCAGCATAATTGATTTGGTTTGGTTAGCTTCTGTTTGATTCTATTAGTTCAGTTCGAGTCAAGCCAACTAACATCTTGGTCGTTGTTTAAGTTCATAACAAAATAAATTGGTGGCAGCGGTAAAGATAGAATTTTCGGTTGAAAATAAAAAATTAATTGAAAAGTGTTTTAATTTACTAAAATTAGTATACGGTACGAGTAAATGTTAAAAGGAGTGTTTTAGTATACGGTACGAGTAAATGTTAAAAGGCGTGTTTCGAGTAACTGAAACGAATAAAAAAAAAATATATGTTGTGAAATTATATTATCAACAAGGATAATTATTATTGACAGTAAAAATAAAAAAACAAACAATAAGTTTTAATAAAACTGTGCACTATTAAAAAATTTAACAGAAAATTAACTTTTGAAATATTTATTTGCCAATCAAGAAATAAAGTGAGATCAGAAAGTTCAGGTGCGGAACAAAAATAGCTGAGTTGAATGTGTTATGATATACTGAAAAAGTAGAATATACAAAATTAATTATCGTGTAAAAGACAAGACAATAGTGAAAATATATATAACAGAAAAGCAGTTCAAAAATACACTCAACGTAAAAAGGAGAAGGTGGTGAAATACAAAAAATCGGGAAGAAATCTGGTGTTCTGCAATTAAGAAGCAAATCTGGTGAGCAAATTCGAAAATGAAGATGATTCTGATGTTATGGGTTTCACTTAGCTGGTAATGTACCAAAATTTTAATATTAAATTTTGTTATTATTGTACTAAATGTCAAATTTAATTATCTAAAATTATCTAATGATAATTATTACTATTTTTATAAGTAACTGTATTTGTTTTATGAAATTATAAAAAAAAAAAAAAAAACACATATAAGTGAAAGTAAATTAAATTTTGCTGTTTATAGAAATCAATATAAATTAATATTGTTAAAAGAAAATATATATATACATATATATATTGGAGTTTATAGAAGTTAATAATAGTTTTGTCAATAATTTCGTGTAATATTTTACGTTGTATAAAATTCATAATGGCAACAAATGACAATGTTAATGTAGGAAGTTCAGGTAGTTCAGGTAATTCTGGTAATTCTAGCAATTCGAGTGGATTAGGAGAGATGGTAGACATTAATACATTAATAAAATTAATACCCGAGTTTAAAAGCGATAAAACTGAGCTTTACACATTTGTCTCCGCTTGCGATGATGCTATAGGCGTAGCAAAGCCGCATCAAAAAGATTTCCTATTTAAATACATAAAGTCACAGATATCAGGAAACGCAAGATTAATATTAGAAAATAAAGTTATAAGCAATTGGAATGAACTTAAGACTCAACTCAAACAGAACTATAAAGACAGTGATAGTACACTAGCTTTATATAGAGAACTGATATCTACTAGACAAGGGGGACGAACAGTTAGGCAGTTCCAATTATTTATGGAAACCATGTCTAGGAAATTGGGAGCTGATGCAAAAATAGAAACTCAGGATGATAGTGTTAGAGAAGCTGTTTATAATTATATTGAAACTAAGATCGTTTTAAATGCATTTATAAATGGCTTAGATGGCACGTCAATTACAATCGGGGCCATTCCGGTTGCCCCTCGGGGGCCATGAACACCAACGTAAAGCGGCCTTTTTCGTTTTCGATCCGGCGGATTTCGCGCAACCCCAACAGTTCGTAAAACGCCATGCTTTTTTCCAGATCCAGAACACGGACCATCGTGTGCAGATAACGAACCTTCATCATTCCCTCGTTCTTTTCAATCTGGGCAAAAGATAGCCTGCCAGAACCGGGTGTAAAGTTGTAGCGCCCGACACTTGCCGATAATGTGCGCGCGAATCCCAACCTCGGAGCTATCCATGTCCCGACCCTTGAACAACAATCCGAGATTGCCGCACAGCGCGCCCAACCGCGTGACACGCTGCGCGCCACCGTTCCGGGGGAATGAAGCCCATCGTCACCGCGCATCGTTTCTGGAATCACGGGTTCGTTCGGGTGATCGACTATATGGGCGATGACACCGCCATCACGCAGGCCGCCCGTGTCAGCTATGGCCGAGGGACCAAATCGACCTCGACCGACGAAGGGTTGATACGGTACCTGATGCGCCATTGGCATTCCTCACCATTCGAAATGTGCGAGATCAAGCTGCACGTCAAACTGCCCGTGTCGTGGCGCGCCAGTGGATTCGCCACCGACACCGCCAACGTGGAACGAATATTCCGCCCGTTATCATTCCTGGACCGTGAATTCTATATCCCCCGCCGGAGCATTGGCCGCCCAATCGCGCCAAACCCACCAAGGCCGCGGCGAAACCCTGACAGGGGACGAGGCCGCCCGCGTTCTGGACATCCTGCGCGAAGATGCCATGCGGTCCTATGACCATTACGAAGACATGCTGACGGCGGATGAAGACAGCGGCAAAATGGGCCTTGCGCGCGAACTGGCCCGCATGAATCTGCCCGCCAACATCTACACGCAATGGTATTGGAAGATTGACCTGCACAATCTGTTCCACTTCCTGCGCCTGCGCGCCGATGCCCATGCGCAATACGAAATCCGCGTTTACGCCGATGCCCTGTGCCAGATCGTCAAGGATTGGGTGCCCATGGCCTATGGCGCGTTCGAGGATTACCGCATGGGCGCCGTCAACCTGTCCGGTCCGGCGGTAACCGTCCTGAAACGCCGTCTGGCCGGCGAAACGGTGACGCAGGAAACCTCCGGCATGTCCAAGGGCGAATGGCGCGAATTTACCGCCCAGTGGGGCGAATAATGACGCGCCTCTATCTGGCAGGCCCCGAAGTATTCCTGCCCGACGCCCGTGTTATTATGGAGCGGAAATCCGCCCTGACCCGACAGTATGGGTTGATCCATCTGTCAGGGAGACGCGGATATACCGCTGCCGAAACACCGAATGGCACTTTGGCCAACGCATCAGCGCCGTGGACGAGGAAATGATGAACGGCGCAGATGGCATCATCGCCAACCTGACGCCGTTTCGCGGTATCGCCGCCGATGTCGGGACCAGCTTTGAATTGGGCTATATGTGCGCCCAGAACAAACTGGTGGCGGCCTATACCAACGTCGCGCAAAATCATTTCGCGCGTACCAGCGAATGGTACAACGGCCACGTCACGCGCACCGAAGACGGATACCTGCGCGGCACGGATGGGCTGGCGCTGGAAGATTTCGGCATGATCGACAATCTGATGCTGCATGGTGGCGTGGTGCGCCGTGGGGGGCACATTGCCGTGCACGCCGCCCCCGCCGACGCCCTATACACGGATCTGACCGCATTCGAGGACTGCCTTCGCGCGCTTGCGCAACGCATGAACCCGTAAAACCATCTTGCCAACAACCGTGTGCCTGTCTACTACTTCACCAAGATGCGGGTTTGGTGGAATTGGTAGACACACACGGTTTAGGTCCGTGCGCCTTGTGCTTGAGGGTTCGAGT
>NC_051848.1:99849158-99855861 GCF_002237135.1 Teleopsis dalmanni
TGAAGCCTACGAAAAAGAATTTTCACTTTGTATTATTTAAGACTCAAGCATGTATTATTTTTGACTACATTGAACTTAGTGGACTGTAAGATAACAGCTGGAAGATTACTGTGACATGATTTAGGTACTATGAAGTGAATTGGGAAATTATATTTTGAATCTGTCAGCTTTTTTAGTATAACTTGATCTTTTCCGTGAAAGAGTAATTGTGGTATTATTTGTAACAGGAAGCTCAGATATAATATAGTTAAAATATCAGATTTGAAAGGAATTAGTTACCAAAGATTAAAGAGCTCAAAGCTATCCTGTCTGATTATACGAATGTATAATATTGTTGTCGCTTTGGCTATGTAAACACATTGTATATGCTTTGTTATATTATATGATCCAATAAATCCTTATTACTTAATATTTCCAACTTATAGTTGAACAAAGTAATTACCTAAATTCCTATAGATATTTTAGGTAAAACCAAATCGACATAAACTTAAATAAACTCAAAATTCAAATATTTTATAAAAAAAATCGTGAAATAATTCGGAAAATCATAGTTTCTGAATTGGTTCTTGGGTTGGTGACACTGAAAAGTTCGTACTACATCAAGTATCCCCAAAGGAAATGTAAAAATTTTTACGTGCAAATTACTTTATGTTTCAGCATTGACGCGATAGGTGTGTGTGTATTTATATATGTATATGTGTATGTGGTGTATATCGAGAAGCACAAGAAATTTTTATGCGTGTATATATTTTGACGATTTCCGCCTGAAAAATGGGTCAACACTCGAGTAGTGTTGAGCAGTGCTAAGCAGTTTTGAGCAGTGTTGAGCAGTGTTGAGCAGTGTAATGCGCAATGTTGTTAACAAAATAAATGCGCATACATCCGAGACAAGCACACACATGTATATTTATGTGTATTCGTCTATATTATGTCAGCTACTTATGCATATGTGTATGCATATGCGTATGTGTGAGTTTGAGTGTGTGGTTGGTGTTTCTATGTTAATGAATTTCTGTTTGCTCTTCAATGCGTGTCAGTGCAATTTATTTTTTCTGCATATCCTTTTTACTCGCACATCCTTTTTTGCTTTTCCTAAAAAGCACACATCATTAGTGCACAGTGCATTTGACACATGTTAGCTGCATTAAGGCAAAAATGTCAATGCTATAAGTGAAACCATAAAATCATAAAATAAAAACTATAACCCGCGGCGTCGCACGCAGAGCTTCTATGCTAAATGCATTTTTATGTGAATTTATGCGCATTAAATTAAAATATCATTGATTGATGAGCATCATAAATGATTGGAAAACCGTGAATAAAAACCGAAAGTGTGCTCTTATTTTGAGTACATAAAAAACGCAAATAAATTTGTGAAAAAATGGTGATTTACTCTTCAGTAAATAAGACAACTAAGCATGTGTTTATTACCTATTGCCAAATAAAGTTCATAAAGTTCATAAAGTTGTAAAAAAATATCATAAATTTTGATTTTACTATTCTGCAATAGAGAGTACAGAATAAAAATATTAACAATTGTCTAATATAAATTATATGGCGTAATCAACGTTCTAAAGTTATTATGATTTTTTGTACAAAAAAAAAATACTAAAAAAGTTATTTGATAAGATAGATTCATTTTATTCCAAATAGATCTTTTCCGACTTAATACAGCAACGTTTGAATGATTTTTGTGTCCAAAAAGCAGTTTCCTTATATTGGTCTAAGCGCATTGAAGTTAGATAGGGACATGACAATCCAGTGTTTTACGTGATTACCTGCTGTGAAGAATCTATTGAGTCCACGGCGTTCTTCACCCCATTCGAACGAATAGCGTCAGTACCTATGAGAGCATGTGTTTGGCATGCATTTACTTTTAGTAAGAGCACCATGCTGAATGTTGGTACCGTCTTTTTAGATACTCTTTATATCCAAAAAATAATTGTTACCATCTAAAATCGTGGACCGGAAGGCCAATATATTTTGGAATTTTTTTTTGTCGAAGAAATAGTTTCTTTTCATTAAACCAAGCGCATTAGTATCTTATATATTTTGCTTGGATGTCGGTTTCAGCTTTTTGAATGCTTCTAACATTCAAGAAAAAAATCCTTTTGTATAAGGCATATTACCGTCTTTGATCGTTGGTCGGTAAAAATATTTTATATAATTTTTAAGTCCAAAAACGGATTCCATTCGCTTGTCTAAGCGCATTACTGTCTTAGATCATCCACCAAAATATTGGTACAATCACTAAGTATAAGTTATATATAAAAAAAAAAACGTTTGTTTTTCATTAGTCTTAATACATTAGAATACTAAACCATCAGGCTAGAAGTCACTAGAAGCCTTTTAAATTGCTTTTGAAAAATTTACAAAATTTATTGCTTTCAATGGTCGGTACTAGTTTTCTTGATGTTTTTTGTGCCCATAAAAGAGTTTAGTTTTGCTGGTGAAAACGTATTAAGGTCTTGGATTGTGCGCCGAAATGTCAGTATAAACCTTTTAGACTTTTTTCTGTCCAAAAATTAGTTTTCTTCTGGTGGTTTAAAAGCATTAGTGTCTTACTTTCCTTTTGTTAATTATAGTGCATTATTATTATAGATCTTAAACCAGAATATCGGTACAAGCCTTTTGAACAGCATTTATGTTTACAAAATCATCCATTCATTTATGAACACATTTTTCCTAAAATAAAAAAACTGATACTACCTCAAGTTAAATTAGGGCGTGGTGCACGTTGGATGTTGGAGTAAAATCTGTTTGCGTCGTTGAGAGAATCGAAGCTACAGTGCATGTCTTTAACCTAGCATATTTAATTTGTAAGGTCAGGTCAGGACTAACTAAAAAATCATAAGACTTGCCGCAGATAGTGTGACCAGCAAACACATTAATTAATTATTAATGTGTTAATTAATCCACTGTCCCTGTAGTATAGAATCGTAAAAAAACCTACAGCCTTCTTCTCACTAATTTTTTATGCCAATTAAATCCAACTGTCTGTAGTTAGTCTCATAATAGACTTAAACAGTCCAAAAAATGATTGCGGTCCACAATGAACAGTATTAGGTTCAGTTTATGTAAGTTCATCCGAAACTCTATACCCTAATCTGCTGATACAGTTAAACCTAAATCAATATAATTCATAATGTGCTCATAGTTGCAGCCGAATTATGCCATGGTCCATTGTCTTGTTAAACAGCACTTTATTTCTCATCATTATTTCCCGATGCTTAATAATCTCTCATTACTCTGAATACACTTGCGTTTAACTTTAACTTAAAAATAAAAATCAATTGCACCAAAAATTATTTAAAGAGGTGAATTTATAATATGAGTTTGGAATAGAATTAAGGGCATTCCTTCGGAATGGTTAAGTAATAAAGTACATAAATTAAATGCACTTAAATTATTATCAGGAGAACCATCAATTTAATATTTTTTGCTTTATTTTATATTTAATTTTTTACATAAAGTACACATTCGACATATTGTAGAGAAAATTTTTCCATTTTATATTCTCTATCTTCAGCAAGAGTTCAATAGTTTTAGCAAATATTTTCTGAATGAGTACAAATTCGACATGCTACTTGACAATCAAAATTGCTTATCTTTTATCTGTTTTTGTTTAGAGTTGTGCATCGCATTTCGTTGCCAAATAAATCTTATTAAAAACTTCACATCAAAATAAATACTCGTACTCGTACGAGCAAAAATGGAGCGATTATCTTGAGAGCATGCACGCAATTGCACAATTACACGCACATTTGCTTCCTTGAATGAAACAATAAAGTGCATTTCTGTCACGGCACACTGTGGCGTGCACTATTTTTGCACAAAAACACAAAAACAGGACAAAAAAGCACAAAAAGTGTGCATCTCTACTCTTCTACGGTTTATGCTCGTAACAGGAAGGCCTTGTAGATGTGTGTTGTTTACTTAATGGCACACAGATTCCTAACACAAATGCACATTTCCGAACTATTAAAATGAAAAATACTTCATTAAAAGTTTTTACCAGATGAAGCCCAAAAATTTTCAGAATGAATTTCTTTAAATTCTATTTCATTTTTTTTCTTTTTTTTATTAAGCAATTTTTCATAAAAGAAATTTAAAAAATATTCTGAAATGCTTCTATTGGTTTAAGTCGTAGTCCTTCATAAGTCCAATGGACGCTTCCACATACTAGTTACCAACCAATTGCTTAGTTATTTCTAAAGTTAATTTAAAGTTAATTATTATTAATTTTCTCTAGCTCCCGAAATTTCTGAAGAGCGACTTACTTAGCGTAATAGCTCTCTGTCTTTAAAGATTCGGGCATGTGAAAAGAAAACAGAAAATAGTTTTCTTCTCGTCCGTAACAGTAATATTACAAGGAACTTCTCTACAGTCCACAAAAACTCAATATTGACTACTGCCACTCTAAACACATTTCGGTTATTTACATTAATCAGTGATGATATCTGCTTTGATTTATTTACATATTATATATTATATTATATATATTATATATATATTATCGACTTATATAATTTTTTTATATGTACCTAATTCGTTATTTTACGATATTTGATATTTATAGTTCGTTTAGTCTAGATAGAACCCTTCTGTTAGTATATATCAGTGGTAATATCCATGACATAGGTGTTATTCTACTTACATGAAGCACAATTTTTCTGTTTATAGTCGGCTTTTTTGAGTTATCTCGAGGCCACTATTAATATTTCAATTGACATAAGTAAAATTTAAAATTTCATTTAAATTGCAACGTCAATATTTAAATAATTGTAGGTGTATTTGTATGTACCATATGTATTAATATATATATATATTTTAATTATTATGTAAACCTTTCATCAAACATTGCATAAATGACAGCGACATTCAATTTAATAATCACATTCATCGTTTAATTTATTCACTTAATTATAAATAGTTAATAATAATGTTGAAATTAATGAAATAATTGAATAAAACATGAATACATTAAATTAATAACAAATTAAGTGAATTACTACATAATGAGTTTCAAATTACTTGAATGTACTTACATATATGATAACAGCGCATTACTAATAATACAACATTTGTTATAAAATATTTCATTTTAATTGTGAAATAAATGTTAAACGAATAAACGATTTTAAATTCCGAAAACGGAAGCACTTTCTTCTACTTTTTGTAATTTTTTTGATGTTATCTCAAATGAGAGACGAGCAAATCACATTGAAGAGTTTTTCATATCAGATGAGAAGACAAAATTTTGCCTTAAAACTGTCCCTCTGGTTCAAAGTAAAACCGAACAGCCAGACTAAATATATCTGTCACTTTAAACATGTAACCTTGAGATTTGCTGTCTGTCCAATATCAACCATTATACGACTGCATCCAAAGAACTCCATCTTCAAATATATAAGATTTTATGTCTTTTGTTTCTCACAAACAGTTATTTTTAAGTAATAGGCTATTAAAGCACCCCGAACTAATAGATCTATTGTGCGCCTAAAGGTCTAACTAGGACAATTTTAGACTATTTATAAATATTGTAATTGCTGTGGGCTTAATTTTACCTATTTGATTTGGGACTAAGATCCTGCCTCCAAGATAATCGAGTCTACGTCTTGCCACCGCTGGGCAGTTGCATATAACATGTTCTGATGTTTCTTTCTCCTCATGACAGAGTCGACAGGAATCACTTTCTACCACAGTTATAGATCTGTTATTTTTATTATTTCTATGAAATGAAGTTACTTTTAAGTGTAATAATTGGTTTATAGTATATAGAGTATTCTTCAGAAGTTCTTACTATATATAGTATGGTATGTGTGTGATTCAACATCTTAACTACTTTAAGACAAAGTGAAAGATTTTACAAAATTCTTTTAAAAATTTTTTTTTAAATAAATAAATAAAGTATCAAATGTAAAATATTTCAAGTACATTCAAAAAACTATAGAAATATAGAAAGGAATGTTTTTCCATTTTTGCAAATAAGAGAAAAAATTCCAAAAGTAAAAACCTTTTATTTCTCATATTTTATAGTAAACTATATGTATAATCTCGTTAATATATAAATAAATTTATTGTTGTTGTGATTTGAGTTAGTGCTATTGCGCATTTTTACTCTATTGTGGCTAGGGGGCTTAGCCCCACACTAAACTTTAACTATACTAGAATCATTATCATTTATTTATTTTCTAATTTATGACGGACCGTAAATCAGCATATCTTCCTGTGCGTCTTGAGGTGGACTTAAGGTTTGTTAGAGCGGAGTTAGGCCACTTTTGTGAACAATCAACTTTTGTGAACAATTTTAGGGCTCTGTCCTTGATATACTTTTTCACTGAGTCAATTCTTAGATCTCTATGAATATCTGTTGTTCTAATATTAAATAATGTAGTTATATATCACAACTGTATATTATAAGACTACACATGTCAACTGAATTTATTCAGTGTGTCTTTAATTTCAACTACACTTATTCTGTGTCTACATTGTGGATAATGATATATTAGTATTTTATATTGCAGCTCGGAATAAAGTAAGCCTTTACTGCGTTCCGCATAACAGGGGAGTTTTGAAAGGTGAACAAACTGATGAGCTAGCCAGAACTGCACCAAAAACTGTTTTCACAAGCGCTCAACATTTGTGTGAGTTAAACTGAGTCAGTTTAAAACAAATAATTAAAGAGAGGAAGAATCATGTG
>NC_051848.1:99855961-99866150 GCF_002237135.1 Teleopsis dalmanni
TACTTCTTTGCATAGGGTAAATGCTTCTGATGGTTGACCTACAAAATAAATGATTTTCGTCTAGCAAGACGCCAACTGTAATTGGTTTCATGCAATATACTCCTGACCGTTGTGCGATGATTATTCTTGCAAAACTCTCGCTTAACTTCGGTTGCGTTTTGGGTTGAAGATATTTTTGGGATGATCTGAAGGTCTTATTATTTTTGTGCGTTTACATTCCCTCGGAGTCTATGTGCTTTGCGTTTTTTCAATGGAGCCGCTCTCTGGGAACGCTGTACAATGCTCCGATTGATGTAGCGGCTTCTATCCATCATTTTCCCAATAGAATTATTTTCCGCTGCTATTCGACAGTTTCTTTATGTTTACTGCTCATTTTGTATACAATGTATTAAGTTTATTAATATTTTAGTCATTATGACGTTTTTAGATAGACTCTAAAGTACTACGCCATTTATAAACCAAGTCTTGGATGAAATTATGTCAAAATAGAACCTAAATGTGCCAAAAATTTCACCCTAAGCTCAGCCTAAATTAGTACTTTTTTTTATTTTTTATTTTTAAGAAATTAAATATAATAGATAATATAATGAAATAAAATGATTTTAGTAGGAAATTAAGCATTCTATCTAAAAAGTTTTTTGTTGAATAAAAGCCGCTTCACTAACGGAGTAAAAAGAGTGCTAAAGCTCAATATATTTGCTGTGCCAATTATTATGTTCGTTAGTGTATATAATTTATAAAAGATGCACATAATATAAAAGCTCAAAACATAGTATTGTATATCTGAAACCTTTATGGACAAACAGACAGATAGATGGATATCAATAAATCAATGAGTATTTTAGCACATCACTTTTACCGGAGGTAGAAACAATTTGACATGTAATATATACGACTCATATATCGCTATGTATGCGAATGGAATTTATTTTTACTATTTTATTAACAATTTTAAAATAATCATATGAATCAGATATTGTTTATAACTATATAATTACTTGATCATACTTTGTATTATGATTATTTGTAATTATGTATTACATATAATAATTACATATACATATATACAATAATATTACATATAAAATTTTAAATATTTTTATTTCAGGTCTTCGTTGCTAAATAATGAAATTATTGTAAGACAAGTTGAAGCTGCTATTGCACCACTTCGTTCCTCTACTGAATCACCTGAGCGTTCATCGTCGCCTGAAAGTGACTCAATGATGATGGCTGATCGAGATATTATGACACTGCCATTACGCAAACGCAAACTCTACATGAACGAGGATCCGACAGAAGCTGCTATGGCATTGGAAGCTCAGCAAAATCATAAATTACAATCACACACGCGCAAAAGTATAAACAACAGTGATCCAGACATTAATAATATTAATATTAGTAACGGAACTGCAAATAATAGCGAGAATGGCATAAAAGTTATGCGCATGAGTTCTGTAATTCAATTTGCCAAAGCGTCTTAAAATGATGTTGTCATTCAGAGTTGAATTTATACATTTCCGTTTTCTAGAAAAAATTAATAAAGTGGAAAACAAATGGATATTGGATCTGCATATTGGTGCTAATTAAATTATTGCATTACCTCTCAGGACGCTAAGAAGTACATATATACAACTTAAACTGAAACGGCGGTACCAACAAAATAAAATTTAAAAGGAATTAAGAAGCAATTTATCGGAATGGTCAAAGGGTTGCCATACTAAAGGAATTAAATGATTGAATTCATAAATTACAAAAGTTTATAAATATGTTTAAGACTGGTTATAATAATATAAGCACTTTTGACTTTTTTACTGCATAGTGAAATTAACATAATACATATAAGAATTTTTTAAATAATTTTTTAGGTAAAAATAATTAAAATATGATTAATGATATAAATATAATATAATAGCTCTTAGAATAATAATAATGTGCACCACAAAATTAATTTAATTCAGTTTATAACAAAAGTATTATTTTATTATATACTATATTTCATTTGTGCATTAATTAACTGATTGAATAATACAGTGTGTGACAACATCAAGATAAATATACCTACAATAATCGTTTCCTTATATCTAAAAATCTCTATTAATGGAGATATAATATTTGTTTTATTATTTATATTAAGTTTGTGAACTTTTTATATATCAATATCTTAATACAGGAACTAAAACGCCATAATACAATTTAGTCAATATGTTAGAGTAAAATTTCATACATATATATATGAACATTTCAATTACAAAAGTGTATTATTTATGTATTATATGTATAATATCTGTATCAGTAATAATAAGCTCATATTTATATGTGTATATGATATAGCACATGTATTATATAATTTTATACATATTTTACATATATATATATATATCAGTGGCGTAGCGAGCATAACTGGTGCCCAAGCTCCATACCTATTTGACATACTCCCGTCAAAAACATGTATTCATATGTAATTTATAAATTTTAAAAGATTATTAATATAAGCTTTTTAACTCGGACTTTGGATCGTTTTTGTAACCTTTAAATAATACTAAAAAAAGAAAATAACTTATTTCAACTTTTAAATTCCAAAAAAATTAAAATCATTTATTTATTCGGAATTCAACTAAACAAATGATTTTAATTTTTTCTTAAATTAAATATAATTGATATCGATACCAATATTTATGGAAAAATTATTAATTTAAAATATATTTTGTAGAAATTGATTAAAATACAAATTGAAATATTCCAAGATATATAAAATGCATTGGAGCCCTTTTAGCGCCTTTCTATTCGTAGTGCATGGGGTAGAGCTACTCCCTTTCGTTACACCGCTGTTATACACACATACAATAATTTATAATTTAATTATAAATGAAGAAGAAGAATATGACTATATAGAAAAATGTTATAAATTATAACAGTATATAAATACATTTATATGTAATAATTATTACATAAATGTTTGTAATTAGACAAATGTTTCTGATATATTAAAAACATTTATAATCAAAACAATAAGAACGAAACCAACATTACGTCATTTTTTAGTGTTTTAATCAAATAAAAAATTTTACTTTGTTAAGTATTACAAGGAAATTAATTTATAAAACAGTATAAATATTAATAAGAAAATTATTTAAATAAATTTAAATGATAAAAATATGTTTTTTTTAAACATTTTATATGCATATTTATTCTATAAAACTTATAAACATACATTAAACGTACTTTACGAATATTCTAGAGTTAATTTTTGGTATAAACGGATTATACATGTATCAAAAACATTAAATTAATTAAAATCAAACTCAACTGAATATCAATGATATAAAACACCGGCTATATATATGATGATTATTTTTTATTTCTGATTATAATCATTTCATTCATATTCATTGAAAGAATAAAATTTAAGGATAAAAAATATATTATCACTGTATTATCTTTTTAATAAAAATAGTGTGTCTGATTAATAACCAATAATCTGTATAGAAAACTACATATGCTTATAATAGTACGTTTACACTATCGCAACTAAGGCAACAGTTGTGTAGTTAAAATTAATCGCATATACAATTTAAAAATATACCCAATGTACGATTAAACTACGGTAGCTAGAAATATCATAAATAGTTGGGGAAATGCATTATATATATATTTAAGTATTGCGCACGATTAAGCTACAATCGCTGGAAATTGTATTCTATACAATTCAACTACACGGAAAGTCGTCAATTAATTTAAATTCATGCTCCTTTTAAGCAATGTGGCAGTCGTGCCTGCCAGTGCTGGGGAAAGTAAATAAAAAAGATGGTTGCGAGTGACATGAAAAAGCAAATTTCGAAAATAACAAATTTTTGGAATTGTCAAATAAAAATAATGAATCCATACATTTTCTGGTGTTGCATTTATTTTGTATTGTAATAATTTGATTTTTATTTATTTTTTAATCTAAAATAACAGTTGAAATATTTTTATATAAAATTTATAAAAACCGAGTTCGATTCCTGGGACTTGCAGTCTCAAAAATAATTATTTACGAATAATTAAATACAAGAAATATTTCCAAGACCACTGATGATGGGTATTTGGCAATACTCGAAACAGCTATATGGCCAGCCAAAAATTCAATTAATGAAAATAATATAAAAAACAAAATTTTTGTTGTTGTAGTTCAATACTGTTCGAAAAAACCTCTTTATAAAATTTATATAATATTCTTTTTTGTTTGTTTTCGCTTTATTATTGTAATAGATTGTTTATTTTAGTTCAACACCTTTAGTCATCTTTATGGTAGTAGCATAACTCCGTATTAGAAGCAAAAGTTTTACTGCTTGAAAAAGACGAGACACTTAGTAACCGTCAGAAGGTTTCCGATAATAATTAAAATAATATGGAGAAAAATTGGTAGTATATCCAAGCTTTTGGTGACCTACCATACTCATATGGGGTGTTACACTATCTTGGTAGAATACCACACTTGTTATTTGACCAATTCTAGTCTTTTCTATTTAAGTGAATCATTTAGTTTAGTACAACTGATGATAAAACACTTTAGAATTAATCGTTGTTGTTATAAAATATAAAAAAACCTTTAATTTATGCTTTTGTTGAGTTTTCATAAGCTTTAATTGGACTTCCAGAACATAATACATCTTTAGGACGTGTGCGAGTTAGGCTAAGTTGATGCTAAACCAAAGGGGAGATTTTTTGGGATTTTTTGCACTGCACACATTTAGCCATTTATCAACACGTATCGACACATCACTACATTATCGGCACAACTTAGAATTTTTCTCATTTAGGTCGTGTGCGAGTTAGGCTAAGTTAGGCTAATACGTGTTGATAAAAGTGTGCGAGTTACATTTTGACAGCTAGTATCAGCTGTGAATATATTTTGATATTTTGAACGCAACTTAGCCTAACTCGCACACGTCCTTAACGCTTCATGCGAATTATATTTCTCAACACTGGCTTATTTCAGATACTCAACTTCAACTTCAACTCTGTTTGCATTTTCTTTTATCGTACTTCTTATAACGGTTTTTAATGCGCTTTGAACAGTTTCTGGCGCGCGTGCGGTGTAGTGTGAATTAAGATAATAGTTATTTTAATAAAATATAAGGCAAGTGAGTTTATTTAGTATATAATAATTTTAAACTTAATATAAATGTCAATATTATAATTGAAATATAATTATTATTAAACACAAATACGCTCAAGACCCGAAAGCAATCCATAATTAAGTATGTACATACATACATATGTATGTATAAAATAATATTTGTCCAAATACATGATGAATCATTATTTACATGTCCTAACCCTATTTTCTTCTTACTTAGTCGTGTGGGGACTTTACGTTAAGAAATTGTTACTTGTATTTGGTTAGCAGTCTTGCTGTATATATTTGGGAATAATCCTGAAAATTTATTGTGGGTAACATCGACAGGCTGACTTTATGCGATTACCGTTTAAGCCAGATGAATGAAACTTATGATGAAAGTCTTTTGGAACGATGTTTCTCGATTTCCATGTACATACATATACATTGTTGTAATCGACCGCCAAGATCTACCTGCGTACTTCCAAGTGCTGAATGGCACTTAGTCGTCGATCTTGATGAGTGCCTCCAAAACAAAGACTCAGTTGTTCTTGGAGTATATTGTAAATATGTATATGTATGTAAATTATTTGTTGCTATATTTACTTAACAATATTTCTTGACCTAATGCTTCCTTAAGCAGGATTTAATAAAAAGTCTAAAATTTAATTCTATCACTTTGAATTCTATATATTACTTTGATTGACATTTGTCGTCTTTTAATTGTATTAATTTTCAATAGAAAAAAGGGGCTTTGATAGAGATGAATTCAGATTTGTCTTAGTTTATTTAATAAATTTACTTTCTTATTAATTTCTAATATTATATATAAGAAAGTAAATAATTATGAATGATCTGGGAGTTTTCTCGTACTGATGAAATACTGGATATTGTTGAACTTAAAATATCAATTATTATTCTGCGTCATTTTGCGTATTTTTACAGAAAACTTTTTGGAAGTTTTCTTAAGTCTGGAATGTAGAGCTTTTGCTTAGTGGTGCTTCATTGTTGTTGAGGACTAAGTTATGATATATGTAAGCTAAATCAATAATCTTCTTTAAAGAAACCTTTTATTTATATAATCCATTTTACACCTTCCATAAAAGCAATCGGATTGGCTATAGCTTTATGCGTAGCGGATTGAATGTAAACATTGAATAAATTACCTTTTATTTGTATCAATGGATCGGTATAGGCTGCTTTAATAGCTAGTCTGTCCTATTCTCATACCAACGTCGATGATATTAGTAATATGTAATTTTATCAAAGAAATTATATTAAGATTTTGAGACATGTTAAAAATATTCCCAATTGAAGATGAGTTACGTAGCGGTGGTATGCTATAGATGAATGATAGGCAACCTAGTCGTTTTTTCCTTTTTCGTGTGGTCTGCAACCGTTTGATATGTATATGATTTCTGTGAGTAAAAGTGCTGTTCAAAGGTATTCCCAGATATTTCACAGACTCTTCCAGTGTGGTCTTAATTGTGGACTTCATTTCAATAATAATTCATTACTTAATATAGTCGAACCTGTACACATTGATATACTTGAGCTGAAGTTTCACCAATTGATACAAACGATACATTGTTGTATCGTCCACATATATGTATATAGAACATAGGGCCAAGTTAACTTTCTCGTAGAACTCCAGAAATGATATTAAGGTACACTTTGATGTTATACATAAAAGTATCGGCTACTAAGTCTTTAGAACTAAAAAGTAGCTTGTTAACAAGAAAACTTACATGTTAAGCTATATCAATCGCTTGCCATGATGTGTTTTCTCAAATGAATCTCTTATATTATTAATTTTTTGTTAGTGCGACTCAGGTTCTTCCTTCGGTGGCCTTTTTTGAACTCAAACTAATTATTATGTTGAAGCTATTTGAGCCAGTGCACTTGAGCACTTTTACTCTTTCTTTACTCGAGGTATTTTCAAAACCCCTCTTTACGCCTTGACTGGATTATTGTTTATCACTGCATCAGACTAAGCAATAATTGACCTCAGATCTGCATACCTCCCCAAGGAATCTGTAACCATTCTGAGATTTGATAACGCGGTGTTGGTAAGTCTGTCAGTTTTCGTAAATAATTTCAGGGCTCTATTCTTTATGTATTTTTTGATGTTTTAGTATAATAACATTTAATATAAAACCGAGAACAATCGTTTTAAATGTATTTTCAAATACATTCTTTATTACTACTATTAAGCAGTATGATGACGCTGTTTTCTAGTTTGTTTGTTTTTATTATCATTTGTGCACATTTCATTTAATTTGGATAATGGTCTAGTCCAGGACTGTCAAAAGCACTACCCTTGAACCTCTTGTGCCCCTCGATATGTTGTTAATCTACCACAATTAGGTAAATTTTTCTTTGTTTTATTGTTGTATTATTACATTATTTTATTTCTATAGGTTATCAAATAAATGAATTAAAATGTTTGAAATAATTTATTACACTTCTCGTTAATTTACTTAATTGACAAAGACCTCAGTATATATTTCTTTGTACAATTGGTTCAAAAAACTAGTATCCAGTGCCGTTATTCATTATATTAAAAATAAAATATTTTTCGTATGGCAACAACTAATATTAATAATGTTGATATTAATAGAATTGTAAAAGATAAATTAATGAAAAATTAATAAAACTAAATTTAATATTATCGCCGTATTTTTATTTGGCTCCGGAAAAATTATGAACGTATATATTTATATATGCGTATTGGATCTTATTTGGTCAGGACAGCCCTGGTCTAGCTTAAGCATCGTATTCTAAATTTTTTTATATTGCAAAGCGTCATTTGTTAGGCTTATTAGCAGGATGAATTAAAAAAGTTAGCAAATTGCCTTCGGCGGATGTTATATGGTAATATGGGAACACCTAGCAAAAGCTCCAGATTTCTCCTTTTCAAATCTGTAATGATTGCTGTTATGATCAATAATTACAGCACTTTTCTTTGCATAGACTCTATTTATCGTCTGCCAAAAATAGGTCCACAAAGCTCATGTAGTTTGCTGTAGGCTTAATTCTTAAATTCAGACCTAGTACATCTATTAAAGTTTATTATAAGCCTGGTTTTGGGTCTTGCCAGTTTTTCTGTAGTGAAATATTCTGTAGGTAAATTCAATTGTAGTTGGCGATTTTCTGTTGGACATACAGTTTGATGTATTGTTCTCCAATTTTCAACAGCAAATTACATTTCAGTATAGTTTTTAAGGGTAACGTCTAGGCTAATTAGATTTTCAAAATGGTTCGATATAGCACGCATATCATGGACAGTACAATATATGATAATGCACGAAGAGCATAGCATTCAGCTATCATGTACTTGATTTATATAAGTAACACAGTACTTCAGTACTTTTTATAAAATATGTTGCCGCAGAATAATGGATATCGATATTATCATATTCCACTTAAAAAATTCTGATTAATTCTGTACTCAATGCATTTTCATTATATGGATAGACTGTTACTTTACTGTAATAAATTTGTATTTTATTACCAAAATGCTATTTTTTAAAATGAGAGCTGTAACTGGGGTTATAAGGTAATACCCCAGTTCCAGTGCTCGTTCCTGGCGACGTACATCATAGAAGAATTGCTTATAAAAGTATATAGTACAAAAATTCGAATAACTTGTATCTGTTAAATTAGTTAAATCCGCTACAAGTTTGGATGCTTTAATTGAGATGCAGACTTTGAATTTCTTAATAAAATTATGATTCCAGCCTGTAAGACCTGCATTCCATTTCATTTCCATTTACATTTTACACCTATTATTTATGGAAGTGTGACTTTATTTGTGTAATGAAAAATGTGGCGGAAACTGATTCGTTCTGCTTAAAACGAACTGTAGGTCTGTCCATGTGATGTGCTGGTTTACTTAAAATTGGTAATGTCTAGAGTAAACACTTGTGTTTCGTATAATAACGTTAGTATATATATAGTAGATCTGCAAGATACTTCGAACTATAATATTCATTTGAATAAAAGTAAAAATTAATAAGTTTTTATTAAAGAATTTTATATAAAGAAGTTAACGGATTTCAAAACTAGAAATGTGATGATTGCTAGCTTCATTTTCCAGTCGTCATATCTTTTCAAAATATAAAAATGTAATCAAAATATATATTTTCCCAGCTAGATAGTTATTTTTAATAATACTATATGATTACTTTTATCAAATAAATTTTTATTTAAACGATTTTCAAACATCTTTGGGTCAAAATACATTTTAAAAATTTTTATTACAATTTTCAGTTTAGTATATTTTACAATTTCTAATTGTTAGCATTTTTAAAGACAAAATATATTTAAAAACCATCTTGAGATTATGATTTTCCTTCTAATAAATAATAAGTGAATGTTTTTATTTATTTAAATATTTCATTTTGTTCATCTACCCTCCAGTTAGATATGCAAAATGTTTTAAAAGTGAAAACTTATAAAATTTTCACTCTCTGTTTCATTTTATTTCTGTTATTTTTTATCTATAGATACATATATATAAATATATGTATATATAAATAAGAAAAAATATATATATATATTTTTATTCGTTTATAAATATATATATATATAGTACATATTTATATATTTTAAAAATATATATTTATATATATGTTTTTAAATACATATCTACATATATATATATATATTAAAATATATTTATTCACTTTAAATATATATATCTATATAATAAACATATACAATACATATGCATTTATAGATGTATTAACGGCTGTATGTATAAGATATATATGTTAAGTATATATATTACGTATTTATATATATTTAATATATAAATATATAGATAATATTAGATAAATATTATCTATGAATATATATATATATTTATACATATATTCTTAGATATATATATATTTATACATAATTTCTTAGTTATATATTTATATTTATACATATATTCTTAGTTATATATATATATTTTACCCATATTCTTAAAAATATATATATTTATATATATATTCTTAGAAATATATATATTTATACATATATTCTTAGAAATATATATATTTATACATATATTCTTAGAAATATATATATTTATGGATATAT
>NC_051848.1:99866250-99869311 GCF_002237135.1 Teleopsis dalmanni
CAACTACATCTACATCTTCATCTATATCTTTGTTTATATCTTCATCTATATCTTTATTTATATCTTCACCTTCATCTTCATCTATATCTATATCTATATCTTCATCTATATCTATATCCATATCTATATCTATATTTATAAATATATTTATATCTATATCTATATCTATATCTATATCTATATCTATATCTATATCTATATCTATATCTATATCTATATCTATATCTATATCTATATCTATATCTATATCTATATCTATATCTATAAACATATGTATGTTTATTTATATCTTCATCTATACCTTCATCTATACCTTCATCTATATCTATATCCATATCTATATCTATATTTATATCTATATTTATATCTATATCTACACCTATATCTATAGATATATATATATCTATATCTATATCTATATCTATATCTATATCTATATCTATATCTATATCTATATCTATATCTATATCTATATCTATATCTATATCTATATCTATATCTATATCTATATCTATATTTATATCTATATCTATATCTATATCTATATCTATATCTATATCTATATCTATATCTATATCTATATCTACATCTACATCTATATCTATATCTACTTCTATATCTATATTTATATTTATATCTATAGCTTAATCTGTATCTATATCTAAATCCATATCTATAACTATATCTACATCAATATATATATATATATATATATATCTATATCTACATCTGTATCTGTATCTGTATATATATCAATATCTTTATCTTTATATATGTCTATATCTATATCTATATCTATATCTGTATCTATATCTATATCTCTATCTATATCTATATCTTAATCTACAGCTATAGCTATATCTATATCTGTATTTATATATACATCTATATTTATATATATATCTATAACTATTCCTAAATTTATACATATACATTTATATATATACGTGTATGTATGTATGTTCCTTATGCCAGGAATGAGACAGTAAAACAGCGAAAAATCGCTAATAGTGGTAATGAAAGTCAGTTGCGGACTGGAATCAGCCAAAATTTTAGATTAAAAATAAAATAAATTTTTCATTTATGAGATGTGGTCTCAAGACCAGAATGAACTTTCTAAAGTTACTTCTCTATTGAAACATTCAATTTCAGTATTGGCATTAGATTTCAATTACGAGACCTTACTATAACTACTAGTAATGCATTACCCAAGCATTTCTGCAAATACTGCTGAATGTATCGTTATAATTTTTCCTGGGTATTTTTGGCAAAAATAAAAGGGGGAGTTAAAGCACTTTGAAGTGGAAGAATATTAGCGGAAAAAGCAGCCAGGACTGCAGCGCATCAGCAAAACAATTTGGAACTTAAAACCAAATTGAAGCTAAATTCTCTACTTTGTTCAATTATGCATGTGAGAAGCATGTCCCTATGAGCATCTTCAAGGAAAGCAGCACGTATTTAAGTTTGCATTAGATATGTGAGACCATATTACACTGTTCACAATATTTTGAGTTGATTTCTATCTTTAACAAAACTTCCATTCTACACTGACACTTACACACTTACTGACTTTATGGAATGATTAGGTAAAATTTAATTTATTATATAGAAAGACATAATAATAGAATAAATAATATTTAATATAACTATTCTAATGTCCACCATTGTCAAAAATATGAACTCATATAAGAAAACATATAAAAATATAAGGAAATATAAGAAATATATATAAGAAAACATTAATGCGTTTTATCTATCATTCGTGAGTTCATAGAAATAGAAATCTCTTAGTGGGAAAGTTCCAACCATTCTATCGTACAGTCTATCGACCATTATTAAAATATTTCAATTTGTTCATTAGTTTTGATTTATAACGCCGAATACTTTTTACTCTATCTATTATTAGAATCAGAATCATTGAGTTCGTATGAAGCAATAAAATTATAGAATATTTTAGAATATATATATTAATCAAAACCCTACTTAAAATATTGGTAGTTCTCAGTTCAACCATTTTCAGTTTACGGAAAATGTCGATAAAAAGAAAATGATTATGATAGGATTGAAATAATAAAGTATAATTTACTCAATGGATCAGATTTTAAAGCAAATTCTATGAAATTTTTTTTTTATTTTATTTATTGCAAAATTTTATTTAATTTTCTTTAATTTATAATATATTTTAACAGTTAGTCTTTTTTAAAATTTTTTAGCCCTATTCATAAAGTCTAATTTTGTCTCGTTCTCTTTACTTTCGAGTAAATAGAATTCGAATAAATCATTTCGAATTCGAAATGATCAAATTAACTTTTGCCTTCTTCTATTGATTTATGTTGTCTTTTTACTATAGTTTATTAAGTCTTTTAACTTTGTTTATTCAGTCTACTTTTGCCAAGTTCTATTGATCTAAAAAGGCACCCAATGAACTTTCACTTTCTTCTATTCTATTCTTCCATTGATTCAAAAAACAAATTAAAATGTAGAAAAGAGAAGCCAGTGATGTACATATTCATTATTTACCTGAGATAAAAATGTCATAAACACGTTCAGTCAGAAAAAAAATTTAATTATAAAAATCTTTGTGTCTCAAAAATAGACAGCCAAATAGATAAATCATCTAATTGCTACTGGTGCTTCAAAATAATATCTAATTTTTTACAGAGTTATTTAAATAATACTATGCACTTTAATGGATTTAGAATCTATAATTTAAAACAATTTTTTTTTCAAAACTTCAACCTCATAAGTACAACCAAATAGACAAATGGAGTTAATCAAAAATTGACAAATATCGTTCTTCTATTATACATTGCTATAATCCACTATAATTGACATTTAAAGCAAGCTATCTACTACTATTTATTTCAACATGAATTGAAAGGAGAAGAAGAGAATTTATAAATACTGGTACTTCGAAGTTCTGCTACTTCCGGTATGACTTGCACTGCATGAATAGAACTAACATAGAACAAATAAAAATATCCTAAAATAGAAAAGTATTTTTCTATTCGAATAAATAACAAGTGTAAAAAAATATAAAATAAAATATATAAAATACTAA
>NC_051848.1:99869411-99871961 GCF_002237135.1 Teleopsis dalmanni
ATTCTATTCACTTCATTAAGCTGAAACAAAAACTTTGGATCGTTTGCTATTCCGCACTATACCACGTTTTGAAAAACAAATTTTCATAACTCATTTGTTCTCAAAGAAAATATTATTGCGACTGCTTGAGTGTTGTAGAATCTTAGATTTGCGTTAATTCAGTTGCTTAATATGCATAAGAAGATATTGTATAATATAAAAAATTATTAAAAATACATATATATATTGTTTAAAACGCTTTGATGTCTATAATCGCCCTATTTTTCCCATTAAAAGAAGTTGGAATGCTAATTAAGCACACTTGAGTTCATTTTTATTTTCACTCGAATGAATTTTCCAAAAGAAAAGTCGCTCAAACATATCAAAATGCATAAAAACATCGGAAACCGTCAACGGTTGATTTGTCAAATTGTCAATTAAGTAACTGTAAAATCATTTAAAAAGAATGTAGGCTTAATTTTGACATTTTGTTACGGCTTCTTTCGGTTCAATATCGAAAGCAAAAACAAAACAAAGAAAAAACCAAAAAAATGATGAAAGGAAATTAAAATGTGGCGCTGACAGCGCAAGTATCTCAAAGTTGCCGCGCGTTCCGTCTTAAGGTTGACATTTCTGTAAAATCTATAGCGCGTGAAAATTAATAATGAATATGCCATAAAGGCTTAAATTGGATATATAAATAAAAACGATATATATCGTATGACAATTATTAGGTAAACTTAATAAAAAACCAAACGAACGGGTTCAGGAATTGAGAATCTCAAACTGATTACTGCAAATGAAGTTAACCTCAAATGGCGTGTTGCATTCGTAATTAACCCAAAATTTTTCCAATGTAACTAAAAAGATACTTCATAGCTGCCTGCTGTTCTCTACGCATTTCACTAATAAAATGAATAAATTGTATCTGTATTCATTGCTTTCAAATATATAGTAGATCCCCGCGATGCTTGCCTTGCCTTGCCTTACTAACCAATTTAATGGGATTTGCTTTTATTAAAAGAAATTATTCCATGTTTTTTATTGTTTAGGCAACCTACGATTATGTGTCATATGCGGGCATGTATTGCTCGAATGTACTGTTGAGCTAATAAAAAAGTGAATTATATTTGTCGACTTATATGCGCCTGTGTTTTAAGAAAACCATCCAACTTCATAGTTTGGGTGCACTTTTGACTGCCTGCGGGAAGTTACTCATTTAGCGACTAACAAACAGAAAATTTATTACTTAAAAAATCATTTCCGAATCCAAGATTTTTTCTGTGTAATCTTATTGTTCTCTAATTAAACTGCTACAAATTTGAAGTTATTAAAACATTAATTCTTTACCGAGGAAGTTGTTTAACTTAATTGACATTTTGCTTGAACTCTGCTTCTTATTCCTTGTAAATTGATTTTGTCATGAGAAATGTTTGATCGAAATTGAAAATGTAAACTCGTCGTTCTTGGTACTTTTGATATTTTGTTCACTAATTAATTTGCCAAATTCAACCAATCAACAATAAAGTTAAATTATAGAAAGAGCGGATTTTAATATTCTGATGACAGCCAATTTTTATTTTGATAGACAGTTTTGTTTGTTTATCAGGAGCTTAATTGGTTTTAATAAAGGAATATATCCCAAATTAAATTCGAATTATTTTCAACATTTTAAGGTTCTTCTAAAAAGACACATACCATAAGTTGACAGAGATTTAACAATAATTCTAAATTTTTTGCTAAATACATTGTGACCGAAAAGCTTTCGGAAATTCTCATTTAAAATTCGCGCGCTGTATATTTTTCGATATTTAAGTTTATGTAGTTGGCACACTGTCCTATACTAGGCAAAAAATAGCGCGATCTGTCGGACAGTTCGTTTACGGCAGCTGTTGAAACCAGTTCACCTCAGTAGTGCGTTGCGAAAAAAACAATGGAAAAAAATATTGAACAAAGAGTTTGCATCAAATTTTGTTTTTCGAACGAAATTTCGTGTGCAGAATCGTTGCGAATGCTACAAAAGGCTTATGGGGAATCAGTTTTATCGAAAACTCAAGTTTATGAGTGGTACAAAGCCTTTCAGGACTGTCGTACGACCGTCGAAGACATGCCGCGTTCTGGACGACCTTCGACCTCTACCACCGACGAAAACATTGAAAAGGCAAAGGAAATCGTGTTCAAAAATCCTCATGTGAGTGTTAGAGAGATAGCACGAGAGCTAGGCATCGGTCGTGAGATGGCTCGTTTGATTTTGGTGGACAATTTGTGTATGCGACGTGTCAACGCCCGGCTTGTTCCGATTCACCTCAATTTGTTCAACATTATCAACGATTTTAAGGCCAAACATTCAATAAATACCATCGAACAGCCACCGTATTCACCTGATCTTGCACCGTGTGACTTTTTCCTGTTTCCCAACCTCAAATTACCACTCAGAGGAACGCGTTTTGAATCCATAGAAGACGTAAAACAGAATTCGCAGAGGGAACTCAAAGCCATACCGGAAAGCGCCTATAAAAAAATTGTTTTTTTTGAAATGGGATTGAAAAAGTTGGCATTTGTGATATCGCT
>NC_051848.1:99872061-99886584 GCF_002237135.1 Teleopsis dalmanni
AAGACTTTAGCCGTAGAGCATTTATAAACATAGTTAACAAAGATAAAATCCCACAACCCATGTTCAAAGTTAAACTTCATCCGGAAGCTGCTAAGGTTAAAAAAAATGAGAGCCATCCCATTTACAACCCACAGTATTTAGCGTTGAGGAGCTACATAAAAGAAATGGTCTAGTGCAATGCACAAACTGCCAAGAGTATGGCTATAAATCATATTGCACTCTTCATACAGTGTGCGTAGCTTGTGGTGAGCTTCACCATAGTTCCGAATGTGATAAAAAAGCATTAAAGGATACCAACTCCAAAAAATGTAGCAACTACAATGGAAATCACACTGCAAACTACAGGGGCTGTCCTATTTATAAAGAACTGAAGCACAGGTTAGCTCTGCAGAAAGAAGCGCTGCGTAAACCTACAAGAAGCAACCCCATCAAATTAGTTGAAGTACCCCAACCTTTAACTTCTAAACCTGTTACACCAGGTGTTTCATATGCTAATGTCGTTAAATCTGACAAGCAACAAGCCCTTCCAGTTCAAAGTAATAGTTTGGAAATGATGATCTCCACTCTCACCCAGAGCTTAACTCAGTTCATGTCAATCATGCAAACTACTCTTAACGAGATAGTCAAAATGCAAAGCCAATTAACGCAAATGTTTTTGTCTAATAAATGAGTACTTTAAAAATTTGTACATGGAATGCAAACGGCTTAAGCCAACATAAACTTGAACTCACAAATTTTATGTCCCGAGAAAGTGTGGATGTAATGCTTTGCTAAGAAACACATCTAACAAACAAAAAATTTTTGTGTATTCCTGGTTATTTATTCTATAAAACGAATCACCCTCATAGAAAAGCATATGGTGGTACAGGTATTTTGGTAAAAAGGCGTATAAAACACAATTTTCTAGATACATATGCTCATACTTATATGCAAACCACATCAATATACCTTATACACAAAAGAAAAAATTTAACTTTGTCGGCTATTTACTGCTCCCTCGTTCAATATTACTGAGACCCAATTTACAGATTACTTTTTAACAGGAAACTACAATTCTAAGCACACGTAATCTAAAAGGCTCTGTAATCCAAAAGGTAAATAGCTTTACAATTTCATTCTAAATAGAAAAAATGCGCTAGACGTAATCTTTCCTGCACAGCCAACATATCGGCCTGACGATAACAATAAAATACCAGACCTAATAAACTTCGCCGTGACCAAAGGCATAAGCAGAAATGTTATCTCAACATACACAAGCTGCGATTTGTCTTCTGACCACTCTCTAGTTACATTTTGCTTACTTGATAATCCTCAGTTATATAACTGTTCCTATAGCCTTATAGGTCCTAGAACAAACTGACTTAAATACAAAAAGTACATTAATTCACACATACACACAAATTAGAAAATAATATGTAAGTCTCAACTTCGGTTTTAAACTCAATTCTGCTTTCAGCAGCAGAAAACTCCACTCCTAAAGGCAATAAATTTTACAGATTCAATAAAGTACTTACAAATAGTGACATAGGGAATTTAGTTTTACAAAAACGTAGATTAAGGCGTGAATGGCAAAAATCTAGGTCCCCTTCAGCGAAAAACTTATTTAAAGAAGCCCAAAGGAGACTTAGATCTGCATTAAGTAAGGAAAAAAAATCAGGCAATATAATTATATTCAAAACCAATGACCAAATGGCAAAAACCATTCATCCTTGTGGAATGCTAGCAAAGGTATAAATTTCCCCATAGAATCCAATTCTCCAATAAGGAACTCTCAAAAACTTGGCGCGAAGTGATGAAGAATCCACGTGCACCATCTATTGACATGCATATCACGGCCAATTATCTTGTTCAAATAATCACAAACAAGTTAGATTGCAAAAAGGCACCGGGATATGATAATATCTCACCCAATATGATAAAAAAACTTACCCCTTTAGGATAAAAACTTTATCACAAGACTTTTTAATGGTATTATTAAATTTGATTTTTACCCAACAGAGTGGAAAACATCCATAATTATTATGATTCAGAAATCAGGTAAAGGTCTCACGCTTGCCTCTTCATACAGGCCAATAATCTTACTGCCATGCCGTTCTAAACTATTTGAAAGAGCACTGCTTTTAAAGCTAAAACCATTCCTTGACGTTCAAAACCTAATACCCTCCAACCAGTTTGGTTTTAGGGAAAAACATGGAACTATTGAGCAAGTGAATCATATAACAAATGAAGTAAGACACTCATTTGAGTTCAGAGAATATTGCTCCGCGGTATTTCTCGATGTAAAACAAACCTTTGACAAAGTATGGCACAATGGATTCCTATAAAAGATACACTGTTCATTACCTGCAAATGTCCACTCAGTTTTAGAATCGTATCTGCATAATAGAAGCTTTAAAGTGAAATGTAAATCATATACTTCTAATAATTTCCTAAAAGAAGCTTGCGTTCCACAAGGAAGTGTTCTTTTCTCTATCCCGTATGTACTTTACACATCTGATATCCCAATAAGCAGCTCAATCGTCTCCACAACGTTTGCTGATGATACGGCAATTTTATGACGAAACAAAAACACTGTGTTAGCTTCAAACCAACTTCAATTCCACTTATTTCGGGTGGAGAAATGGTTGTCAAAATGGCGAATTAAAACTAATGAATTAAAATGTTGACACGTCACTTTTACCTTAAATCGGAGTATATCTCCAACAATTTCACTAAATAACATTTCCATACCACAAGCAGATAACAAAACGTACTTAGGTATTCACTTAGACAGACGACTAACTTGACGTAAACATATTGAAGCCAAAAAATTTAGATGAAACTCCAAGCCTCTAAGTTTGATTAGCTCATTAACAGCAGTTCTTCCCTGCACCTAGAGTATAAAGTACTCTTGTGTAACAGCATCATAAAATCAATATGGACTTATGGTATCCAGCTATTTGGTAATGCTAGTGCTTCAAATATTGAAATTGTACAAAGAGCTCAGTCAAAAATACTAAGAATAATCTCTGGTGCCCCGTGGTATATAAGGAATGAAAGTATCCACCGAGATTTACAAATTCCCCTAGTTAAAGATGAATTTGACTATATAAGAAAAAAATACAATAAAAGGCTGAAAGAAAATGTTAATCTCACACTTCTATCCATTACTTTCCGCCTAAAAAGAACTGACCGTCCAGCCATTAATTAATATTCAACAGCTTGAAATAAAAACCACACCCTTCTTTTTAGTAATCTGATAAAGTTGAACCAATTTCTTAAGAAACCACCTAACATTCACTCCAATGAAACTTAACCAATTAATCTAAGTAAGGTTCGTGATATAAGGTTTACCTATTTTATTTTATTTTATACAATGTATAATTAAAATAAAAATTTGTAACATTATGTAATTAGTTATAAGATTTTACAACTTATTGTTAGTCTCATTTTAAGAGAAGATGCCATAAATAAATGTATGTTTTAAAAAAAAAAAAAAAAAATATTAAAACATATGGAAAACCGTAAAACCGCAATAATATTATGTGTGTAAATTCCATTAAAATTTAAAACATTAAGTTTATATATTATTGACAATAAATGAATAAAATGAACAAAAATTACGTGTTGAATTTTATTATCAAGAGTATGAAAGTGTTTTGAACAATTTGGAAATACAACATTGTTTGCAATCAATTTTTGGTCTCCTCGAAATTGGATAAAGGTGAGAACACAACATTGACGTCCTTTTTAGATTTATATAATCAAAGCGTCTTCCTACTTCATGAAGCCTATAATTCTGTTTTCGGGCAGACTGGGTTATTTGCAGAGTCTTTTTGAAGGCTCTTTTGAAAATCGTATGTTCTTGGCTAAGTCCTTCAACTGTGTCTTCACATCATTAGCATTTTGCTCCAAACCTTGTGAATTCTATGCCAGCTCTAACTTAGGTTCACTTATCATTAGTCTCATGTATGCCATTATTTTAGTTTCCTTGTTTTCCATCTTTTTAATGTCTATCACAGTGAAAACCTTTTATATAAACTTTTCATTATCAACTTTTATATCCTTATAATCTCTATAATTTTTTGAAGTCTCATTTGCAAGTCTCATTCTGTCCTTACATCACCCATGTCCAAACCCATCTTCGTTTACTGCCACACTAGTTAAGTCACAGTTATTTGTTAAAATTTTATTTACAAAATCTCACTTCTGATACCAATTTTATGAGATTGCCGATTATTCTCATATTGCCGATTATTATAACTAACCCTTTATTATTTTACCGTAGTTAAAATCATACCCAAATCAAAACCGAAAAATCAAACTTCGTTAGGAAGAATAATACTTTTTAACATATCTATTCATTCTATTATTACTATTTAGCAGAAACCGTAACAGTTATCATTTCAAAAAAATAATAATCACCTTAGAACTGTCATCATACACATTTTAAAATAAAATTAAAAAAAAAAAATAAATAAATTTCTTTTATATTATATTCCTCAAATATAATATAAGGTATCTCCATGAAGCCACTAGAAGAAATGGGCTGTAAGCTAAGGTTTGGCGTACGGTATACAAAAATCAAGATCTTTCGCCCAACAAGCAATGATGATGATGCTAACAAATTGCCTGACGACATGAAGTTTCAGGAAGAAGCTTCAGAAGCTTCAGAAACTTCGTAAGCCTGTTCGAATGCTGAAAGTAGCACAAATCAACCTTCAGCATTCGAAAATTACCTCGGATAATCTCGCCATCTTTCTAGCCGAGGAGGATGTCGACGTCAGCATCGTGCAAGAGCCATGGGTCAGAGGTAAGGACGTCATGGGGCTAATGCTGAAGAACTATAACAATCTGTATATTAGCAACAATGGTAAGCCAAGATCATGTATCCTAGTTAAAAAATGTATTAATGCCTTTCTATGCCGTCAGTATAGTGATAACGATCTGAGAGCTGTAAGGATCGAAAATAAAGTATTTATATTTTGATGTTAGTATTTTATATTTATATTAATATTTGTTATTATATAGCACTGATGAAGTTCTTAAATAAAGAACGAAATATTTTCCAACATTTTTAAATAAATGCGTTTCATTGTTCGGGTCTGGAAGCTGATAGGAATCTAAATACAAACCAAAATAAATTTAAACAGACGATAAACTACATCATATCAATAGAGGTAAAACTTCTACTTTTATTTTCCCCAGTTTACAGGGGTTTGATGGATGGGAAGAAATACTAGATATAACACTTCTATCCGAAAATTCAGATATTATAGTTAGTAATTAGAAAGTATCTGACAAAAAATTCTTTTCGGATCATAGTTGGATTCTCTTCAACTTAAATATTAAACCAAATCATACCATCCCCATTTGAAACCCATACAAGATAAAATGGCACATTTTTACAAGGATAACTAAGGTCGAACTTGATAAAGTAAAACAAATTAAGATTGATTCTACTAGTGAGCTAGAAGAGAGGATATAATATTTTGATGCAGCTTTTAATATAGCTTACAAGAAATCTTGTCCAATAAGTAGAAGCAAAAAATCTTTTCCGTCTAGGTGGAACTCAATATTCTAGATAAGATATGGGTGAAAGCAGAAGCGTATGCGGATGGCATGGTTATTTTATTGTCAGGTATTTTCCTAACATAATAAGCGATATTTTGGAAAGACGATATTATTATGGATATTATCTGGTGCCTCACTACATGCGTCACTGGCGGTTCCAGTTTATATTACCCTGGAGACCATTAAAAGAAGTACCTTCCTTTACACTCTGCATCTTGCCAATAACAAATGGAAAGCACTTAGGTCATGTGCGACTGGTTCACCTATAATAAAAATAAGTCCTCGGAACTCATCAAAAGAGATCGCGTGAACACTGCAAGGCTTATTGAAGTTCTTACTGGTCATTGGTATGTAGGAACTCACTGCAGAAGTTGTGGAAACCCGCAGGGGAAAGAAACAATAATATATTTTCTCTGTGAATGCCCGGCTTTAGCGTTCAGAATATATAGGTTCGTAGGAAAATACTTCTTTGATAGTCTATCAGACTGCTCAACGGTGAATATGAAAAACCTGTTAAATTACCTAAATTCGGTGGGATAGATTTAGTCTCTACTCTTCTATACTACCGTACTTGCGGGGAATGTGGTAGCCAAACGGCGAAAAATCGCTAATTGAAGTACATGGAAGTTATCTAATGGCCTTCCACTGCAACCAACCAACCATGTTTTTTATTTTTTCACGCAAAAATATGTCTTAAAACTCTGCTTTTCATTTTTAAACGTACAAATAACTGTTAATTTGCCTTATAAATATAAAAATTAAGAATCACTCTTATTTTTGAAAATAAAATATGACTCACAATGGTCTGATGAATATTTTTAAAAACGAAAATATAAAAAGCATTTTACATGTAAGGTAGTTGTTTTTGTGATTTCATACAAAATATGTTTAAGGGTTGGTACACGTAGAGTTATTTTTATTTTTGTATTGTTTTGTATACAAAAACAAAACACTACACTAAATCTGTGCCGATATGGCAATCAAAGAATAGGAGAAGCGTGATGGCAACGTTGTAACATCACGTGCGAAAAAGGTAAAAAACAGCATCAAATAAGCAGCATCGCTCTCTTTTACATTTGAGTCGGCAACCAACGATTTCAGTCTCTGACAAATATACAACATTAAAAGTAGAATTGATCTGACGCTATAGTGAATCAAAAGCAACTTATCAAACTGCTTACAAACTTAGAGCTAGCAGACAAGCGACATCCTCTATTGCTTCGTGCCATGCGCAATTTAGCTTGTACCAACATCTCTAAGTATGTACTTTTAACACCTTGGTCACAACGCTTACCCAGTAACATTAAGTGTATTTTGTCAGCATGCAACGCCGGAAATTTAGGAATTTAGCTGATCGAATCATGAGCAATTTACCAAGTCCACTGTAGTGGCATATTAACCATGACCACACACAATACGTTGTGTGCGATATTTAATGTGTCACACTAAACCGAAACACTCAAATATCAAGCATGACCGAAAAACCTAAATTGTCAAGTATGAAATAATTTATGAGTCAGAAATTTGACTCGTCTATTTTGTCATTTCTTTATGACAAAATATTTGTATGCATATTTAATTGTTCCAATATGCATTTGACAATTTGGATTGCGACATGCTCAGCACATGAATTTGTGTTAAGTGTTTTACAGATCATATTGCAAGCAATTGTGCATGCAATATGCTTTACCCTCAATACAGTTGGTCACCAGATGTGTGCCACTGTGAAGTAGAATATCACTGATAAATGTATGTAAACTAGACGATTGTAATTTAAGTATTAACCAATAGAATCATTAGATAAGATTCTATTGGAAATTAATCATAGAAAATTATGTTAGATTTTAGGAGAATGTAAAAATAAAAATCAGTCTAAAAATGTCGAGCAAAACGTGAAGTGTTTGATTTAATTGATACGGAAAAACTAACTAATATATATAATTGTTAGAGCGGTTAAAGTCAAATTGTTAATATTGTAGGATTCTGTAGAATTATTAATTGATGTGTTATATGATTTATATATTATAATTTATTATATTTTAATCTATTGTAAATCATATTGTATAATTAAATTATTATAATTAATATATTATATAATTCATATATATATATAATATTTTATATGGTTAATATATGGTTAATTAATTTACCTAACTAACCCTGTATAAGATGTAATCAAACCAACGGTTCTAAGTCTTGTTTTTATTGCCTTTTGTTTTTGCGCTCGAGATGAGCAAATTTTATTGTTATATTTTTTGGCTGCAAGTAAACTCCGTTGGTTTGATTCTGTCTCTTGTTTTTCGATCGCGAACGTGTCAACACACGGGTACACATAAAAAAAGTGATTAAACAATCAATAACCGAAATTGTATAAATTCAATTGTATAAATTAAATGAAACCAAAACCCAATTCTAAAAACGTTTATAATTTACATTGTGTTAAAGAAATTGAAATAAAGATCATAAAACCCAATTATAAAAACGCTTATAATTTACATTGGCGACCGTGACAGGACTTTTTGCAATTTGAATAGTGGTTATTAAACTCTAATTTGTTAAAAAATCTAAATATTACCCACGTGTGGTAATCATTTTTTCTTATTAAGTTTGTAATCATTAGTGTACGCGTGTGTATATTTCTTCCAGATAGCTATTCTGTGTACTATCGTACGTATATACTCTTGTGCAATTGGTGGTTCTCAGTTTAGGTCCGCTAACCTCAAAACAGAACCCCGTGTTCGCATCAAGGTCGTGCTCGACAGTTAAAATAACAACAACAAGCTATCTTTACTTGTTGATTGTACATACTTTCGCTTTTATTGTTTTTGGATAATTTGTAACCATTAATGTGCGCGTGTGAATACTTTTTCTAACCAGCTATATAGCTAACGTGTGCTAACCATTATAATATATCGTACATCTATATATATATTACATATGTACTATCGTACGTATATACTCTTGTCCAATTGGTGGTTCTCGGTTTAGGTCCGCTAACCTCAAAATAGAATCTCGTGTCCGCATCAAGGTCGTGCTCGACAATTAAAATAACAACAACAAGCTATCTTTACTTGTTGATTGTACATACTTTCGCTTTTATTGTTTTTGGTTAATTTGTAACCATAATGTGCTCGTGTGAGTATTGCTCCTAAACGGTTATATATCTAAAGTGTGCTAACTTTAATAATATCGTACATCTGTACATATATACTATATACTATCGTACGTGTGTACTATTGTGCATTCTATGGTTCTCGGCTTAGGTTCTGCTAAGCGCCAAATAGAACCTCGTGTCCGCATCAAGGTCACGCTGAACAATTACAACAACAACAACAACAAGTTAACTTACTTGTTGATTACTGGTTAATATTTGCTTCCAATCAGTAAGTGTGCGGGTTCGTCAACGTCGCGTCTGACAACAACCACCGTAAGAGCAGTTCAATTTCGGAAAGCTCACTGTTGCTATTGTGACTTTTCGACTTCGTCAAATCCTTTGCTGTTCTCAAGTATCTACAACTGTTTCAATGGCAACGGCAGAGCCAACCACTACGGCAGAACTGTCAGAACTAAAACAACAGCGAGCCTCGACGAAAGCGAGTATTTCAAGAATCAAGGCGTTCGTCAAAGGAAAGAGTAATTCGCTCTCACAACCAGAACTGAAATGTCGACTAGGTATTTTAGAATCATATTTTAAACAAATCTTAGCTTTTCAGACGTTGATCGAGAAATTAGATGCAACTGACTCAGCTAGAGATGAATTAGAAGACCTATACGTTTCCACCAAAATATTAATCATGTCTCAACTGCAGGAAGAGGTCCACAATGCATCAGTGCTAGACGTAACAGCAATGATGCCCACCTCAAGTAAAAAATTACCACTGTTAAAATTACCTACATTCAGTGGTAAGTACTCGGATTATAACAATTTTATTAATTCGTTTCTCCAAATCATAGATCGCGAAATATACCTCACAAATATTGAAAAATTTAATCACTTACTGAACTGCCTTACTGGTCAAGCTCTAGAGACAGTACAGGCATTTCCTATTTTGAATGAAAACTATCCAAAGGCTCTGGATAGGCTTAAATCGCGCTATGACAATAATAGCCTAATCTTCGCCGAAAATATCGCGACACTATTTGATCTACCAGCAGTATCGGGTCAGTCAAGCCAACAACTTCGTAGTCTGGTAAACAATGCATCCGCTTTGTATGGTTCACTCTGTTCGCTAGGTACAGAGAAACAAATATGTGAGGCTCTACTTATCTCGCTAATCATGCAAAAAACGGACGCAATTACACGTAGGAAATGGAATGAATCGCGTAACTTCGACACATTACCTAGTTGGGAAGATTGCTCAAAATTATTGGATAGGCATTGCCAGTTTCTCGAATCACTCGACAGTGAAAACGGCAATCAGTCATCATCACAACGTAAACCTAATAATCTTAACTCCAAGAGTAACAGACGCTCAAAACAATACGCATTTGTTGCATCTACATCCAGCAATTCTTGCTCATTTTGTTCTAGCAATGAACACCTAATACAGAATTGTCATCGTTTTAAGGCACTGGAGGTGGTTCAAAGGTTTGAAAAGGTAAAGAGCCTAAAACTCTGCATAAACTGCTTATCGCCACGCCATCATGTGGTTAATTGCACATCAACGTTTAAATGTAAGGTTTGCGCAAAGCCACATCACACTCTCTTGCATCATTCGCAATTGCCAACGAATATTAAGAGCGCGGGATCATCACGACGCACAGAACACGCTGCTATGCCCAACGACAACGTTGCCAGCCATTCCCATCTTAATATGTCATCGGCCGAGCAAATAATTCTAGCTACTGCATTGGTTTTAGTGAAGGATTCATCGGGAAGTTATCAAGTGGGTAGAGCCTTGCTTGATTCATGCTCTCAGGTCAACTTCATAACGGAGGAGTTTTCAAAGAAGCTTAGTTTAGCAAAACATAAACATCGGTTGCATGTTTCCAGTATTGGTAGTTCGTTGACCAACATAAAGTATCAGACGCTCACATCAATCAAATCTCGTCATTCAAATCTTGAACTTGCTTTAAACTTTGGTATTATGAATCACATCGCATATCAACCAAGTTCTGAAATCGATATATCGTCGTGGAAGGTTCCACCAAATACACCTCTCGCCGATGAGCAATTCTTTAAATCCAAGCGCGTTGATCTCTTGCTTGGAGCTGAAAGTTTCTTTGATATTTTGTCTGTCGGTCAAATCAAACTAGGTGAAAATTTTCCAGTACTTCAAAAAACACTATTAGGATGGATTGTATCTGGCAAGTACAAGGGTCAGCCATTTGCATCACCAGCAGCAAAATGCCTATTATCAGTTGAAGATACAGTCTCCGATCAATTAGAAATGATGTGGAAGATAGAGGAAGTGCAATCGGCTTCAAAGTCATGGTCACCAGCACATGTTGCGTGTGAGTCATTATATCGTGAAACGGTTCACCAAAATGCGATGGGAAGAATTGTCGTTCGGTTACCATTCAAAGATTCACCAGATTGTCTTGGTTTGACACACAATATCGCCCTGCGCCGTTTTTATTCTGTAGAACGGCGATTGTCATCTAATCGTGCACTGAAGCAAGACTATCAAGAATTCATGAAACAATATCGAGAGCTCGGACACATGACGCGTGTTGAGACTCCGAAAACCAACGAACCTCATTATTATATCCCTCATCATTGTGTTTTAAAACCGTCGAGCACTTCGACCAAGCTGAGGGTGGTTTTTGATGCGTCATGTTCAACAACTTCGCAACGTTCATTAAATGATATTCTACTGGTCGGCCCGACAATTCAGTCGGAGTTATATTTGTTGCTACTTCAATTTCGTTTGCACCGATATGCCTTGACGGCTGACATTGTTAAGATGTACCGACAGATACTGATAGATGAACCAGATCGAAAATTCCAATATATTTTTTGGCGAGATACGGAGTCCGATCCTGTTAGTACTTACGAGTTGAATACAGTCACTTATGGTACTGCATCAGCACCTTTCCTAGCAACCAGGAGTTTGCAGTATTTGGCGGACAAATTTGAAACACAATACCCAATAGGCGCTGCACTCATTAAATCAGCGTTCTTTGTCGACGACTTCTTAGGTGGAGCAGATTCCATTGATCAACTCACCAATATCAGACATCAGTTAACGGCCATTCTACAGAAGGGTTGCTTCGATCTTGACAAATGGCATTCAAACCATCATGACTTCATCAGCGATACTACAACAAAGAGTTTGAATCTTGATACAGATACAGTCACCAGCGCTCTAGGCATCAAGTGGCACCAAATGCAAGATGTTTTCCTATTTTCGTTTAATGCACAACCAGGTCATATTGTAACAAAACGCACCATCTTATCCCTTGCGTCTTCATTATTCGACCCGCTTGGATTACTAGCACCGATCATACTCGTAGCCAAAATTATGATGCAAGAATTGTGGCTTTTGCGTGTGGACTGGGACGAGTCAGTCCCTCAAAATCTTCACTCAGCTTGGAAAACATTTATTCAAGATCTTACAACGCTTTCATCGGTTAAGGTGCCGAGGTACTGCCTATCCATAAACTATCAACAGGTTGATGTACACGGTTTCTGTGACGCTTCAATACGCGCATATGGTTGCTGTATATTTCTCCGATCACAAAACACATCAGGTAAGGTGACGGTCAGGCTATTCACTGCAAAATCCCGTGTGGCACCTATAAAGCGGAAGTCGCTACCTAAACTAGAACTCTGTGGTGCCTTACTTCTTGCCAAACTGTATCAGAAGGTCCAACCAATATTTGCGCAATTTAAGGGTGAAACGTTTTTTTGGACTGATTCACAGATTGTATTACATTGGTTGAAGCAGCACTCATCAACCCTGTCTGCATTCGTTGGCAATCGAGTAGCAGAAATTCAAGATATTACCGCAAATGGGCAATGGAGACACGTTCCTACCCAATCCAATCCGGCAGATGTTGTGTCGCGCGGCTGTAACATCCGCCAATTATCAGAGTCTTGTTGGTTTACGGGGCCGGAATTTTTGTTACTCGCTGATAAATACTGGCCGCATTTGAAATGTCACAACCTGGATATGGAAGAAGTCAATAAAGAGACGCGAAAGGTTGTATTCGTTAACACAAATGAAGACAACTACGTATTACAGGTATTGTCAAGATATAGTTCATACACTAAGATGCTACGAGTAATAGCGCAGGTACAGCGTTTTTATCATGTAACCAAGAATAAATTGAAGAACGGAGAATGTACCCTCCAACCTATTCAGCTACAAAAGGCATTGCACTGTATTATTTGGGTCATCCAACAGCAATTCTTCGAAATTGATATACAACGCCTACAACGAGGGAACCCAGCCGAAGGTACATTAAAGCATCTAAATCCCTTCCTGGACAATGTATTCGGTTATCAATTACTAAAGGTGGGAGGTCGCCTCGAGCTGAGTGACATCTCAGTAGGCCAACGTCACCCTATTTTGTTGCCGAAGGGCTGTTATTTTGTGGAACTTTATGTTCGGCATATACACTTGTGCAACTATCATGCAGGCGCAAAAGCACTAATTGCCCTTACTCGACTAAACTTCTGGATAATTAATATTCGAGAAATTGCATGCCGAGTCGTGCACTCGTGTATTCACTGCGTGCGTTATAAACCCAAACTACTTAATCAAATGATGGGTAATCTCCCAATCGAACGCCTCACTCCAAGCCGTCCATTCGCGCGTACTGCGGTAGATTTTTGCGGTCCGATATTAACGTATCTCCGAATTCGGGGACGGGTTCCATATAAGACCTATATAGCCGTGTTCGTTTGTTTGTCTACAAGGGCAGCTCATCTAGAAGCCGTGTCAGACTTATCTACGGAGGCATTTATTGCAGCACTGAAAAGGTTAATCGGTAGACGAGGGTTACCATCAAACATCTATTGCGACAACGCCACGAACTTCGTTGGGGCTAACAACAAACTAGCAGAGTTAAAAAGAATGTTTTTCGAGAAGTCTAATCAAGTGATGCTGCAGACCTTTTGCAGCAACCAATTCATAAATTTCAATTTTATACCGCCCCGAGCACCTCACTTTGGAGGTCTATGGGAAGCGGCTGTAAAAAGCGCGAAAGGCCATCTGTATCGAACACTATCAAATACTCGATTCACCTTTGAGGAGCTTGGAACAGCACTGATTGAAATCGAAGCTATCTTAAATTCGCGACCAATCACACCTCATTCTTGTGACCCGAGCGATTATGAAGCGCTAACGCCAGCACATTTTCTTATCGGTGGGCCGCTCAAAACTTTATCTGAACCAAGTCCTCAGTATGAAGCTGCTTCATTAATTGATAAATGGTCTCGTATAACCGCAGTCAAACATCACTTCTGGCGCAGATGGTCTAGAGACTATCTGAATGAGCTGCAGATACGCACCAAATGGACAGAAGAACAATCTAACATCACCGAGGGGGCTCTGGTTCTAATCCATGAAGACAATATGCCTCCACTACGCTGGTTGATGGGCCGAATCGTGCATTGCATCAGGGGTCCAGATAATTTGGTTCGTGTTGTTGATGTGCAAACCCCAAAAGGAGTAATACGCCGTCCAATCCACAAACTCGCACTATTACCAATTGAAAATCCTTTCAAGGGGGGCGGGATGTTAGAGCGGTTAAAGTCAAATTGTTAATATTGTAGGAATCTGTAGAATTATTAATTGATGTGTTATATGATTTATATATTATAATTTATTATATTTTAATCTATTGTAAATCATATTGTATAATTAAATTATTATAATTAATATATTATATAATTCATATATATATATAATATTTTATATGGTTAATATATGGTTAATTAATTTATCTAACTAACCCTGTATAAGATGTAATCAAACCAACGGTTCTAAGTCTTGTTTTATTGCCTTTTGTTTTTTGCGCTCG
>NC_051848.1:99886684-99890071 GCF_002237135.1 Teleopsis dalmanni
TATATATATATTCTGATTTATATATATATATTAATATCAATATGTATAATATATCGGTAATAATATAATATTAATTTGAAAAGCATTTATATATGGTGACTGCAACTAGAATGGAGGAGAATTGCTTAGTAAATAAGTCGAAATCTGATCAAATTACAAAAAACATGAAGCGAGAGGTAAGTTGGCCATCGGTCCTTTTTTATATTCATCTGAATATTCTTGGACTGTATGGTATATTTGTCATGTTTACGAATACGTCGCTGCAAACAATCCTCTTCAGTGAGTGTTTTCTTTAAAATAATTAAATTAAATTTTTTTGTTCAATTTATTATACAATTTTAGCTTTATCATTAACACTGTTGGGAATATTAGGTGCTACTGCTGGTGTTCATAGATTGTGGGCACATCAAACATATAAGGCATCAACTTCATTAAGGTTATTTCTAATGTTGTGCCAAACTTTGGCCGGACACGTAAGAAAATTACACATTTCAACAAAATCATTTTATTAATATGTATTCTAGACCATTTCTAAAATTTAATTTCAATAAATTAATATTAAATAACTGACAATAAGTCAGTTATTATAAATATTCTTTCTCATATTGCAATATAAGAAGTACAAATCTACAAAATTTAATTTTATAAAAGAAATTTTAAATCAATACCTTTTTTTCAGGGATCCATTTATAATTGGGTTCAATTGCACCGCCTTCATCACCAACAATTTCAAAAAGAACATGATCCTTACTATAGCAACCGTAATTTTGTTTCTGCTCATGTACGCGCTCAATGTATGATGTACACAGTAAAGCAGCAAGCACTATTAAAAGAGGTGGATATGTCTGATCTTAATGCTGATAAAATAGTAATGTTTCAAAAAAAGTACCGACCTCTGCACATTTACATATTCATACAATTTTTTAAATACTTTCTTTCTTTAGATTCTATTGGATACTATTTTTTGTTCTACATGTCTTTCTGCCGATTAATACACCATTCGAATATTGGAATGATTCACTATCTGCTTCACTATTTGTTGCATTTTCACTACGTTATCTTATTGTTTTAAACACCTCTTGGTTAGTCAATTCTGCACATTTTATTTGGGGTTTAAATAAGAATTTTAAGCCATCGGATTCCAATAGTGTATTTTTCATTACAAAAAGCTACTGGCCCCAATATCATTATATACTGCCGAACGATTATCAAAGCGGAGAGTTTGGAGAGTATTCTCAGGATTGTATAACTGCTATAATCAGAGTTTTTGCTGCACTAGATTTGGCTACAGATTTAAATACTATCAGCTCAGTAGCCGTCAGAAATGGGTTGACTGTTGCCGTAGAAACCGGGCGACCTATTTTAGAATGTATACAAGAAGCAGGTTTAAGAGATATGCAACTTATGCCGAAAAATCATTTCTTAAATAGAGAAAAATTTTTGTAATACAACGTTTTTAACGAAAAATATAAGTATAATTTAGTTTTGTCAAATATATATTAAAAATCTATCAATTGATTTTTTATTACAATAAAAAAAGCATAACGAAAAGTTTTCATTAAAAAGTTGTACTATATTTTCGGTTTTAAATTTACAAGGTTTTTATTCTTAAAAAATTTGCTAGCAGTTCCTAATAAGGAATATTATCAATTGCAATCATAAAAGCGTTTGTTATTTGTGATATCTTAAAAAGTATAATAATAAAAATAGTTATGTGTACGCATTTTCGTACTACGTAGAGTTCTAAATCGTTGGAATCAATTTTGAAAACAGCGTTAATAAATTGCTTGCGTGCGTATAAAAGTTTTTACATGAGTGAAACTCATCTGTAATTGTTATATAAAAAACTAGTAGATGACCCGGCGAACTCTGTTCCGCCGAGCCATACTATCGCGGCGCTGTTCACGTGCAATTTCTTGTTCTTCTTCAGTCCTTAAATTTGCAGTATTTCGTATTCTTCTTGCATTACGGCTTTGTCGGGAAAGATTCGATCGTCTTGGTCGCGGCATTATTAAAAAACTAAAAACTCAAATTTTCAACCATACCATACATTATAATTGTTAATTATTTATTTTGTTGAGTTTGCAACAACCAGGAAGTTTTATTGATTAAAAACGATATTTATTGCAACACAAACTTATATTGATCTAATACAACTTTTAAAAACACATTAACTAAGTTATATTTCTATCTGTTAAATTTTAATAAAATATTTTCTTATATCAAAAATTTGATAATTTCAAAACCTACTTTGTCGTTTCTCACCACTGACGTTTCATGTCAAGTCACACGGGAATGCTGTCGAACGGGATAAAAAGTATCCTATGTCCTTCTCCTGGCCTTAAACTACCTCCCTGCCAATTTTCAGCTAAATCGGTTCAGCCGTTCTTGAGTTATAAGTGGTGTAACTAACACAACTTTCTTTTATATATATAGATTTCAGCTCATAAATTTATATATTGTTTACTGTTTTATACCTTTCACAGAACTAACCTGAAAATCGTGTATTTAGTCTTCCCAAATGTTGGCAGGCTTCTTAAATTTTATCATTGTTTAGAAAGTTAAAAGCACTAAATTACTGTAATAATAAATATTTCGAAATCGTTAGCAGACCGATTTAACAATAAAATTTATTTTAGCTAGCTTATTTCCTAACTAACACAAGTCATCCTACAATCTGCTTGCTACACTTACAAACTATGTATATGGCCGTTTCGAAATGATCAACGCAAATAACTTTTAACTGCAAGTAAATTTTTCCAAACTCCTGCTGGTCATATTCCATATTCTTAATTATGACTTAAACTCTTATAATGCTTAAGCATTTTTACAATCGCTCAATCATATATAAATTGTTGTGAACTTTTATGAAAGACTGAAATTTTCGATCGAATTTTTTAAAAAACAATTTTTAGTTTTATTTGAAAACAATAACAGTTTAATATAACCTCAATAATAAGGGTCTGCAAATAATTTTAGTCTCTTCGTTTCATTCTGAAATGGAACGATCGCTTGAAAAGTGTTTATTTTCAATCGATGGTGTAAATTATTCAATGATAATTATATTTACAACAATATATAAAAATTTAAATTTAACATCTTACGACTAAAGGATTATTATTTATTACTATATAAAAATTATGCTTAATCTTAAAGAAAATAAATATTAGCTATGTGTTAAACCGCGCCTCCTCAAATCCCAATCAGTCAATTCAAATATCTTTACGAATTTAAAATTATTTAATAAAATTAACGATATAAGAACATCACTTTTCATGAATATGAATGGTACATTAAGACCGAAAAGTTTTCGGAAATTCTCATTTAAAATTCGCGCGCTGTATATTTTTCGATATTTTAAGTTTATGTAGTTTGGCAGCAATTAAG
>NC_051848.1:99890171-99897394 GCF_002237135.1 Teleopsis dalmanni
GAATACTATTGAAATTTAACAATTAAAAAAAAATATAATTAATTAATTCAATTATTCTACAGCTGATTTATGATTTCGTTCTAAGATAAACACAGCTAGTTAATTTGTTAATAAAAACTTTCATAGTAATAGTAACAAAACTCCAGAAAAATATGCGAACAAAAAAAGTCAAGCACGACTTTGGGTCATTTGGTCAAGCAGCGCTGACTCTGAGCTGAATTTGGCAGGGCATGAGTTCGACCCCTGATACTTACAGTGTTTCAAAAAAATAATTACGAATAATTAAATACAAAAATTATTTTCAAGATCACTTATAATAGATATTTGACAATACTTAAAAGGTTTAATTAAAATAATATAAAATGAATTTTTGTTGTTGTAGTTCACTACTTCTCGAAAACCTCTTTAAAAAATATGGTTTCTTTATTTTGCAATTAAAATGTTCGAGCTAAATTCTTTTGTATATTTTTGCTATATCTTTTTTTATCAAATTAAGTATTTTTGTGTATTCGTTATACAGCCAGGTTTTCAGAATAATTGGCTTTTCTAGAACAAGTTGATTAAGTTTGTCAGTGTCCAACTTATATGGGAGCTGTATACAAAACTCGCTTCATGAATATTGGTATTCTGCATACAACGATTCAGTTAACTATTATGCACAGAAATCTGTGAATGAAAAAGAGCAAATTTTGGAATAGTGAGATCATAATTGAGATCATAGTGAAAAGTTCCAGTCAGTTGCTGCCATCAAAGAGATACCTACTCAGTACGACGCTATCATTGCTGACTGGATATAAAATGAGTTTCAAAATGGATTTCAAAATGAGTTGATGCTTCATATCGCAAAAATGGCTCTGCATAAGAAGAGAAAACTATGTCAGTGTCGGTGTTTCTTTTTGGACTATCTTTAGTTGAAAGTTTTTGTGGTCCGTTGTCTTATGGACCTAATAGAGCTGTTATACCTTAAAATTAAGAACATAGTCAAATTAATTAATTTATCATGTTGGTTTCCTTTGACTTAAGGCGCGGTTCAGATTTGCAGTTATGAGTGTTTTGAGAACCCCATACCAAACGTTGTCGAAAGCCTTTGCAATGTCTAGATACACCGCCGAGGTAAATTATTTTGTTTCAATATCGCTTGTTATTTTATTTACAACTCTGTGAACTTGTTGTATAGTCGTATATTTTTTCCGAATGCCGAATTGATGTTCAGGAATAAGGTTTTCTTTGTGGAGAATTGGTTCTAGTCTTGATAAAAGTATTTTTTCAAATAATTTTGACATAACTGATAATAAGCTAATTGGTCTGTATGAATTTGTAAGATTTATGTCTTTTTTTAGTTTGGGTATAGTTATTATTTTATTTTACTTTCCATACATTTGGCAATTAAATGTAAAAATGCGCAATTAAATATTCATGCAGTGAGACTTGAACTCACTAAAACCACCTCTTATAAATGAATGGAGAAGATTTCTACAACAATGTAGAAACTACATTCCAGTAATTAGGAGAGAGAGATGAGAGCAGATAGAAGAAAGTAATTTAGTTATGGCATGTATTTAATTGCATTACTGTGATCTGCTAGTCGAAACGATTGTTTTTAGTTAGGTTCCTGCGAAAACATATCACTAGCCCCTTTTTTTATGGTTTTTCGTATGTAAGTCTTTAATCCAGGCTTCCTTTAGCCCAGTTGTCACTACCGATATGAGTAAAGAATTTACTTGAGTAAAAAACTCAAGTTTAACACTATAATCGATATTAAGAGTGATAAGAGGACAATATGTTAGGTTAATGATCGAGTGGGTTCTATGTCCACTCTAGGCCAGTATGAAGCCTAATTTCACCTCTTGAAGCCTAATGTGGGAGACTGAAATTAGTTGCCATCCAACGCTGATGTACAAATAATGCTTTTATTGGGATTGTGTGTTGTGACCCTGTCTATATACATAAAACGTGTATGTTTAAAAAAAATGAAATCTGTAGATCGTTTATAATATTTAATTGGCATATATTTTGGGTTAGCTCAACAGAAGACACACATTTTACGATGCACGTCTTTTTTCTTGATCATTTTGATATCGACAAATATTTAATTTTCAATATATAAACATGTATATTAATGAATTTATTTTTTAAAATCCTTCCGACCTATTTAATATTTCGCATATTTAAACCATTTTTTTTGCCTTATAATTTACGTCATTTTGACAAATTCAAAAATTGAAATTAATTTAGTTAAAGTTTTTAAAAAAGCAAATAAATCAGAAAAATATATAATGAAAAATTGTGTTGTGTATTACAAATTGAACTCTACCCGAACCCTCGGTATTCTTCTGCATGTACCTAAACTGGTACATGAGTTTATATGTAATTAATATCGGCGCAGTAATTAAAATGTAAATATTTAGGATGATAATCAACACTTTTATTTTGTCGTGATATGATTAACTCAGATTTATGTACACAGTGTATTTACCTTTCAATTATTTTAATTATTTGTTTATATATTTCCAGTGCCAATACTGGTGTTTGTAGAAAATATCAACTGTGCTGTGCTCTAAAAAATTAATCAATATGTTCGTTTTATATCAATAAATCTATTATCGGTCATAAAGAATTGAATGATGTGGATTCTAGACTTACATGGTGATATTTATTTAAACTAATACTTTTGAAAAAATAATTTTAGAAACCGAAACCCCTTCCTCAAATTAAGGTACATATTCGTGGTCTCAAACTACAATCCGACTTCGCTATTCAATGTTGTATGGAACTAGCCAGAGAAATCTATAAATTTGATTATCTCCCTACTTCTAAAAGATTTCAATTTTATCAAAACAGTTAGTAAATGGTTTCCTAATATTTCAAATCCTTATTTGACCTTTGATGGAACTGATAACTGCTGTCGTGAACTAAGTCTTATTGAATGCTTTTCTAAAGCGTAATGACTTGATAGTACAGACAACGTAATAGACAAAAACTGATTGCATCCACAAAGAGTTACAGCATGATATGATATTTACTTCAGAGGTGTGATGAGCCCATGATGAAAGTGGCAAAGTACAAATGATAAATTTTGATTGCTACATTATTACGATGTACATTCTTTCATGTATGATTTCAAAAGGACGGAGCCATTAACCAAGCAATACATTTTGTTTTGGCTTTGTTGTGTGATATATTTTCCGGGTGTTAGTTTTGGGGATGTGAATTAGCCACCAAGATCATGCATTAGTACTTAATCACTAATGCATTTTCGTAGGTTTTCCTGAAAAATAGTTGGCTGAAGCTATGGCTGAACTATTATCAGCTCAAATCCAGTAACGTGGTATTTATGAACCTAGTCTAAATACAAGAGATTTCCAATTACTACGATCGCACGCTATTGCTCTTAGCTTACTAAATGATTTGCTCCTTTCTTAACTGATGGTCTTTCTCCATGTTCTCTGTCGTTTGCCGACCGCGATTTCTTCTTCCCCGCGGATTCCACTCGAGTGTAGCATGAACAATTTTGGTGTTTGTCCCAGCTTGTGAAGAGTATGTCCCAGCCATACGTATATCTTCTGAATTATTTCTTTATCAATTGACTGTTGGTTAGTTCCTGGCATGAGGAGTTCATTACTAATAGTTCGTGGCCACCATATTCTTAAAAGCTAACGCAGACATCTATTTGCAAACGTTTGTAACTTATGAGTGATAGCTGTAGTCATATACCAGGTCTCAGATCCATACAGCAAAACAGATTTGATGCCGGCGTTGAAAATTTTGATTTTCATTTTAAGATAGATACTGATGAAGTTGATTTCCAACTGATGAAGTTGATTTCCAACTTCATCAGTACCACACTATCAAGGTATTCAAATTGAGTGACATCTTGAATATTTATATGTGCTATACAGAATAATTAAATGATATTGAGTTTTGCAACTAATGGCAATGTTCAAAAAGTATTTTGAAATGAAGTTAATAGACATTTATAGGTCTGTTTTATTATGGGTAATTCTATGCTTAATTGGTTAACCCAATTATAGGTGTGCATAGGTAACTCAATGCTTAAAATGATTTAACTTGATAAGCTCATTTTTATATAGATTTTGTATGGAGTTTGTATAGATTATTTATGATATATGAGAGTTCTTGCTGTATAATCTTTGGGTAAACTGCGGTAGTGTGAACGTACTGTTACATGTGTTTTGCTGATAGTGTAAGTAATGATTGTGAACACCCCTATTGTATTAATTTTCACTTCTTTATTTGGTTCGAGTATCGTGTACCTATAATTATAAATATATTAATTGCATTGAGGTATGTTGAGGACTAGCACTGCAATTTTTTTAATCAAGTCAATAATATAATTTCGTTAATTTAAAAAAAAAAAAATTAATAAGCAAATTAAAAAAAAAACGTCGCGATGACGAAGATTTTCGATTACACTGAAAACATTTTTTGTGCGTTTGACATTTTTGTTGTTTTGTTAACTGATTTAATTGTTCTGATTCGAAAACAAACGATAAAAATTGTATAATTTTATTTGTACTTGACGCTGTTAGACATACAGACATGTTAGGAATTTGTTAAAAAGTTAAAAATACAAGTACGTCTGTCGGTTTGCGGGAATGTGTGACTGGAAATATTTACTGAACTTCTCGAACATTGAATAAAATCGAATTGGTGACCACGTGATGAACGGCAAATGTACGTCGAAATGAGCGATGAGTGATGAGCAATGCGCGCGGAAGCTAATAAAAACCGAACTGTGGAAAAATTGAATCTTTTCAATACAATTAAATCTCATATCTTGCAGATTGTTGAAGATTGTTGATATTGCTTGCATATATTTCATGCTTACTTTATTTCTGAATTAATTGCTTTCTGAATGAACGCTCCCTAGGAAGTGAATAGCGTAGTCTATAGAAACAATTTTTTTTCAAATGTCAAGAACATTTTAAATTAACATATGATTTGCTACCTAAGAAATGAATTGTCAACTAGAATTATCATATTAATTTTCAAACACATAATAATTTGTATGTCTACCTTAACCATTTAACCAATCACTCGATTAGTTAATTATAAGTGTTACTTATAATAAATTAACCTTTTAGCAATTCAAATTTGTTTTCTAATTGCTCTATTACGCTACACCATTACACAAATGAACACTTCTGGTTAGTTAATTAATTATGGTAGAAGAAGGACCAAATCCTTCAATCAGCTAAGAAAGCCGTTTTGAATCTACAAATTCTCGTAATGATGGGTAGAAAAGAGAAAATCAAGCTAGAAACTAGCCAGAGGTATTTATAAAGGCAAGAATCTGGTCACTGCTAATGCTAGCGATATCACCGAGTGTGTTGCAGAAGGGTCCCACACATAAACTTAAGTCTAGTTCTGGGCAAAGCTGGACATAGACACAGCAGGTGTTCTTGTGTTCTTTCTTCGAGAGCTGGTAGACACGCATTGCAGAAGATACCATAGGGTAGGCCAAGCCTAGCTCTATGCTCTCCTATAGTCCAGTGCCCCATAATAACATTAATGTAATATAATAACATTAACCTAGATACCTCTGATTTGCTTCTGTGTATTAGGTTAGAGGTTCTACATTTAGAATAGAATGGTAATGTAGTCCTTGACCTGACTGCTGAGGCCGCATGGACCCATTCTAGCAAAAAATGGTGATAAATCAACCTCCGACCGTAGCTGGCAGGGGCAGTGATTGAAATAGGGGTATTCATATAAAGGACGCCAAGTCTAGCAAGCTCGAACACATTTAGAAAAAAAAAACTTCTTATTTCAGCTAAAAAGTAAGAAGTAATATATTCATTCTAATACTTTCTAATATGCCGAATTAATTTTTTGTAAAATTTATTTTATCTTGGGTTTCAAAATAAGTTTTATTTTTAATATTCAATTTTTTTTGCAGCCAAATTTTTTCCATAAATCAGTTTATGGTTCCTAGTTGGTAGTAGCTGGAAATAGGATTCAAAATAAACAGTGAATGGATGAGCATTTCAAAGTGCAGTTCGTACAATTTTGCCATTGATATGATAGATCTATCACATGATGTGTTGTCTTCAAAGACGTTTTGCATGAAAGTAAGCCCGTCTTGTCCCCGTCTCCATCCCCATCGCGATCCATTAATACGAAACTCAAAATCTTACTAGTTGTACTTTGTGCTTTTAGTTGCTTTGGGTAGATTTTGTCAGCTGACTGTCAATTTAAAGCTCGAGTCTAGTGATAAATCTTCGACACATCACATGATAATGAAAGTAAATCTTCGTTGTCATATGCTGTATGATGGAAATATTCAAAACTCTGTTAAAGCAACAGATTTTCTAAGCCACCATTAGAAAATGAATATATTCATTTTGAACACACCTTTCGTGGCGTCATCTACACATGTATATGTCATCTTACACACTAATCGAATGTTGCAATATTTTCAATTTAGTTTAAAAAACATGATTAGTTTTTTTTTTTTTTTGGAACTGAAACTGTAGTACAAGACATCCCAATTTTAAATTAATTTTATTAGTTTATTTATCCAGATTCTTGAAATTTTTGCACTTAACGATGAATTATAAATTTTAGTCTCACAGGATAAGCACCAGTAATATCCACCAAAAAATTTATAAAAATAACAATATAATCCGGAATACAGGACTATTTAACTTATTGACAGATGAGTAATACAATGACTCTCAATATTTTAATTCATTATTACAGAGTTTGTGACAGAGACAACACTCTTCAGCATTTCAATAATATCTTATTAAGTTAGTCACCATAGGAGAGGCTGTACCCTTAGTCTGAAGGTTACCACCATAGTATTGGACTATTTAACTTATCGAGAGACGAGTAATACAGTGACTCTCTACTCACTATCACAGAGTTTGTGACAGTATATGTAGAAATTAAGACAACACTCTTCAGCATTTCATTATATCTTAGTATCTTAGTCACCGTAGGAGAGGCTGTACCCTTAGTCGGAAGGATACCACTATACTATTGTGCTATTTAACTTATCGAGAGACAAGTAATACAATGACTCTCTACTCACTATCACAGAGTTTGTGACAGTATATGTAGAAATTAAGACAACACTCTTCAGCATTTCATTATATCTTAGTATCTTAGTCACCGTAGGAGAGGCTGTACCCTTAGTCGGAAGGATACCACTATACTATTGTGCTATTTAACTTATCGAGAGACAAGTAATACAATGA
>NC_051848.1:99897494-99907579 GCF_002237135.1 Teleopsis dalmanni
ATCTTGTTCGCGGTATTTTAACGAGCGGCGTTATAAAGTAGAATGCATCCAATTCTCCATTCCCCAAAACAATTTCAGCATATTCACGTGCTAGTATCAAACGATATTGTAATAAATGTGATGAGAAAATGTATTTCATATCCAAACTTTCTTTGCTCTGAATTTTTGGAGTTGGACCTGTGGTTTCATCCCGTCGAATAAGTATCATCTCGACGAGTTTAAGAAAATACTCAAAGTATATGATAAGTGAATTAAGAAGGCGATCAACTACTTCGGTATGCAGAAAACACAAAAAATCTCGACGCATCATTTCTGCTGGCGATAGAAACAGAACTAAATTTTTGATATCCTGTATCAAAATGACATCGGCATCGTGTGATATTTCTGAGCGTTCAAATTCACTGCGAAAAAGCACTTCATCGACTTGATTCAGTGTTTTTTTATACTTAAAACCTTCGCATAACAGATATTCTTCTTGCTCTTGCGCTAACTCATATATTGGCACAAACTCAAAAACTTTGTCTGTGTCGTTCCACTTCCAAGTCCCATTGCGATATTGTGGAACGTAGGTGTCCTTATGTATATGAATCATTTCATGCTTCTGGTGTGAGTTTTTTTGAATTTAGCACTTTTGCAATAACAGCAAAAGGAATTGGTGACAAAATAGAATGCTTATAATTAAATAATAAAAGTAAAAAATTAAGAAAAAAAATAAACAAAATTAAAAAAATTCTTTCGATAAATAAAAATTATATACAAAAATACATTATATGTTTCAATAAATAAAAAAAAAATGAATAAAAAATCTTCACAAAACATTTAATAAATAAACTTTGAAATTATTTCAAAAAACAAGTAAAAAACTTTAATATTAATATTAATTTTATTTCAAATTAATATTAATATGAAATTATTTAATTGTAATAATTTGATAATTTTTCATATCCTTTTCCCAATTTGACCAAATACGCAAGAAAGCACACAATCAATTAAAAATAAGATATAAATATACTCAAACAAATATATATTCGATCACTTCGAAGAAAAAAAATATACAAAAACCACCGTCATACATTAAAAAAAGCAACAAGCCAAAAGCATAAAAATACAAACAACTTTACGAAAAATAAGGTGTATGATAACAACCGTAACTGCACATATAACGCACATAACAACATCAACGCAAATGCAACTACAACAACGCAACTACAGTGTGTGTTATCTGCTTCCTCTGGCTTGATTTGCTAATCAAAGATTTTTACAAAGATTCATGCTTTAATGACCTGACAAAATATCAATATTCAATGTATTAAATTCGTACATAATAAGATTATTCTAAATTTTTCTAAGTTAATCTAAATAAGTTTTTAAATAATTTTTATAATATAGATTTTTCAATAGATAGGCTTCGAATAGTAGTAAATTGTAACAACAAAATTTTGTAATATTTCGAGTATTGACAATACTGTTACGAGTATTGTCAAATACCCATCATCAGTTGTTTTTTTTTATAGTTACCCTCACGTTACCCACTAAAATCACCTTACAGGAAATGTGAAGAGAATAGTTGCCAAGCAACTGCCCGTGTAGGTCCAAGACTGGGAGTCTAATTTCAGAATTCAAGGGAAGGAGTGACGAATGGTAAGACTTAACATTTACATGGTAAATATAGCTAAGTCATGCCCATCATCAGTGGTCTTGGAAATAATTCTTGTATTTAATTATTCGTAAATAATTTTTATTAAGACTGCAAGTAACAGGAATTGAACTCGTGCCGTGCCAAATTTGAAGCTCAGAGTCAGCGCTCCTTAAAGAATTGTGACCCAAAGCCGTAGTCATAAACCGGCTGTAGTATAATTGAATTAACTAATTATATTTTTTATTTTTAATTGTTAAATTTCAAACTATTCTGTGTGTAAGGGCATTATACCAATGTGGCATGATTTATATATTCTTTCTTATATACATAATCTAAATCTAGGAACGTAATACTGTTATATGTTTTATAAAATTTAACCATTCCATACATCGTCAGATTTCCACAAATAAATATTTGAGGCTTCCTACGTGTTTTTACTTTTGCTGGGAAAGACTAGCAAAGACTGGCAAAGACTGGCAAAGATACGAGTACGCGTATGAAATAATTCAAATGGCTTCAGCGTTAGCGATTCGTTTAAAGCCATTAAAGATGCAATTAAACTGTTTAAAATCGCATAAAAATGCAAACAAAAAATTTATGAATTATAATTAAGAACATAAACGTCTTTCATTATGCAATTATTTGGCTAACAAAATATTTAGCAAGAACACCGACAGCAGTCAAAGTAAGAGCACGAGAAATTATATTTTACAACGTGAACGCACAATTTTCCAACAATTACGGTCATCAAAACGGTGTACGAAAGGAGCGAAGATAGCTCCAAACGGGGGAAGCACACAATTCCGTGCACTCATTTTTTTTTTTTTTTGTGAATTTTATCTGTGAATGGTATCTTCTTTTTAAATTCATCTTTTGGTGGGTTAATTTGCTTTATTCAATTTAATTTTTCTTTCTGAGCATTTAAACTTTTTTGTTTTAACCAAATAATAATAATAATAATAAAAATAACGAATTCTCTGACAGCTTCATTGAGAGCAAACATGCCGGAGCTGGCCCAGTCGAAACAAAAAGTAACCGAAATTATGAGGAGAAAGTATAAAGAAAGTGAAAATGAGAAAAACGCATTTTCACGTAAAGCGCACATATTTTTAAATATTTTAACTTTTTTTTTAAAAAAAAAATAATTTTATTGCTTCTGTCATTATTACACTTCACTTTGCTTGTTTTCCTTGCTGAATAATAAAAGCAGAAAATATTTGCTTTCCTTTTTGTTTTTTTAAAAAAATTTTTTTTCATAATTTTTGTTTGTTTACATCTGAGCTACTTTAGACTGTATTTAATATTAAATTTAAAACAAAATTTCGTTTTTCTTCTTATATTTAATTTACCCTGAAGCAACAAACTTTCCTACAAGACGAATTTATTACGAATGAATTCGTAACTGCTAAGCGAGCAAATCGTTCAGGACATATGGTTGCACAAAACTTTTTATTCAAACAAGGACAACTTCAAAGGACACAAAGTTATACACAAGAATATTGACGTATTTACTACTCTTCTTCATTAATTAAATATATACATTTTATCATTTTTTGGAAGGAATATTAAGTCAGAACAAAATAAAAGGTTTCCTTCTTCTCTAAACAGATAAAAAAAGGAGAACGTTATGAAAGCACTTCATTAGATCTGATAAAAGTCTACAGTTTATTATTCTATAAAAAATCTTACAGAATATTATTGAAATTTAACAATTAAAAATAAAAATATAATTAACTAATTCAATTATACTACAGCCGGTTTATGATTTCGTTCTAACACAGAACACAAATACACTTTATTTGTGAATAAATTTTCACAGCGAATCAGCAAAACTACAGAAAAATGTGCGACTATATAGTAAAAGTCAAGTACGGCTTTGGGTTAGTTGTTTAAGGAGTGCTGACTCTGAGCTTCCGATTTGGCAGGGCACGAGTTCGATTCCTGGCACTTGCAGTCTCAAAAAATTATTTACGAATAATCAAATACAAGAAATAATTCCAAGACCACTTAATACCGCCACGCTTATATTCCAATTCATGTGTGTGAACTAAGCCTCATTTAAGTTATATTGTGAACTATCTCTCTTTAGTTTTTAAGATTATTGTTGCCACTTTACACTTCAAGAACTTTGAGTGAGCAACAAAACGTGGAGTTATGATTGAATAGCAGCAAAGTACGTTTCATTTATATCTAACATAATTATGGTATATACATCCACTTATTCATATTACATTGCTTATTAAGCACAAACCACCACACGAACTAGTCAGCTACTTCAACTAAGGCGGAACCTGATCAGCACTATGGTATCTGTGCTGACGGGACACTGCGTAATAGAAAGGCATGCTATAAGACTGCGTCGAATGATTTTTGTCGAGGTTGTGGCTCTGAGGATAAGGAGGAAACCATGTTCCATCTCATGTGTCAGTGTCCTTCTTTAGCTAAAAGAAAATCAAAAATCTTCGGATCCCCTTTTCTCACCGAGCTGTCATCCTGTAATGTTAGGGACCTGGCCAAATTTATAGAACTGTCAGGTTAGTTTTCCTTTATCTAATGTGGGAGTCGCCACCTTTTTGGGCGTTGACTGTATGCTGATTTAAATCTATGTACGTACCAATGCTATTCCTGTGGTACTACAATGCGCCATCATTTGAGCATTATTGGGTTTTTTTTGGAAACAAGGCCGCCCCTTCAATCAACCTACCTACCTGCTATCCATCAGCCTTACTAGTCAACGTGGAGTATTAGACGTAAAATCGAATTATACATCTATTTAAAAATTGTAGGAACCAGACCCGAAATTTTTACTCTTCATTATTTTATAAAAGTAGAAATCTTTGCATTTTTTTTTTTGAACTTATGTCGAAAAGAAAAATATCCAACAGATGTTGTAAATTAACTAAAGCATGGTACAATAGGACACTTCTGGCTGTAGTACCGGCATTTGGCGATTTCACGTCAAAACCTAAATAATAAGTTAACTAAAGCAAAAGGATCTTAGTTTTACAAAGCAGCTATTCTAAGGAGCTACTGTCAATAATGAAACTGGCTACTTTTGTTTGTTAGCAAAAAAGCAAATAATATTTCGTTTCTTATTTCCTTCTTCTCTAAAATCCAATATCAAATGTAACAACGCACAGCAATTGTCGCATCGTTAAAATTATGTAAAGTGTTGAAGTCATTCAAGCATTTTAACTTATTAGCGAGACCCCAAGTAGAGGGACCCAAGCACTCCCCAAAGATTATTTTACCTTGAAAATGCGACAGCAACTCCGACTTAGACACTTTCAAGAAGCACAAAAGCAACAAAGCAACAACACAAAGGTAGCAGCAGGAAGAATCGCAATTATTAAATTAGGATAATAATATGAATATTTCTCGACATTTTCCTTTTTTGTTTCGTTTCTGTTATCAACGCTGCTATCATTGTTGTCTCCTTGGATGTCGTCAATATTTTTACAATGACTTAATTTTGTTAAATATTGCTCACATTTTTTCTCTTCTTTCCTCGTATTGTAATTTCAGTTAAAGTGAAAAAATGGTTTATGAAAGGGAAATTTAATGAAATCGTTTAGAATTTTCAGTCTTCGAAACAATTATCTTAACAAAAAAAATAAGGAAACAAATTAAAACTTAAGTTTGAGACAAAAATGTAAGAAATTTGAAAAAAACACAAAAAAAACGTGAAATATTTTAGCGACAAACATGTTGTTACTGCCAACAGCATCCGTGAAAAGGGTACCTACAAGTATTGCCACCGGCTTAAGGTTCCAACGTCTTTTAGTAGAATGCACAGAGGACAAGTTAGCAATTTACGGAAAACGGTTTATTCTTTATTCTGTTTTCTGTTGCAGGCGAGGGCGTTTTTATGTTAAAGATAGCAAAAATTTAATTTCTTCAGATAAAACATAAAAGCTGTAATCATAGCTTTTCACTTCTTTCATGTAAACGCGCAAGTAGTTAAATAATTTAAGGAATCCTGCATTTAGCACTTAAGGATATTTGCTTAAATTTTTAATTTTCTTATGAATGTATTTTTATTTTTCAAATTTTTATGCAAATTTTATTTTCAACTCCTATAGGTGTACACAAGGATATAGTTTCGACACTTCAGTCTCTTTTGAAAACATCACAGTAAACTATTGTACCGAAAGAAAGTATAGTATGAATTGAAATAGATCAAGAATATATAAGCAATTATAATTTTAAGATATAAAATATAAAATACAAACAATTTTAAACTATTGCCACTCCACTTATACTGATACGCTTTATTGAACAATGTAATTTTTTTTGTCGGATTCGAATAGTTTCTTTTCGTCATAAAGACGCGTCACTCTCGGTAAGAAAAAATATTTTTTATTTTTTTTTTTAATTTTCATGTACAGCTATATACACATATCTAAAATTGTGAAGTCATCTTATTAGGCCTTCTGACTAATTTATATTCCAAAGCTTCTCCTTCCTGCTCAATACTCTGCTCTTGACAAAGCATGGTAGCGTATTATAAATGCACATTTTTAGTTACGATGTGCCATGTTGTTCGATCTTGTGCTATTTAAATCATCTCACACATAGTTTTTCCAAGAAGAGGTTGTTATATATCCTCGTCCTCGCCGTCTACTTTTGTTTACTGTTCCCTCTACAACCAGTTGTTTCACAATTCGTAATAGTCTCGCTACGTGGTCAAAATAGCTTAAATATAAGTTGGAAATCATTTTCATAAGCTTGGTCTTCACATTTAATTCTTCGAGGTTAGAGACCTTGATTCGGTAAGCAGTCCATGGAATTCTTAACACTCTTCTATAGACTCACATTTCAAAAGCCTCAATCTTCTATGTGTCCAATTTCCTTTTCTTGGTCCATGTTTCGGCTGTATAGGAAACATCAAGGTGTTTACAAAACAAAGCTTTGTAGATTTTGTTATAGTTATATCTTTCCATATTTTTATACGTTTTGTTGTTGTTGCAGATCTTGCCATAGTTCTATGATATTTATCCTAAGGGATCCCAACAACATATGACTAGTTGTTATTTTGTCTATCAACTATCGTAACTTTTGTTTTGGAAGTGTTGATTCTTAGTCTATAGTGCCGATTTATGGATATCAATTTCTCCATGATTAAGGTGAGCTCACTTTCATTGCATCTCAAAATGAGTGTGTCGTCCGTGTAGCACAAGTTATTATTTTTTCTTCCTCTTACATATATGCCGCTATTTCAATTTTCAAGTACAAGTCTCAGAATAATAGCGATGCTGTCTTGCCTAGTGCTAGCTTCAGCTTTGAACAAGGCACTAACATTCTGTTATTTAAATTAATCAATCTTGGCAAAAAGATGGTGTACACCTATTCAATAGATTATAACTATCCTTTAGCATAAGCTTTTAGTGAGAATCAGTTTCCGTATATTTTTCCAGAAATCAGTTTTTGTGTACAGCAACAAATGAACAATAGTTAGTGTTCGTAACCTTTCATCTTGACAATTCAAAGCATTTCTACTCATAGATTTTAAAAAAAAAACGTAGCTATTCTTGATTAAAATCTTATAGTAAGGATCCATTTCTGGTTTATTTTTCAAAAATCAGTTTCCTTTCGAATCAGTATTCTTTAATATTCACATATTCCCACTCATATATATCAAAAAGAAAAAACCATGATTCCAATTTTTTAAATGAACATCATAGATTCGTCCCACTATAACTAAATTGATTGGCCGTAACAATCCGTTATCGGATTTCAATTTGACGAATTTATTATAATGCTTAAAATGCTTTTTAAAAATACTTGGGTGCCTGCATATTTCCATTCAAAACTATTCTTTAAACAAAGTTCATCACTTTTGTTTACTTCTTTTCTATCAAGTACACAAGCGTAGTTAATTATGCATTTCGCTTTGACTTAAGTTCTTATGGTACGCACCGACTAACTAAGCCTTTAGTTTATGAGCACCTTCCAATAATTGTCACAGAAGCTACAACAATCAGAAAAAAGAAGAGATAGTAGTACACTACTTCTGTGGCTTCCCGGCTCTAACTAGCTAGAAGCAGAGTGAATTTCTTAGGCAACACATCTTTCGCTCTCTCACAGTTTTAGATTCGCTCTCTTCAGTTCCTTTCACATAATCTAACCGTTTCCAATTGTTCTCAAAAAAAGTATGAAAAAAAGTAATAATAATTTTTATTAATTTATATATGTATTACCTAACAGCGTGGGTGAGTTCATTGTAAACTTGGACATATCGGTAATATATTTAGTTCAAGGCAGTTCGACGAACAAAAAAGCCAACTTCACTGAATTCATATTACACTTCCAGTAGAAATTGTATTTTTTGATTTCACCTTAAATTTATGCATAAGTTACGTTCATTCAGATACACTAGATACACTAGATAGACTAAAGTTGACTTAGTTACTATTTTGCACACTCAAGTGCAATATTTTATGCCAAACGAATATCAAACATGCATTCAATAAACCATAATCGACACCTCGGCTTGCGCCACATCCTGCATTTTTCATACTTATTTTGTGCAACTTATTGTGAATGAAAAGAAAAGAAACGAAACGAGACGAAACGAAACGAAAGGAAAGGAAAAAAGAAAAAATATTAAAATGAAATGAAAAAAGTGAAAATAAAATTTATGCTCAAAAATTCAAGCGGAAGTACCTCAACAGTAGCATTTTCTATGAAATAAATTTCACCGTTTGCTGTGCTTGTTCCTTTGCAACGTTTGACTTTTACATTTTTGGCTTCTGTTATTGTTTTTCTCTGAATTGTTCTTTCTCTTAGCGTTTTGCATTTTTTTCACAGAAGACTGTTTGTTTGCTTTTTATTAATATTATAAATTTTGACTTTTTTCTTGGTGCAGCCAAAGCACCAAAGCACCAAAGCAAATGTTCTTTACTTAGTTCTGGCTAAGAATAAATATCCTGCCACAAAAACAAACAACGAAGTTTAACCAGAAATGGCGACGCTTCCGCCATCAATCGCCATTTGCAATTCAATGCAAATGGCTAAACGCAAAGTAAGCGGAAATCACTTCTTCACCAAACGCAAGAAGGATTTTAAGACGACAAAAATGAAAGGAGAGAGTATAAAAAACAGACTTAAAAATACTAAAAACAACAAAAAAAACAAAAAACAGAAAAGAAAAGATATATTGATAAGAACAATTTTGAGAATATCGAATTTGGTTAGTGTTGACTATGATGAATTGTTGATGCTGATGGTGATGGTGATGCTGATGGTGATGGTGATGGTGATGGCGATGTTGTTGTCACTGTCACAGCTGATGTTGCCACTAAAGCATTTGGTAAAATTTGATTTTATTTGGCAAAGATTTGGCAGAGCAAATATCGTAATAAATTCAAATTTGAATATTATTAGTATGAACGCGGTGAAGAGAAAATAAGTGAAAATTTTGTAAAGATATTGCTTGGAACATAAGTGAATAATGTGATTTTCAAGTGGAATTCCCGAATGATGTAATTTTTTTTTTTTTTTTATTTATTTTAACCATTTTTTCGTCATTCACAGTGGAGAGAATACACGAGTACAATATCTCAATAATAAAATATAATACATAATAAAAAAATATTTATTACACTATTAACACTGATTATACTAAATTAATGGTATTTTAAAATTAAACTAAGTAGATGAAAGAGAAGGACATAACACATCTTCAATTAGCTAGAAAGTGCTTTTGTTGCCATATTCCTAGCAAATTTAAAAAAATAATAGTAATGAAATAAGGACCATTATTTTATATACCAGCTGGACTCGTTGATAAACGTTAATATATGACTATATTTTAAGTAGGAACTAACTCACGTGTGTATATACACACTCGTATCTATATCCTTAACCCTAGATCTAAATATGCCTGAACAATGACAAAATAAATCAAAAAAAATAAAGACGAAGGAAAGAGGAAAAAAAAACAAACACGTTAATATTCGATTGTGTTCTATGTTGGAACTTACTCTCGTGATTATATAGACACTCGTGTCTATATACTTAATCCTAGATCTGATTATACCTGAACAATAACAAAACAAATCAAAAAAAAAAGAGCTGGGAAAGAAGAAAAACAATAAAAAAACACGATGGTCCTGTGAATATTATTTGAGAAGAGGTAGTCCGGACTAGGGTGGCCATATTGAGGTTTATTATTTATTTTCTTTTTATATACATTTTTTTTTCAACAAATAGACTTATATCAAAGATGTTTTAGTGTCTTTTTCTCAAGGGTTGAGAAATAACATTTACAGGATTTTTCATAAGTCAGGCATAGCCTGACTTTATAAAAAAAACAAGAATACGATATATTTATAAGTTCATAAAATATGTTTTATTAAAATTCAAACAATGTATATAAAAGCAATTAATATTGTCATTGGTTCTCATATTGAGTAACATATACCAGTCACCTAAGATCACACTA
>NC_051848.1:99907679-99914830 GCF_002237135.1 Teleopsis dalmanni
TAAATAAAACGCAAAATTCTTTATCTTCATCAATATTTATTTTATCTCCTTCAAAATATGCTCCATTAGAAGCGATACACAAATGCCAACGTTTCTTCCAATCATCAAAACATTTTTTATAGGCGCTTTCCGGTATGGCTTTGAGTTTCCTCTGCGAATTCTGTTTTACGTCTTCTATGGATTCAAAACGCGTTCCTCTGAGTGGTAATTTGAGTTTGGGAAACAGGAAAAAGTCACACGGTGCAAGATCAGGTGAATACGGGGGCTGTTCGATGGTATTTATTGAATGTTTGGCCTTAAAATCGTTGATAATGTTGGCTCGGTGCGAGGGAGCATTATCGTCATGAAAAATCCATGAATTATCCTTCCACAATTGAGGCCGTTTACGGCGGATATTTTCACGCAAACGTCTTAAAACAGTCAAATAATAGGCTTTATTGACTGTTTGTCCTTCAGGGACGAATTCATGATGCACCACACCACGAATATCGAAGAAAACAATCAGCATTGCCTTGATTTTCGAGCGACTTTGGCGTGGTTTTTTCGGTTTCGGCTCGTCTTTTCCTCTCCATTCCGATGATTGTTGGCTTGTTTGCATGTCGTACTCGTAGACCCATGTCTCGTCACCCGTTATGATGCGTTCCATGAAAGTTGGATCGGAATTGGCACGATCAAGCATGTCTAACGAGACCTGTCCACGATGGTGTTTTTGGAACAAATTGAGGTGAATCGGAAAAAGCCGAGCGTTGACACGTCGCATACACAAATTGTCCACCAAAATCAAACGAGCCATCTCACGACCGATGCCTAGCTCTCGTGCTATCTCTCTAACACTCACATGAGGATTTTTGAACACGATTTCCTTTGCCTTTTCAATGTTTTCGTCGGTGGTAGAGGTCGAAGGTCGTCCAGAACGCGGCATGTCTTCGACGGTCGTACGACAGTCCTGAAAGGCTTTGTACCACTCATAAACTTGAGTTTTCGATAAAACTGATTCCCCATAAGCCTTTTGTAGCATTCGCAACGATTCTGCACACGAAAATTCGTTCGAAACACAAAATTTGATGCAAACTCTTTGATCAATATTTTTTTCCATTGTTTTTTTCGCAACGCACTACGAGGTGAACTGGTTTCAACAGCTGGCGTAAACGAACTGTCTGACAGATCGCGCTCATTTTTGGCATAGTAATTAAGGACAGTGCTGCCAAACTACATAAACTTAAAATATCGAAAAATATACAGCGCGCGAATTTTAAATGAGAATTTCCGAAAACTTTTCGGTCACAATGTAAGAGGCTGATTCGTTCTAAACCAGAGCTCATTATTGGTTATGGTTGCTGGCCAGAATACATGAAGGATGCGTCGTAGACAACGATTGGCAAAGGCTTGTAGCTGTTGTGCGTCTCTTGCCGTTAGGTTCCAACTCTCACTACCATATAGTAAAGTTGATTTTACGTTTGCATTGTACAGGTGTATCTTAGTGCGTTGTGTGATGTTGGATGAACGCCAGATTTTGTTAAGAGTTCCAAACGCTTGCTTCGCTTTCGATAGCCTGTACTGTATGTCTTGCCGACTGCCGCCGTTGTTCGAAATGTAGCTTCCCAGATAGCAGAAACTTTGTACATCTTCGATGTAGGAGCCATCTAGTTGAAACTTCGTTAAGCAGTTTGAATTGAGACGCATAGACTTGGTTTTGTTGATATTGATTGACAGACCAGCTGCCAATGCACGCTTTGCGATGTTGTTTAACGATATTTGCATCTGGGAAAAGTTATGCGTTAGTAAACAGATGTCATCAGCGTAATCGAGGTCAGTAAGTTTGTTATGAAGGCCGAATGATATGCAGTGATTTGTGCTCATAGCTTCCGACATAACGACATCTAAGACTATATTAAATAGTATAGGTGAAAGAATGCAACCTTGTCGGACGCCAGACTTAATTTGGATTTGCCCGCTGAGACGCCCTTCGTGAAGTACTGAGCAGTGCGCGTTAGAGTACAAGCCTTTTACTAAATTTATTAATTTACTCGGTATACCTTTACACTCTAATGCATACCAGATGGTGGTATGGAGAAGTGTATCGAATGCACGTTTAAAGTCGATAAACAGCAAGTATAGGGGAGATCGCCATTCGCTAGACTGTTCGACTATTATTCGAAGGCTGTTTATGTGGTCGGCACATGATCGAATATGCCTAAATCCTGCTTGCTCGGCTCGTAGTGTAGGCTCAACGGCCGAAGTTAAACGTTTATGTAAGATTTGAGCAATAACTTTATAAGCTACATTTAGTAAAGTTATGCCTCTCCAGTTGGAGCATTCCATCAGGTTACCTTTCTTTGGTATATTAATAATGATGCCGTCTTTAAGATTAGGCGGTAATGACTCTTGGGACCAGAAGTTGTTGACAATTGGTTGAATAATTTGAGCAGCAGAAATTTTGTCTGCTTTGAGCAGTTCGGGGGCAATATTGTCCGGACCAGCGGACTTACCTGCTTTAAGCTGAGTTATTGCTGCCTCAATTTCACTGATGTTAGGTACATCTGTGTTTATATCGTTGCGAGTAACATGTTCGTGGTGTCTACTACATAGTTCCTGCTGAGGATAGGTGTTGTTTCCCGCTAGGAGATTTCTGTAGTGATCTTCCCAAACTTTTAGCTGATCTTCGGTAGAGTGTACTAGTTCGCCTCTGGTATTTTTTATTGGCTTTGCAATCCTGTGTTTACGTCCCACCATAGCTTTAGTGATGTTGTGTAGGTCTTTGAGCCTATGTGATTCGCTTGCTTTTTGAGCTTCTGTTGCTAAATTGTTGAGCCATCTGCGCTTATCGGTTCTAGCGCTGCGTTTAACTTTGCGGTTGGCAATACTGTAGTTGGCTTGTGCCTGCTGCTTTGTTTGGCGCGTTCTTGCCCTGTTAACCTTTTCTTTTTCTCCTTTGCGCGCTTTTATAAGATTCCATGTATGTTCGGTGATCCACGGATTATTTTGACGTTGAGGAATACCGACACTTTGTTGTGCTGCTTCAGTGAAGGCACATTTTGCTTGTTCCCAATAAGTTTCGGCTTCAAAGATTTCTTCTTCTAGTGGCAAGGGATTAGGGATTTGGGCCGATAAAAGAGATTGATAGTTATTTTGAACAGTAGGGTTGTCGAGTTTGGCGAGGTCGAACCGTTTCCTTTTGAATTGTGGCTTTCTAAAGACCGCATTTAATTTGAGTTGTATTTCACCGATTAGTAGATGGTGGTCAGAAGCCATGTCTGCACTTCTTTTATTTCTGACATCACATAATGAATGTCTCCACATTTTGCTGATGGCAATGTGGTCGATTTGATTTTCTGTTGCATTATCTGGGGAAACCCAAGTGACTTTATGCAAATGTTTGTGCGGGAAGAGACTACCTCCTATGGTGAGGCCCATGGTGTTACATAATTCATAGAAACGCTCCCCATTATCGTTCATTGTGCCGAGAGCATGTTTCCCCATCACTTGCTTTCTTCCATTGTTATCTGGCCCGATTTGTGCGTTGAAATCTCCCATGACGAGCTTTATTTCACCTCTAGGGCATTTATTTAAAACAGAGTATAGGGAGTCATAAAAATTTTCCTTGATTTGTGGGTCGGTGACTTCAGTAGGCGCGTAACACTGTATGCATGTGAGGGTTCTGGCTCGAGTTTTAAATTTTGCCAGAATTATTCGGTCGCCATGTGGTTGCCATTCTATGAGCGCTTGTTTAGCTTCTTTGGATAATAGAAAGCCTACTCCACTTTCTCTTTTTTCGCCTGTGGCCTTTCCAGAGTATATGAGTGTAGCGCCGGAGGATGTTTTGTATTCGCCGCAGCCATTCCATCTTACTTCGCTTAGCCCGATGAATAAAAGATTGAAACGTACAAATTCACGTTCAAGTTGAGCAAGTTTTGATGTTTCTGCTAGAGTTCTTATATTCCAGGTTCCGAATCGTTTCCGTATTTTCATTCCAATAGTCGTCATCAAAGGGAGCCGTTGGTTATAATTATTTGTTTCGGTTTCAGTAATCGTGTAGATTCAGATGAACGAGTGATTAGCCCATGCATCCTATACTGGTACTGGGGCTGCCAGTTAAGGCCACCAGTCAGACCTTCAGACTCGAGAGCCCGAGAAAACGGTGGGCTTCTTAGCGAAGATTGAAGATGCTGTATCTTGCCTACATCCCGGGACGTCATGGAGGAAAAAGACCATCCGGGTCGCGAACCGTTGTGGATTGCTCTTAGCTTCAGATGCTCCTCTTTGACCTTACCGGCAAGGGAGGCCCTACCAGTAGCTACGCTACCGCCGGCATCGCTCTCAGGATCATTGCACCCTACTAAGCCCCCTCGCCACGACAAGGCCACAATCCCCGAGAGGGGACAAACTCATACAGAAAAATTAAATTAGTGTAAAAAGTTAAGTTAGTAATATACGTAATAACATATTATAATTTTATGAAAACTGAATATGTTGTGTTTTAGAAAAATAAAAATATTGAAAATAATTTCTGATGCAGTTATTTTTAATTTTTGTGGCACTTAAAAATTCTAAGTACCCAGTATTAGGAATGATCAAAAGAAATTCTGGTCAGTTCATGAGATAATTTTGAACATTGTAAATGTAAGAAGTTCCGTTTTACTTAATTACTTTTTAATTTATATTCATTTTTTTATTCGTTTTGTTTGCTTTGCGTGAATATTATTTATAAACTATTAGTTTAATTGAATTTTAACAACTTAATCCCAGCAGCGCCCGACAAACGTCACTGCCTTCTCCATGATGTAGCGCACCGACAACTACGACAAGTAAACCCTAAAGATCTTCGCTTTTTAATTATTTTTGGTCAAGCAACATCAAAAATGCGCTACAGAAAGTGCACATTGCATGCGCTTCTCGTGTTTTTTCGTTTTCATTTCAACAATTGTTGTTGTTCGTTTTGCCTTCTGTTGAAGTGGCAAAAGTGTTGTATTTGTTATTATACGTCGCTATGCATAAATGAAAATGAGCTTATTCACGGAAGTGAGGGGGAGGTGAGTCTGCTATATGCAAGACATATGTTCCACTGGTAGCTGCATCATATGAGCGCGAACGTAGATGTGTGGAGGGTTCATATGTATTGCATTACTTCACGTAAAAGCCAATGTCAGTACTTGTTTATTTGTGCATTAGTGCTTATTGCGGTGTCTATTTCTTGTATCTTGCTTGGTTGCATTGTAACTCGTTGCACCGACAGCGATAGCGACATGGAGTAACTCACAACATAACTAGTAACTAGTAACTAGCAACTGGCAACTGGCAACTGGTAACTGATAACTAGCAACTGGCATTACAGTCATTGTCATTTTTAATGACGAGTTAAATTAATGCGTTGGCTTAACATCTGCAATTTGTAAGTAGCTTGTTTTTACCCTCTGCTCCCTCTGCCTCACTGCTTCCTTTCCTAGTGGTGCTGGTGGTAGTCAATTCGTGTTCCATATTAAGTTGCTGTGAAATGTCGAATATAACAAAAGGCAGAGACCGAGAAGACGCACGGATGGCAAGTACTGCACGGACTGAGGAAACTGAGTAACTGAGGAAAAGTAACATTTTTTTAAGATTTTGAGCTTTAAATAGTTAAACTAATTATAATGAAAGCAGTAAAGTCTTGTAAATTGACATTTGTAATGCGAAAAGAATGAACACGGAATGGACAAGTTGAAAAGCATCCGAATTGCATTAAAATAATTTACGTAATTTATGCTTTAAGTCCCACTTTACTATGTGTACAGCTGTATTATGTACACCATTTTCTCTCAACACTTCAAATCCATTTTTATGGGTTTGCAAAAAGTAATTGGCTTAATGTTGGGTCTCACTAGTTGACCTTTGCATTGTTAAACTCTTTCCACAACAAAACACACTTGTTATGCTTTAATAAAACAGACTAAATCCTTTCATCTACGCATGTATTAATCCAATGATGTGGCCTCTTCTCTGTCATTGGAAGTGAACGACTAAGTTGTGCATTCGTTGTCAATGCGAATGCCCATATCAACAAGTATCAACCACAAAATCTGCATATCCTTACACCTTTTAAAGTGATAAAAACTCCCCTGAGTGGTTATCTTCATAGCAGCATTGACAACTTTCCACACAAAACTGTAAATTATTTTTAAAATAAATCATTTGCTTTGTTTTCACGTTTTCTCTTTTGGTGTTTTGTTTCATGCCATTTTTTTCCATTTCACTTTGGTTTTTCTTGTTCTTATTTATTTAAAAAGGACTTCACTTTTTGTGCCGAACTGTAAGCCGAGCAGATGAAAACCAACTCCATTGTCATCAGGTTCTTTTTCTGAATTATTACCTCATATATGTTTATGTCTTCATATAATAATATTGGACCAAGTAACTTTAATTTAAAACTGCCCTTTCCCTAACAGCAAGCACACCCTTGAGACAATATAATAACATTTTCAATAAAAACGAGTCCTGTATTCTTCAATGAGTCCTGTGAACCGTCTGCGTGTGTGTGTGTGTGTGTGTGTGATTATATATTCGCCTGTGCTTATGTGTGAATGCGTGTGTGGTCGTATGTGCGTGCCAAGAACTTAAGATAATCTATAATCATTTAAATAAGGATAACATTACAAGAAGGACATATTACATAAGAGGATAAACCAAAGCAGAGCAAAGAAAGATTAGAAAAGAAGAAGGAGAATTAAATATAAGTAAGAAATCAAATAAACACAAAACAAGGCAAAAAAAGCGTAAAAGTTTCAAGAAGTTCATGCATAAAATTTTTTGTTCTTATTGGTTTTGTTGTTTTTGTTGTCAGTGCCTCAACAAAAATGGTTTAATATTTAAGTTATATCAGTTTTTATGATTTCATTGAGCCCTTATACGAGGGCCTTGTAAGGACCCGTAAGAGTGGTACACTAAAAATAAAGGTTGCACGCCGGCAAGCAACAGCCATACTCGCCGCAGCAGCTGAGCATCTCAGTAGCCAAAATTAAAGATGAAGAATAAAGATTCAAACCTACAAGTACGAGGCCAGGTATGCTTGCTAAGTTGCCTCGAGAGAATTTAATGATTTCATACCTTAAGTTAACGTTTTAGTGTGAGTTGACAGGAAACCAGTAATACTCAGCTAGAGCACGGACGAATAGTATTGG
>NC_051848.1:99914930-99922156 GCF_002237135.1 Teleopsis dalmanni
CGATGGTGACTTGTCGGTAAGATATCTTATCGGTAAGATAACCCAATGCTACTATTTATGGGGCAAAATATAGTTAGTATTTAGAATCAGGGTGCTTTATATTCCTCAAAATAATAACATATGATGAACTAAAAAAAATTAATATATGAAATATGGTATTTCTGTTCTAGTCTTATAAATAACATATGTAATAATAATAAGTATATGTATTAAAATAAAATAAAATGAAATCGGTTTTACTTTAAACTTTTTTAATACAATTGCTCTCAGCGCACGTAACTAAACTCAATAAAATTCAACATTTTCGATTGTGAATAACAGTACATAGTGCAATTATTGCACTATTTCCTAGCTTATTTATTGACCTACCGTTAATTAAATAGCACCTCCAACTACTGGCTGTTGGGAGTGATGGTTTCATTTACAAAAAGAAAACTCTTTGATACTTACGATTGCCGGTAGCAGTGCGTGGTGCACTCATTTCATATTTGGGCATAGTTTCAACATTGACAGGTACCCCATAGTAATCGACAACAGCCGGTTCAAGCCAGGAGTTGGGCATACCGTAGTCCACATCCTCAACGGCTGCTGGATAATCGTAGTTGTTCATATTGGCATTGCCATAATACATTTTGCCGTTGTTGTATGTGTCGGCTGCTGGGTAGGACATATAACTATTTGCGTTCTCCTCCTCGGTATCCTTACGTGCACGTTCACCAGCTTCCACAAGCGCTACAAGTGCCAACATATCTGCGGGCGTAAGGTTTGTATCGCGTTTGAGACTACCATGTTATCACCGAACCAAACGCAACGCAAACGCAACGCAAACGCAAGTATTCCGAACGTAATGGACGTAGTGGAAAATATTGCAAGGAAATAGAAAATAAATATTTTATTAAAAAATATGAATGAATTGTAAATGAGTGAGTGTGGAAAAAGAAATTGTATTCAGTGTAGCTGAGCTGAGCTGAGCTGAGCTGAACTGAACTGAACTGAACTAAACTGAGATATACTGAATCGAGTTCGATTCAGTTGAGTTCAGTTGACTTGCTTTGCGCTGTACAAATTATGAAAATTTTAGTGACCTTTAAGCGCCGCCAGCTTTCTTCCAATATGTTCGGATGATGGTGCGTGTGTTTGTGTATCCTATTTTGTTATTTTTTATTTAAATCAACAATATTCTTTGAAACGTTTATAAATTATTCATAAACAAACAATATTCGCTGAATTTGAAATATTAAAGCAAACAAGCGTTAACAGTAATTGCAAAAAAGTTAGAAAATTTTTCTTTAATAAAAATGATTGGGAAAGTTTCCACACGTTTTCATTCCACGGGCATGATGCCATTACACATTCAAAATAAAAAGATGAATTTGTAGAAAATAATTATAGTCATCGATCGAAAGAGTTACCAAGACATTAGCAATAGTTTGTAGAGTAGGTGCGCTGCTAAAGAGAAAGCATTGCTCTGAACCTATAATGTTTGTCTCGGAGAATACTCATATAAAGGTTCCAGAGTATAAGAAGAATATTTAAAATTCGACAACACCGGACAGAAAATAATGATTTTCGATTAGATTTAGACATAATTTCTACATTTAAAATTTTCAAAGCCTTTATTCAACACTTGGCTTGAGACCTCGTTACAAGCATCTTCAAATAACTGAAACGTATCAAAGTACAATATTTCACCACTTCATGAACGTCCCAGTAAAATACCTTCAAAAACCACTAAAATGACTTTTAAATATTTAGCAACAGATCAGGAAAGGTCAATCGTATAAAGCATTTAATGATTTCACATATCAATCCATTATCTATATTAAAATTTTATGCAAGTGTACATTCTTTTTCTTCATAGAATTTTTTGGCTTATATGACATGATACAACTTTATTCCAGAAAATAGTGCCATTTTGAAGCACACGAAATATACACATGAGCAATATCATATGTTATTACCCAAATTAAAGCCAAGCTTATAAAACACCCTACAAACCAAGAATTATATGAGTCTAAATAGTCTGGTTAATTAGCATTAAACCAGAAATTATATACTTTCGGGCAAATAACTGCACTATATTTGCACTGATATGTTAACAAAATTCTACAATATGGAACATCATAATGTACACTTTAATATAAAATGTTTAAGCCACTCAATACCACAAAGTAATGGAGGAGTTGCCGTTAGGACTTGGGTTCGACTATGTCTTGGGTATACACACATAACACTTACTTGTGGGAAACAATAAAGATTTATAGCCTTTCTGTAGCCCAACCAAAATGGTATCGACTGGCGATATATGTAAACAAATTATACGACTTCCAACTTACAGCAAATACTACATACTTCATATAGCACTGAGTATTAGTGATATAAATATGCAGTGCAATAAGGAAGTGCAATAAACTTTATTATTCGGAGAAAACCAATTTACAGATCTCACATTCTGGTAGTTAGGATCGTGTATAGTTAGTCAGGTTGCAATAATTTGATGACTCTGTAGAATAAAATAAAACAAAAAGAGTAACTATATCTTTTTATGAACTTATATTTTAATATGTCTTTCACTTTTTAAAGTTATTTTTATTAAGTTTCATCTGCCGTATCGACATAGATTATTCAATAGATTACTTACTATTTTCTTCCATACTCCGAATGTGACACAAAAAAACTTATTTCTGGGACCAGAGTTACAAGTTGTTTTTTTGATTAATCCTTTTAAGTAAGACCGAATACGAAATAGTGTTTATGCTATATATATGTAAGGCATATATTTTTTAACATATTTCTATAAGCACATATCTGGTTGTATTAAATTTTAAGTTTTGAACCGCACCAACACACCCCGATCTTTATGTATCTGTAGTCCTGTAGTCTTTGTCGATTGTTTATAGATAAAACTTTTTTTAACTCTCTGATCTTATTAGAGACTTTTATACATATAACCATTAACCCATTTAGTTTTAGGTGTTAACACAGAGACGTGAATAATATATAGTAATTGGGTACTTTTAATGTGTAAATGTCAATACAATAGCTTTCTGTATCAGATTGGTATAATTCAAAATAGTTTCTCTTAGTTCTAAAGTTCTAAACCGAAAACCTTAAGCAATATGAGTTTCTAAAATTCTTTGAATTGTTCATTGAGTGTTTATGAGATTTAGACGTTATATTCTGGTGTCCGACTTTATATGATTTTAGAGGGCATCAAAACAGTTCACCTTATACCAATAGACAAATATTTAAATTATATTATTTATTTAAAAAAGAAGAAAACGCCATTAGAGGTATTTGAAGGTGAATCAACAGAAGTGCATATAAAAATTATAAGGCGATTATAACAGCAAAGCTGACATCCGAAGTGGGCGCTCACAGGAAATACGTGGTCATAATTTCAATTTTTCAGTCATCTTCTCTTCAACCACAAAATGTCGTAGGTTTCTGTTTTGTTGATTTGTTGTTGTTGTTTTTGTTGTTGTTGTAGCTGTAGCTGTTATTGTTTTTGGTATTTTATTTTGATAAAATTTGGACAGAGTGTCACAATAGATTCTTGTTTGCATAAAGCACACTCAACTTTCACATTTTCGTCCTCTATTCGTAGGTATGTGTGTCCGTTGAAAACAATTTACCCAGCCGACTGAGGTTTTGGAACTTTGGGTCATTGTCACTTAAAAGTCTTACATTTTTTCAAAACAAATTTTACACATTAACCACATCAAATGAAATTATTTTTGAGTTCCCTTTTAGAGTTCTATGTGGAAGAAGTTTGATAAACTGACGTTATGGCAATTAATTTTATTTGGTTTAAAAGTTGGAATTTAAAAACCTCTCATTTAGTTGGGGTGTGAGTATTCATGATGGTAACAGAAAAGCGGTTACTTATTTATATTCCAATTTTTAGGTGTTATAATAAATACAAATTTTTATATCAATAATTAAACGTTTTAAGTAACTTCCAAAGGTTTGGTTTTTATAGAAGATGTACTTAATCAAAAAATTAAGCCGTTAATCTTACTTACATTATGGATATGTGACCTTCTATCCTTTAAGTAATCAATATAGAATTATATCAATGTAAGATTACTTATCATTAAATCTTCAAGACATAACTATGAAAACAGTTAATCAAACTCAATTATAATTTGCTTAGTTTAAAAATGGATGACACTTAACGGCCTGACTACACAAATTAGGCAGTTAATTAAACTATACTCGTATATCCAATAAATTTACACATTTATTTTGAATGACCCTAGAGTAAAGTTCAGAGAAATTTTTGATACCTGAAACATATCAGATGACAATGGAAATAGTTTTGATACCTCCAAACCGTATTTAGAATTATTAAAGAGTAATTAACATATTACAATGCGTTAGCATGAAACAATGGATGAAGTAAGACTTCACCCCTTCACATTAAAGCAACCATCAACTGAGTGGAGAAAAGTTGATGAGGCTGGTTCACCAAACAAGTTTTGTTATGTCTTATTATGGCCTATGTGATATGATATAATATGATATAATTTTAATGAACTATCTTGATAAAGAAAAAGAAACCGTAGCGAATATTAAATTGTGGAAAAAGTACCCTAATACCAATGTAATACACCGACTGTCAGGCATAAAATACAATGGATCAATAACATCTAACACTTTACTCGACATACTGTAATTTTTAAAATCGTTTGATGTCAGTAATGTGACTTGTATAAGCGGATGCAGTAAAAAATTGACTCCAGACACGTATTTGTCGCTATTTATGCAGAATCAGATAAGGGGTAAATAGTTGGCTTGTTTATTTATAAGACTATATTAATATGTACACATAAAAAAAAAATCAAACAAAAACCAAAGAATATGAAATGCTCTCTAGTACCGATGAAATCTCAACACAGCTGATAATGGCTACTCAAACTCACAAATAAAGTTAGACATTCTCAGAGACAATCGAAGGCTATAACCAATTCTAGTTTTCTTGATGAATGACAACTATGACAATGTATAGGATAGATTCTGAAACAAAGTTACACTCAGTGCGATAATGTAGGACAAAGTATCTTAGTGGAGAGTTCTGATATCCTATACAGCAAAAAACTCTACATTCGTCGAAAATCGAAAAATCTATTTCAAATGTTTCTTCTCAAAACAATAAAATGGGTCTACTTGGTTCACCTTAAAGAGATTTTTGCAATTGTAAGGGTACAAAAAGAACTACAGAAAAGTATGAATCAGAATATTACAACTCTATAGATGGAACCATTTCAAGGACATTGTAATGCTTCAAAATACGAAATAGGCCTTGAAGGTTTTCAGATTTCATAATTTTTTAAGTCAAGATATCTGATATATTATACGTAGGTTAAATATCTATACTTATAAACCCAATTTTATTTAAACGCTTATATTGAAAATTTCTAAATAAAATTTCCGTTGATAATGACAGAAGGACAAATACGAGAACAAATCCCTAATTAATCGAATCCTTTTCAATATTTTTAATAGGTTTTAATAGGTTATGCCTAATAGGTTTTGAAGCAGTGTGAGGATTGAAGTGAATTTAAAAATTTACGAATTTAATTACTAGAAAAAATCCTACGTCCATTAAGTACGTAGGCCGATTGCAAATTGACGGACATTAATAAATCCTTGTGAGCTTTATGTCTTTGCATGTTACATTTGTTGAAACCATTTTTCCATGTATAAAACAAAAGCATAAGAAAAATGCAGAAAATAAATTATTTTTGCAACCGACAGGATGTGAAATATTCTGCATCGGGAATCCTTGTGGGCTTTCCTGGAAATGCCAACACACTGAAAAGACATGCATGCAATCACGCAACTTCAAGAATCCATTTTGTACTAATTTGGTGCATTCCTTGCAATCCTTCTATTCATGTGCACTGTTTCCAAGGAATTTTGCATGAATCATGAAGTCTGCATCCTCTGATGAAATATGTTTGTAACTGGGTTACACGCCAGAGTGAAATTCTCACACCAGTTGTTGTGAAATTATAGTTCAACAAACTGAAGTATGGGTTCAAAAACTTAACAAAACTGCTCACAATGCTGAATAGTTCTCTTCAGACGACACTCCAATAGTGGCACTATATTAATAATGGATATTAATATAGTAGAGTTGGCTAATAATTCAAATTATAAGTTGAGCTTAATCAAGTAAAAAAGGTAGTGAAATATTGAAATACTCTTAGCTACTGCTTGGACTGAAACTATTCAAAACATCGTAAATTGTAAATTGTAAGTTATTATATTATATGACATATAATGACATAGAATTTTAATTTCTTCAATCGGATACGAATGCCTTTGCTTTTATATACAGTTATATATAGATTATAAGCTAGCCAAGTTGCGATTAAAGCAGGATCAGTTTGAGTTGTTGGAGCAACAAATGGTGCAGTATATAGTTGCCATCATGAATGCTCTTTTGTTCTTTGTGGAATGAAAGGTTTACAATCTGCAATCTAGGTATTAACCCAATGGGATTCTGATTCATTAAATAATTACATATGCATTCTTCCCTGTTAACAAATATTCGGGGTTATTGGTTTTTAACATTAGTTTTACTGTGTTTGTAGACTTTCAATGAAGTAGAAAGTTGTAATATTACAATAAAAACTCGGTTGACTTTTTTCAAATATCTGTAAATTTTTCAGTCCACGTTGGTGTCATACTCTTCTTCGTCCATTTTAATTGTTGGTTTTCTTTACTAGTAGCTGTCTTCTACCCATTTACGAGGACTGGAATCGTTAACTCAAAGTCCATAAATGCGTTAAAATCATCAAGCTCATAAGCGAAAAACAAATTCCCATGCCATACTCATTCGAAATTGTAGCGGGCCATGGAAGCAGTCTAATAGTATTTTTTTTTTTTTTGTGGGCTTAATTACTCTGACGCCCACGTCAATACGCATTTCTTCAAATAAACTAATTAAAAATATTAAAGAGAAAACAGAATTTATTTTCCTTTAAGCGCGTCAACATATTAAATTATTATTATCATAGCAAATTGCCTAGCAGAGTGGGTGATTGGGCGATTGGGCGATTTGGTGAATGGATGAGTGGATGAGTGGATGAGTGGATGATTGAGTGAGTGAGAGGTGTAGGCAGTGTAGAGTAAAGTGAATTAGTACATATTAAAATGGCTCGCATTTTTGGTGGGTTTATGGGTAACTAGGCGACCTATGACATGCAACTCAATTA
>NC_051848.1:99922256-99931418 GCF_002237135.1 Teleopsis dalmanni
AAACTGTATCAAAACAACAGATTCACTTATGTCGCAAATTCAGTCTATTTATTCTAAACATCTTAAAGATTATAAAATTAGATTTTCACAAATTGTAGTATCAAATGTAATAACTAGAGAAGAACAGGAACAAATCATCATCGAGACCCATAATAGAGCTCATAGGAATGGTTGCGAGAATAGAAAGCAAATTCTAGAAAAATATTATTTTCCCTCCATGTCAAGGAAAATAAGAGACCTGATTAAAAAATGCACGATATGCAAAGAAAATAAATATGATAGGCGTCCTGGTAATCAAGTTTTAAGTGCCACCCCAATGCCAACAAATCCTGGCCATACCCTTCATATTGATATTTTTGCAACCAATAAAAAGAAGATCCTTACAGCAATCGACAAGTTTACAAAGTTCGCCGTTGTTAGAATGTTAGATGGCAAGAGTACTGAAAACATTAGAAAACCACTGAGAGAAAGTCTTTTTTATTTTGGAGTCCCAAAATCAGTTGTTTTCGATAACGAAAAATCTTTTAATTCGCAGTCAATCAGGTTCATGATGGAAAATGACTTAAAAATTAATATCTTCACCACCCCTCCTTACAGAAGTGAAGTAAATGGACAAGTAGAGAGATTCCATTCAACTCTTGCTGAAATCATGAGGTGCCTAAAACAAGAAGATTCAAGTAAAAATTTTACAGAACTGGTTGAGACCGCTGTGAATGAATATAACCACTCTTTTCATTCTGTAACAAATAAAAGACCTGTGGACTTATTTTTTGGAAGAATATCAAATTTTGGACCAGAAGATTATGAAAAAACCCGTTTAGCGAATTATGAAAGGCTATTGGATAAACAAAAAAAAGATATGAAATATCATAATAAAAATAAGGAGGAAGCTAAAGACTACGAACCCGGACAGGAGATTTATGTAAAACAAAACAAAAGAATAGGGACTAAATTGGCTAAACGTTTTAAGAAGGAAAAGGTGAAGGAAAATCACCACTCAACAGTTTTAACCGAATCTGGTAGGGTGGTGCACAAAAATCATATTAGATAAGAAAAAAAGTTACTTATAATATTTAATAAAGCGCATAGCGCTGCCAAAGAACTGTGTTCTCTGCATATTAGACGATGATTGGGCCAACCAATTCTTTGACAATTTCTACTATAATAAGGTTTCCCATACCATAGGATTGGGCCAACCAATTCTTTGACAATTTCTACTATAATAAGGTTTCCCATACCAGATGATTGGGCCAACCAATTCTTTGACAATTTCTACTATAATAAGGTTTCCCATACCATATGATTGGGCCAACCAATTCTTTGACAATTTCTACTATAATAAGGTTTCCCATACCAGATGATTGGGCCAACCAATTCTTTGACAATTTCTACTATAATAAGGTTTCCCATACCATATGATTGGGCCAACCAATTCTTTGACAATTTCTACTATAATAAGGTTTCCCATACCAGATGATTGGGCCAACCAATTCTTTGACAATTTCTACTATAATAAGGTTTCCCATACCATATGATTGGGCCAACCAATTCTTTGACAATTTCTACTATAATAAGGTTTCCCATACCAGATGATTGGGCCAACCAATTCTTTGACAATTTCTACTATAATAAGGTTTCCCATACCGCGCACGGCTTTGGTACACAAAATCAATGTAATATTACCAAACAAAGATTTGTTTTAATTTACGCAATTTTCTTAGAACCAAAACCATTACCGTCCGCTCACTTATATGCTATTTTTGTTACTTATTCACATGTATTTAATAAATTAAAACATGTTTGCACACTTTTATAATTTTTTTAAATGTCGGCCTTTTCGACATTCTCACGATTTTGAAAAAGTCTAGCTTTTTTGTCGTACATCTATTCACCAACAACAACGCTTGTAACATACAATCAACGCTAAAGAAATATCAATTTCTTATGCACATATTAGCATCGCTAAGTTCCGTCTTATTTCTTACTCACATGTATTTAATAAAAACTCTTCTAAAACTCGCAATTCTAACGACGCATGCCAAAGAACTGTGTAATGTTAATAATAACCATAATAATATAATGAGTTAACTTTATAAATTAAAATGTAAATCTATTAATATTTTACTTAACTTATAATAAAGCGCATAGCGCTGCCAAAAAGTAGAATATTGATAGTTATTATAATAATATTAGCACAAAAAGAATAATTATTCTTAACCATAATAACCATAATAATATAAATGGTAATCCATCAATAGTTTATTTAATTTTTAATAAAGCGTATAGCGCTGCCAAAAGATAGAATATTGGTAATTACTCTAATAATATAATGAGTTAACTTTATAAATTAAAATGTAAATCTATTAATATTTTACTTAACTTATAATAAAGCGTATAGCGCTGCCAAAAGGTAGAATATTGATAGTTATTATAATAAAATTGGCACAAAATGCAATAATTATTCTTTTCCTTTATTCCTCATTAACTACGTAATTAGTTATTATAGAATGCATAGCTCTGTTTAAGAAAATGTACTAAAAAATTTTATAGTTGTCGTTTTACAAGTTTTTCTGAGCCGATAGGTTATAAGAGGAGAGAAGAAGAAAGAAGAGTAACGGTGGTAATTTAATTTTAATTAATGGTAAATAATACTTCACAAATAAATCAAATAATGATTGAGTGAATAATATTTAAGAATAAGGAAAACAGTATTTAATTCCTTACCAAATAAAAAATTGTAGGAAAAAATGTTGTAATATAAAAATTTGTATTGAAATCAAATTGGAAAAAATTATAAGATTAAACAATAAATTAATTATCTAATATTATATTATATTTTATGAACAAATGTAAATTGGGAAAAAATTGTAAATTATTGAAATTAAATTGGAAAAAATTATAAGATAAATTAATTATCTAATTTTATAATTATATTTTATGAACAAATGTAAATTGAAAAAAAAATTGTAAATTATTAAAATTAAATTGGAAAAAAATTATAAGTTAAATTAATTATCAAATATTATAATTATATTTTACGAACAAATGTAAGTTTTAAATTCAATAAAAAATGGTAGCTTTAAGTGGGAGTGTCGGGTTCCTTTTCGCGAAGTGGAGTGCGGATGCGGTGTGTGAAACTAGGTACAGGGGCCCAAACGAGGACGTTTGAAATTAGTAAGGGAGGAGTTAACTCCCGCGTACCCAAAATCCGGCCCTGTGCTTAGTTTCATTAACGGAGCAATCATGCGATGTTGTTCGAACGCATGGTTGCTACCAAACGGGATTTCCATTTGTTTGTCTGGAAAAGTCCCGTTTGGCTTCGGTATCTCCCAACTTCACGGAAGTGCGTTCGAGCTCTCTTGCTTAAGCCACCGAACAAGCAACACGCAATTGTGCTGCGTTAATAAAAAATTACTTTTTATATTTATTTAAACAAAAATTAACTTTTAACTTATATACTATATGGACGCACAGTGCACTTTCATGAAATGCTCAAGGCCACAGAAATAGAAGACAACTAAAAATTACATGGCGTAGAGCAATCACAAATGAAACATTCAAAATTATAAATAAACTGAGATTTATTGCACGAAACTGTCAACTTTGGAAAAACCTTGTTACCAATTTATGTGAATAGGCTAAGTTCTATATATTAATTGTTTTAAACATGCTTATAATAATAATAATTTGGTCCTCTACAAGTTGGCGACGACTATCGCATTCGAAAGAATGACGACGAACAGTACGAGCTTTATTACGACATAGTTATAATTCAGCAAATTAACTTCCAGTGACTTCTCGTTGGCTTGGTTAAAGATGCTCCAGCGAAAAACGTATCTGAAGCAGTAGTTGGGGGAAGAAGGCGTTCTGTTATTAGACCGTGTCTTCGGTGGAGTGATCAAATTAAATTAACACTAACTTAAGTTAATGTACGAGAAGGCACAGACGCAGCAGAAGCACCTAGAAAGACGCTGCATCAGGCTGAAACCCGGTAACAGGTTGTTATAACCAAATAAGTAATTATTTAAAATAATAATTACATTGTATATAATATATAGTTATATATACTTACAAGTATTTACTTATCTAACTACATAACAACTGGTTATTATAAATTAAAAAAGTAACACAGCAGTCCTTCTTCTTCTTCTTCTTCTTCTTCTTCTTGAGTTAGTGCTATTACGCACTTTTACTCTATAATGACTGGGGGGTTAATCACTACCCCACACTAGGCTTTAACTAGGCAAAAAATCATATCATTTATTTGTCTTTTAGTTGATGACGGACCTTAAATCAGCATATCTTCCTGAGAGTCCAGAAGTGGACTTGAGGATTGTTATGGCGGGGTTAAGTAGCGTATCAACTTTAGTGAATAATTTTAAAGCTCTGTCTCTGATATATTTTTTCACTGAGTCAATCCTAAGATCTCTATGTATGTCCGTAGATCTAATGTACCATGGAATCTTAAACAGTTTTCTTAAGGCCAGGTTTTGAGCTATCTGTAATTGCTTTAATGTGGTATTTGAGGATTTGCTATATGTAACACATCCGTACAGAAGTGCAGGTCTAATTACTTGCGTATAAAGTAACTTTCTGTTTTTAAAGTTGAAGTGATAATTATTAAATAGCGGCTTTAATAAATGTAGAATCTTAGAGCAGCTATTCCGTTTGTATTTCAAATGTTTAAGCCAATTGAACCGTTTGTCAAAAGTGACCCCCAGATATTTTATGTTATCCTCCCACCATATCTCCGTGTCGCAAACGCTCACTCTTGGAGGATGCTGTCTTCTTTTTCGAGTTATAAATATAGCCTTGGTTTTGTCATTATTAATTTTAATCTTCCATTTTTGGAAGTATTCCACCATAAGGTCTATATTTCCCTGTAACGTGTTGCTTACATTTAAGGCATCCCGATCCGAGTAGATCAAGCATGTGTCGTCTGCGTAAAGCGCCATTGATGTGGGACTTAAGGTGCAGTCCTGAAAGAGCATAATATTGACATAATATTACGAATTTTAAGTTTATTTATTTTTAATCACAAAGCTATATTTGTGAAATATTTTGAATGTTTTTTAAAAAATATTCTTATTTTTGCTTTGAAATATCTTTAAACAAAAAGCACCAATTTGCTATAAATTGTTATCAATAAATAAATAGTCACTCAATTGTCAAATAAGGGGCTAAAACTGTGAAATTTAGGCAACTCCCTCAAATTTATAACAATTTAAAGTGAAATGGGACATGAAGCCCCATATATACTCTCCTTTACCACCATGTTTCACAGACAGCAAGGTTTTTTTTTGCAGATCGGTATTTGGTTTTCTTCAAACCATTTGCCGGCAATTAGATCGAAAGATTGTTTCAAAAGTCGATTGGCTTTTTTAAGTACGCCTTTCTATAGGCTAGAGGCTTCTTTGGGTTGACTTTCGAAATTAACGGTTTTCGTCTAGCGACATGACAGTTGTAACTAGTGTCCTCCTGACCGTTATGGGATGAATTTCCTTGCAAAACTCTCGCTTAACCTCAGCTGCAATTTGGATTGAAGATATTATTATGTTGTGTTCACGGTCGCTCATGGATTTATCGGTCTGTGTGCTTTACACTTTGCACCAGACTTCGGAATGTGGTGCACAAAATCGCACACTGCACTATGCGAGTGGAAATTATTTTTAAAATATGCACACGCACATTTGTGGTGTTGTGCGATTTTAAATTTCACATCGCACAAAGCGATGATAGTGCACACAGATTAGTGCACACACATTTGTGCTGTGTGGCATACTGGACAACAGCAAACGATTGGACATGATGACATGATAATGGAGAAAGCCTATAAGAAAAGGCATCAGGATCGATACCAGTAAGATTCTGATTATGGTATTCTGGAGCAAACGATTGGATATGATGACTTGGGCTGGTGGATGATGTATTCTGTTACCAATATGGGCTAGAGTGAAATCTGGTCCAGACGGCTTTCAGGCTAATGCTTCATCTGCCTCCGTCCCGTTAAAACCTGGCAAGCCTTACCTCCCTGCACTGCAAAGATAATCATGGAACCACAATAAGGGTAACTACACAACGAAACTAAGATAACGGCTTTAAGTTGGGACCCAATTGCAAAGAAAAATGTTCACAACTACAAAAACACCAATACACTCTGGCGTTAATACTCCAGCCGGCACCGAAAGTGCAAAGGAGTCACGGATAGTCAGTCCTAGCCAAAACCCCTTCATGAGGGCGCCGAGACTAACACACTCACCTGTGCTATCACAAAAGAGGCAAAATAACGAGACAGCTCGCTCATCCCCTCCAGAGCTTAATGGGAACAGTGTTCCAAAAGTGAAAAGGGAAGCGTTCATTAAACTCGGGGACAAAATATCCGAGCTAAATGAGATGATGGGTGGAGGAAGAAGGTCCATCCACCAAGCAATGCGTGATCTTGTTGCAATGATATCATCCCTCTATAAAAGAACTTCCGAAGAGACACCAAATAAAACTATCACTGCTAAAACCAACGATAGAGGTACCCAAACAATTCAGCCGCGGCAAACACCAGTTATTTCCAAACGGTTAAGAGAAGAAATCGAAAAAAGTAGGAAGACACCGCCTAAGAAGACGAAAACAAATCGACCTGTGGGGGCAAATAATACTAAGTCTAAGGAGCCAAGGAAAGCATTGGAAAGCAACTTAGATACGGTGGCCGGGACGAACGGCAACGCTGATGTACCTCAAGCACCAATTGAAGACAACAAACGACACGCTTGGGTTTTACAAACAAAAAAACGCGTGAAACCACCTCGACCGGATGTAGTGATCATTAAACCGTCTGAGAAACTTTCCTTTGCGGACATACTCCGGAAAGTAAAAGGAGCTCCAGAGCTTAAAGCAGTCGGTAATGATGTTCACTCTATCAGGAAAACACAAAAAGGGGAACTTCTGCTTGAATTCAAAAGATCAGCAGAAACAATAACAAGTGTCCACCAAGACCACATCAAAAGTATACTATCTGAGGAAATAGAGGTCAAAACGCTAACGGAAGAAGCTACCTTTGAAGTACGATACCTGGACGAAATAACCACAGAAGAAGAAATAATTGATGCATGGAAAAACCAAATAGGCGAAATACATCCCACGGCGATCAAAACAATAAGAAATGCCCCTGGAGGTACCAGAACGGCTATAATTGTAATACCAAAGAAGCAGGCCGGTAAAGCTGAGGAGGTGGGCAAACTACGAGTTGGATGGACCGTGTGCCGATTACTCCAAAAACTTACCCCCAGGAGATGTTACAAATGCTTCGATTTTGGACATGTGGCAAGGAACTGTCAGAGCTCCAAAGACTGGTCTAAACACTGCTACAAGTGTAGTGGAGAGGACCACCTTGCTAAAGCGTGTCAAGGTGCCCCTCACGTGCACAAATGTCCGATTTTGCGCTTGCACCCAAGGGTGGAAAAAACTTACAGGAACTTCACAATTTTGTTTGAAATAGAAAATATTTTTTTGTTGCAAATTTTGAAAAAATTGATATTTGCGTTCGTTGGGATCGTAACTTATGTTAAAAATTGCATTAATTAACAAATATTTAAAATAATTATTTTTGTTAAGTAATGTTAACTAAAAATTATAACTGTCTTAACCTTATTTGTATTCTAACTTAAAATATTAGTTTTTTGTATATTACTTCCCAACATTTCTAAATGCAAGTTTAGTGAGTGAACTTAAAGTATTTGTTTGGTAAGTTTTGCATCAGTTTAAAAGAAATAAAAACATATTTTATTAAGATTTTTCATGCCCAAAAAATATGTATTCACTTAGGTAGAGTATCTAACATTCATTAAAAAACGCGAAAGATTAGGAAAATATTTTCTTGAACAGGTAGCAGGATTTTAGCGCCCTTTCTACTGTGCAAAGTAAGCAGAGATATAATTTAAGTGAAAAAAATATTTCAGCAATGTTATTAATAAGATTAAACGAAAATTTATTTCAAAAAATATGTAATAAAAATTATATATTTTTTAATAAGAAATTAAGATATTAAATTATTAAATTATTTCAATAACTTCGTTAAATTTAAGCTGTAATTAAAGATAAAAAATTAAGTGAAATCTAATAACAAAATTAATTTATGTTGTAAAAAATATTTAATTTGCTTTTTATAACCTTACTAACGAATCTTAGTGTATAACTTACTATTAAATAAAATTTTATGAAGTAGTCCAAAATTGATATATTTAATTTTTTCAAAGTAAGATCCGTAGAACCGATCCTCTTTACTTATAACATTTCGAAACAAATACTCTTTCTCTATTAAATTCATGTACTTATTTAATATAACAAAGTTTTCAAGTACATTGTGAAATTAACTTTATTTCCATTTTTTAAATTAATAAACCTTAAAATAATAAGTAATATAAGCAATATATGTAAATCTAATAATAAATTCAAAATTAAAATATAAATACAATATCATTTCTTCAATAAAATATTTCGCATTAAGACCAGAATTAATACAAATCAGTTTTTCGTACTATTTTGCTGCGATATTTGTCATAATATTGTGCGCTTTTAAATCATCATTTCACACAAATGTGCAGTAGACATTTCGTCTCCGCACATTTGGGTGCATTTTTATTTTCGAGTCTGCACACAAAATGTGCTCCTCGTATTCTTTTCTGCACACGTTGTGTGCGAAAGCAAGCTGGCTGCCGCACACACAATGTGCTGTGCGAAATAACTTCGGCACAAACACCGAACGCGTGTGCGAGTTTTATTTCACTCCACCACATTCGTGTGAAATGTGCGTTTTGTTTGTGCACACAAGATGTGCACTAAAGATGTGCACAAAAATTTTCGCACACCACATTTGTGGTGTGAAATTTTATTTAGAATCACACAACATTTGTGCGTGGTGTTTTGCATTTTTGTGCACAGCACAGTGTTTTTCTGAACCCTGCTTTGCACCCCCTTGAAACACTGCACAATGCTACAAATGGTATGGCGACTTCTATCCAGCATTTCTCCAATCTTCGTATAAGATTTGTCCTGGTCGTGCAAATATAGAATTGAAGAGACGTCCAAAAAAGCCCATTATAACAACAAAGACAGAAGTGAAGGTGGCACTGCTGAAGAGTGGCAAAATATTGGGCCAAAAACCACACAAAA
>NC_051848.1:99931518-99935074 GCF_002237135.1 Teleopsis dalmanni
TTTTTATCAATTGTTGACGAATAATTAAAATATGGGATTTTCAACGTGATTGATTAAAAACATTTAAATTAAAGTGTGAAAAATAAATGCGTACATATATACACCATACATAAGATATGCAATGGATTCAAAATTATTAAGAAAATTAAAAGCAAAAAGACATAAGAGAATTTTTAAGAAATTATGTGTCAAAGTATATTTGCTAGGTTTTTAACCGTAAGTAATTAGTTAATTAATATAATTTATTTATTTATTTAAAAACTAAATAAATAGGTGCTTGAAGTAAAAAAAAATGTTTGGTTATCATCAATTAATTTTTATCATATATATTTTATATACATGTACGAGTTTTTTGCTTTTTTATTTTGACAGCTTTACTTCAAATCAAAGCTATCTAATTAAAAATATATGATTGTGAAACAAACTATACACATAGGTATTATATATAGATAAGTATATATATATAGATATATACAAATAAATATAAACTTAAATTTTATAAACAAAAAGTATTTCTAAATAGAAAACTTTTCGTATCAAGAGAAGAAATTTCATTGCACGTAATTAATGCCTTGTAATTTTTTTTTTTCATTTAAATACTATTAAATACGTGGCTATTATGTACAATATACTATATTATATAGGAATAAAATATATGCTTTTTACTTTCTTGCTTTTAATTTAATTTAATTGTAGACATAAATGATTACAAATAATTAAATAATTATTAAATTTTATTCTTTCACATTTACCTTTCAAATATTTTATGCTATATGAAAACCTGATTTGTGCAATTGTTTAAACAATTCACTTCTTATCGGTCAAACGTTTAATAAATAGCCGCTTTCTAGTTTTGTTTGTGTAAATTATCTGTAATTATATATTTCTTATTGAGAGACTTTTAAACCGGTAAACGAAATAATTTTATACAATAAATAAATAAATATTAACGACAAAAGAATAACTTGCTTTATGTACTCAATGTGTCATCAGAGCAACAATAAAAACACCAACACTAAATAACACTACACTATATCATAATAACAGCAATGCTAAAGCAAGCAAATAAGTAATTTAAATATTTGTTAATAAATAGAAATTATTGTAAATTTATTTAAAGTAATTTTTTATTTATCTTTTTCTCTGTTATTAATTTAACCCACACTTGTTGCACTTTACCGAGATTTCATTAGATTACAGATTTCATTTGCCAATTTAAAAACGCGGTATTTCCCATATTATTTATACTTAATAATTTACATAAATTTTATATTGCAATAATTTCACTAAACTCAAATTTATTCATATAAATTTGTTAGGTAAAATCGCAAAAAATCACATATTTAACACGCAACTCCCACAGTGAGTTTCTACGTTACTTTGCCCGATCGAACAACCTAACGAAGCAACAATTTCAATTTAACTGAAAAGTGCAAAACATCAGCGGGCAAGCGAATGCTTAAGCATTTGGCATAACAGCTGTTTGGTGTCTTCTCGATTGCCTTCTCACGCCTGTCAGCTCGCATGCTAACTATTTAGCTTTTTTACGGTAACGCCGTCTTTGAGCTTTAAGCAGTGGTCAATATCAACTTGTAAAAGATAAAAGAAAATACCAAAAACAAGAAAAAGCATTAGCTGTGGTGAGTTTCTGTGCTGATAACAGAAGGAATACAGCAGCAAATATGTAACCGCTTATTTAAAATGTATGGTTTCGGAAATTTTAACAGACTTGCTTTCCACACATAATTAAATAGATAACATATGGCGCCACAATAAGTGGTAATATAATTAAATCTGAAAACTAATTAATAAATTATACTAATTTATATTTATTTTTGTTTTAATTATTTAAATTAAAGCAGAAATCATGTGTGTGTGCATTAGCTTGTAAAAATGGGGGTATACGATATTTGTCAGTGTAATGTTGATATAAGAACAATGTAAACGAAACTGTATGCTTCCTTTTATAAATGCTGTGAATTGAAATAATGGTCGTATGCGAGTTTGAGTAAATTGATGGTAAATTGAAGGAAATAGTAAATTATGTCGGTATGGCAGCGAATGTTGGTATTTACCAGAATTTCGAGTAGGGTAAATTAAATAAAACTTAGGTAAATTAGGTGTTACTATTGTAAAAACTTTATAAGATGTTTAATAAATAAATAAATAAATTTTATAATTTTTAACCATACATAAGAGCAGTGCAAAAATCCCTACGAGATTTCAATTCACTTTACATTAATTTCCTCTAACTCGCACACGGCTAATATACCATAAATGTTAATTCATAATGAAAATTATAAATAGAGTAACAATTTCTAAGCATGATTGTGCTCAGCCTTGTACTATCCACACCGTGTGTGAATGGCTCGATATCAACAGCAAAATATTAATATATTATCATGGACTGTGAGAAGTTTTGCTCCTAATATTATTGATAAAGAGAATATATTAATAAATTTTCAAATTAAACTAAAAACAAACTAAAAGAAAATTTTTCAAAAAAGTGGAGAAATATTGTCATTAAAGACATGTGGCAGAGTCATAGAAAATTGGCTTTGCTACGAGGTCTTAGACATTTGCGCAGTTGGCTCTTATTTAATTAATATAGAAGTTATAGTCTTCATCTTCCTTGCTTGAACAAATGCAAGTTATTCTCTAAAGCACTTTTACTCAATAGTATCAGTGACCATTTGGATGATAAGAGCTCAGTTGGGAATAAGAGGTCCGTTGAAGCAACAAAAGGTATAGACTGTTGCAGATTACACGTTAATTGCGTATATATCCGTTGCATTGCCTCAAACTCTTTTTTAAGATGTACCCATTCCCAACGGTTTGATTTTATTGAGAAGACTTATAACACACACATTGATTCAAGATTTATTCTGTGTCATTTTAATCAATTTACATTCTTCATGAAAATTCTTGAAATTTCAAATTTATGCAGCTATGTGTCTTACCAATGCTGAACATCTCTTAGCAGAGGTCAGAATGATTATCAGTTAGATCACCGTCGTAATAAGCAATTACTGGTAACAATGGATGAAATGTTGTTAATTTTGGTTCTATTTAAATTAATTGATTTGATACTTCTATATTTACTTATTAGTGTCGACATTTGGTACCAGTTGTTTTATTTTCTCATCTCATTTGTGGTTTTTTAAGAAAAGAGGAGTGGATATAAAAAATAATTGATGTGAAGAAAAATATTTAGGGTATTTATTTTTTTATATTTATGCAGTTTATTTAAAAAACATTTTTCTTTTTAACAAAATATTGTCTTACTTTATATCAATTTAATACTGTCGAAAATATTACTTTTTTCCTGAAATTTAGCTGAGTAGTAAATATTTTTATAAAAGTACTTTAATCAATCAAAATGTCTTATTTTTGCCATTTTTCGGTTGAAATTATGTATTTAAAAAAGTTCTACAGTCATTTTTTCTCATATTTAACAAATATTTTTAGTGGGTTTTGTTATTTCTTAATTGTTGTTAACTGGCACTTTGACTTTTGTTTATTTAATTGTATATATTTGCATTGAGTTTAGTACTGA
>NC_051848.1:99935174-99939501 GCF_002237135.1 Teleopsis dalmanni
TTGCATATATCTGATGTATTTTAACATAAAAAGCCTGCCAGGCTTTTGGATTTAACTAAGGACGCAACATAACAAAATTTGCGAAATCATATTATTGCATGGTGTATGCTTACTTTAAACTGTTGCTACACTTTGCACTGGAAGTTTTAGTTCGTTATTAATTATAACATAACCAAATAAATATATATATTGTTAAGTCTCTGTACATTAGTTTAACAAATTTAAGATCTTAGATATTTTCTCTCTTATTGTTAACTCTTATTGTTAATGGAATGTATATAAGGTTGCCGGGAAATATTCAAAATATATAATATTATAATTAATAATTTATTTAGATAATCATTAAAATTATATATAAAAATGAGGCTAACATATAAAAACATATAAAAACAATTATGGTATGAATATAAAATATGTAGTTAAAATATACCCACATCTTTTTTAAAAAACCTCGGAATGTTATTAATTTTTAGCAAAAATCGAAAAGGCTAACTGTTGCGCTAAACGAGGACTACACCATCAATTAATATGATTAATATAATATATATATATAATATATATATATTTAATATATATATATATAATATATATATATTTAATATATATATATACGGACCTATTCTGTACACTTGACAGATTTGTCAAATTCTTTAATAAAATATTTGATTTTTATAAAGCAGAAAACTTTTTGGTATTCTGGACACATCTTGACAAATTTCAAAGCTCAAATACCTAGTGCTTCTCACTACACTATGGTGTAAAGTGTTTTGTATAGAAAACTGTTCGTAATTGTTCGTAACTGTTCGTAAAAAATGCTTGTAAAGAGCACATATTTTAAGTTGCCAAAAGCATTTTTCATGCATTCAAACAACAATAAAAAATATGCTTGTAAAGAGCGTATATTTTAGGTAAGAATATTTGTCATGCATGCAAAAAATAAAAAATGCTTAAAAAGAGCATATTTTTATAGTTGTCAACAGCATTTACAGTATTGACAATTAACAAGGAAAAGAGCTTTTTATTTATGTCACAGAATACCAAAACCTTTACAGCAGTCAATTTTGACAAGTGTCAATGTTTGACAAGTTTATAAAGTGTACAGAATAGGTCCGATAATATATGTATAATATATAATATATATTAATATAATACTAATATGACCAGTAACATTCTGTATTGTATTGAAGACATATGTGAGGGAAGAACTCAGGTAACTGGAAAGGTCACTCCATGACTTATATCTCCAAAAACGCAAGACTGAGTAGTAGCATATTAATCTCTCTGGATCAAACTCATTGTCCCATATTATATATAGAACAAAGTAAATTCATCCAACATGATCTTACTTACTAACTTATATGGCCATAACAACCTATCACCGGATTTTGGCCTAACGCAGCATATCTCTCAAGGCACCTTTGCTGCGTGCACGCCTAGACTCGTACATCAAGTCAGGTTAGTGTTCTCTTAACTTGTTTACTCCACTGAAAACACGGTCTACCTCGGCCTTCTTCCTCCAACTACAACTTCAAATATATTTTTCGCTGGAGCATATTAATCCATTCACCAAAGTGCTCACGTTTATTAAAAACAAAAGTATCGATTATTATTAGTTTATTAGTATTATTAGTGTTGACCAATAGTATTTTCCATCTACTAATAATGATATGGTTTCTTATTTCGATATTGAAATTTAGATAATCTTTGGATATTAAACAAAGATATTATTCTATTTTCTTTTTTTTTCAACCTTAAATATTAATAGTTTTATAACATACAATAACATATAATATATAATATAATGACCTACTGCTCTTAAACTCGGGTTAAATCTTATAATTTTATATATATAATATTGTGATTTAACTATTTTCACATTTCTTATCTATTCAAATTTATTTTTCAAGTAAAAAATTAACCGACTAACTGAGATATAAAAAGCTTTTTTTAGGTGTTCCAAAATATATAGTAGATAGATAGTTAAAGTATGAGGAGGATGTAGGATCAGCTTTAATTAACTTAAAAGTTACTTGTAAAAGTTAGAAAAAACGTTAATTGGACGGACGTGTCAAAAAACACAGCTGCTGAAATGGTGAAAACTTACATGTAACTTTAGATAGTCCCAAGAAATAATAGTTGAACGATATAGATTGTTAATTGTTGAAAATCGAAATGCATAAGTATCATCTTGCGAACAACAATACAGCAGTTCAACTACTTTTCTATTATAACTTTGTGATTAGGAGAGTAAATCGTGGTTATTTTAGATCTACACTGACTCTGCGCTTCAAATCTGACAGAGTACAAGTTTAGCCCTTGGTTCTTGTGGACGTATTAAATAATTTACGAATAATTAAATACAAAAAATATTTCCAAGACCACTGATGATGACAATACTCTAAACAGCTGTATTGTCAGCTAAAAAATTCAATAAATTGAAATAATAAAATTTTTTGTTGTTGTAGTTCACTATTGTTCAAAAACTTTCTAAGTTGTTTTCAAAATGTGCGTGTATCTTAAAAAAGCATTTAGACTCTATTGAGAATATTTATTTTATTAAATGAAAATAATAAGTGTACCAACAAGTATAGATATGTTGGGACATCTTATCCTCTCACGTAAATAATTAGTTAAAATATCTAGTTTTTTTTTTGTTGTTACTTTGACTATTTATATTTTAAATCTATAAACAACGAGTAGCTTGTGTTTGATCAATAATATTAATACATAAATAAGCAACTTTCAAATCAAATTACTGTACATTCTAATTCGATTGCATATCAACGACATTTCGCTGACATTTCACCGTTTTTGTCGCCTTGATTATTTATACGAGGTTATGATGTTAACAGTTTCTGTGTTTACATGTTGCAGCAACCTCAGCTTGTGACATGTTACCTTAGTTTTTATTTTCTCAGTGATTGTGGACAATTTTAGATCGTGTTGTATATCGCTGTTCTTATTGTACCATAGCGCTTTGAAAAAGTTCCGTAAACCTTGTTCTGAAAACTTTGGAATACCATATTTCGACGTTGATTTGGCTAGCGCTCCTCAATAGTTCAGCGCTGAAATTTGATTGTATAGCAGAATCTTGTTTTGCATAGATAGTGTGAATTTCCGATCAATCAGTCGTTTTCGCAAATTCATATTTAGCTCAGCTCGTTTCTTTTTTATGTATTCCTTCCATGGAAGTTTTGCGTCTAGTGCTACATCAAGATATTTTGCACTATTGGCATATGGTATCAGAGTAGCTTGGATCGAAATAGGAAAGTATTGTATATTTTTATTTGAATTATCAAAATGTACAAATTTTAGCAGGATTCAGTTTGATACGCCATCTTTTTGTCTAATTGCCTAACGAACTAGTAATTTGGCTATTGATTCTTCAGTATCTAATGAATTTTTTGTTTTGCTTATAGAAAATTTCATTAAATTATATTCTAAATAATGATCCATTTACAATGTTGAATCTATAATAAGTAGTTTTATGTATTTTTTATTTTTCTATTTTTTTAGCAATTAGTTTAAGTATCTAAAGCATTTTTTTCCATATATATTTTTGCTTCTCTTATAGAAAATTTCATTAAATTATATTCCAAATAGTGGTCCATTTACAATGTTGCATCCATAATAAGCAGTTTTATCTATTTCTTATGCTATATTTTATTATATACATTTAATGGACTCTTTTTGTTTATAACTCTTGAGTGCGTTGTGAAATTGAAATGCTAACATCTCTCATTATAATAAATCGCTATAGCGCTCAAGTTAGTCTATATATTACACCAATTTTTTTATCGTTTGGTTGTAGCGATATGTGTGCATTGATGTGTATTTTTTTACTACAGAAGTACGAGACTTAAGTATTGTGCCACAAATCAGTAATAACAGCCTCATCATCATGTTTTTTGCATGGGTCGTCTTTTTAAGTTCTTCGGGCTTTTTTCTCTCTTACATTACGCGGTGCATTCTCGAGCGGATGTTCTTCAACGCTTTAATTTGAGTTTCTTCCTTGCAACTTAATATTATTTTAAAGACATTTTTACACCTTGTGATAGCTGCTGTGTATGCTGATAACCGCAGGGTTCTCATTTCAGTGCAACAAAGGAAAATGTAATTATCAAGTGTGTTGCCACAAATGAAATATTAACGTTAATTATTGAAAAAGCAGAAATAAAAAAGCGTACCAGTAATAATAAAAAATTATATATTAGATATTATTTTAAGCGTTCGTAGCTCCCGTGGTTCTCATATAATTTTATCATCTTTTACTGTCTTTCATCGCAGTTAATTGTTCGCTATGGGGTTAATTTTAACTATTCTTCGG
>NC_051848.1:99939601-99946060 GCF_002237135.1 Teleopsis dalmanni
ATCTGTCAGACAGTTCGTTTACGGCAGCTGTTGAAACCAGTTCACCTCAGTAGTGCGTTGCGAAATGTCTTCGACGGTCGTACGACAGTCCTGAAAGGCTTTGTACCACTCATAAACTTGAGTTTTCGATAAAACTGATTCCCCATAAGCCTTTTGTAGCATTCGCAACGATTCTGCACAAGAAATTTCGTTCGAAACACAAAATTTGATGCAAACTCTTTGTTCAATATTTTTTTCCATTGTTTTTTTCGCAACGCACTACTGAGGTGAACTGGTTTCACCAGCTGCCGTAAACGAACTGTCTGACAGATCGCGCTCATTTTTGGCATAGTAATTGTCCTTAATTGCTGCCAAACTACATAAACTAAAATATCGAAAAATATACAGCGCGCGAATTTTAAATGAGAATTTCCGAAAACTTTTCGGTCTTAATGTATTTATATTATAATACACATGCGAAAACGTCAATAAACCTAGCAGCTTAATCCCAATACATAATATAGATGTGTCTCCACCCATTACAAATATTATTTAACGTAGTTCTGGTTTAAGACACACAAGTTTGCAGAGGAAATGCAATTAAGACGTGCTAATTAATGGAAAGAGACTAATGTCTGTTTTGTGTTCTTCTGTTGAAGGCATTAAAAACCACAGTGTGAGACTATAACCCACTAGAACTACATATTAAGAATGAATAATTAAGATTCCAGCTATTGACCTCAAAGGTAATACTTCTGGTAATCTCAGTCTAAAATAAATATGTAAATAAGCCTAATGCTTAGGAAACTTAGTTAATTTACCATAATTTACCATATTGACCTCAAAGGTAATACTTCTGGTAATCTCAGTCTAAAATAAATGTGTAAATAAGCCTAATGCTTAGGAAACTTAGTTAATTTACCATAAGTCTGAAAGTAAGGATAATAATTAACGAAGGAGTCAAGGGGTAGGTTTATTACGGAAGTGCAATTGGCAAGTTACTTATGGACTCTATAACTGGAATCGCGAAGCCGCAGTTACAAAAATAGATAATAGGAGCAGCTTAATACAATGCATTACAGTATCAGAGGCTGAGTTCAGATGTTCTGTGTCATTTAGCACTTTTACTTCGTTATCTCGAGTATCACTAACGCCGCAGTAGTTTCTTTAGTATTACTTTATGTTATTGTTCTTTTAAGTTTCATACGATAAGGTTTTGTAAGTGCTCATATTTTCTATCTTTAAAAAGGCCCTTAGCATCTTTGGGTCTTCAGTAAGTCCTATGATGGGTTACTATGCTACAATCTATTTTAAGCTAGCTTTGCTTCATAGCTTTATCCTTTATATATCTTTTTATGGATTTTGTTTTCAATTCTTAGCGAATATCATTATATCTGACATACCAGAGGACATTAACTTTACTTTACTTAAGTACTTCATTTACATAATCGCAGTATTCTGACACTTCTGGAACTAATTCAGTGTTGTTTCTGTCATTTCACCAAATACAATGCATCTATTTAAAAGGTTTATCTTATTTCAGAAGCTGATAGAGATTGGGTGTTGCTTAGCAACTATTTTGAGATTAGAGGTTCAATTGCATAAATTTTCAAATTTTACATACGAAACCGATGTTGCCACACAAGTTTATTACATTCTTTAAAATTCTTTTTAGTTATACTTAAGCCCTATAGTTTCAATAACGAACTGATTGAAATTCTTGAAATTTTGACAATTCTTCGATTTATAGTATGCTGTTATTTTAAAAGCTTAACTAACGATTGGAAGTAAATAAACAAACTGGAGTTGCTTCTAATAAACTCCTAACGAAAATAATTTATAACATGACGAAATCCACAGAAGAGATGTTTTTGGGTCTCCAAAAAAATTATACTAAACAGTTAGTGTATCCATGTGCTTGAACTATACGATATGGTTTGTTGTTGACCATATAATGCTTTTAATATTTTTTCTTTTGTGAGAGTGTATTTTGTATAGAATTTATAGCTCAATAAAGTGTCAACTATTAAGCGCCAAGTACCAAGCGCCAAGTACCAAGCGCCAAGTACCAAGCGCCGAGTACCAAGCGCCGAGCACCAAGAACTCCAAACTTCTCTATTTTCGGGAAACAACTCACTTGCATGTGTATTTACTAAAAATCTGTCTATATATTTAGGAGCTAACAAGCCAATAGTTTAAAGAGTATGTTATCACTCAAAACTATGACGTGATTTGTACATTTGTAATGTAGTTAAGAGTTTCCATATAGAAACCTGAAAGTCTTGTGTCTAAGTGTTGTTTCTAAGTAACTATGTACGCGTGTTTTGAGGCAACTTGAAGATTTTTTTATGAAGTATCTTTGTAGCATTTCCGCTATGTTCAATTTGGCAATTCTTCATACTTGATCTGCATAAAAGAGAGCTAATCTCAAAGACACCTGAAACATCAGAAACTTTACCGAGGGTGCAACTTCATTTAATACTAGAATAACTTGTAGTGCTTTTTGTACTTCAATGAGCTTTTTACTGAAATCTTCATTGGATTTACCATTATATTTGAATCAAGCTCCTAAATATTTGTATTCCTATACTACTTCTAATGTTTCTCAATTTATGTCACATGTTTCCTCTTTTTTCAAGCTCCTGGAATTCTTCTTGAATATCATAATTTCCGATTTAGAAGTAATTATTTTAAGTTTTAATTTTATAGACATAAAGGCATAAAATTCATTAATCATAGTTTGTATTGTTATAGGTATGTCAGTCATAAGCACTATATCATCGGGATACCTATGTTAAGTATTTTAATACATTTATTTATTATTATTCCATTTATTGAGATGTCTTTGGGAAGATGGTTGAATAACGAACCCAACGGACAAATCTGTTTTACTTCAGAGCTCTTTAAAAACTAGTTGAAAAGGCTGTTTTCATCTCATACAGCTGCCGATGTATTTTTAGAATTTTTAAGTTACTCCAGAATTACTTAAGTTATAAAATATGTTTTCTCTGTGAACAAAGTCGACTGCAGTCTAAAAATGTACAAAATTCTTGATTCTTCTTCTTGAGTTAGTGTTATTACGCACTTTTACTTTATAATGGCTGGGGGGCTTATCTCACCCCAACACTAGGCTTTAACTAGGCTAAAAAAAAAATCATATCATTTATTTGTCTTTTAGTTGATGACGGACCTTAAATCAGCATATCTTCCTGAGAGTCCAGAAGTGAACTTGAGGATTGTTAGGGCGGGGTTAATTAGAGTATCAACTTTAGTGAATAATTTTAGAGCTCTGTCTCTGATATATTTTTTTCACTGAGTCAATCCTAAGATCTCTATGTTAAACAGTTTTCTTAAAGCCAGGTTTTGAGCTACCTATAATTGCTTTAAGGTAGTGTTTGAGGCTTTGCTATATGTAACACATCCGTACATTAGTGCAGGTCTAATTACTTGCGTATAAAGTAACTTACTGTTTTTAATGTTGAAGTGATAATTATTAAATAGCGGCTTTAATAAATTTAGAATCTTAGAGCAGCTATTCCGTTTGTATTTCAAATGTTTAAGCCAATTGAACCATTTGTCAAAAGTGACCCCCAGATATTTTATGTTATCCTCCCACTGTATCTCCGTGTCGCAAACGCTCACCCTTGGAGGATGCTGTCTTCTTTTTCGAGTTATAAATATAGCCTTCGTTTTGTCATTATTAATTTTAATCTTCCATTTTTGGAAGTATTCCACCATAAGGTCTATATTTCCCTGTAAAGTGTTGCTTACATTTATGGCATCCCGATCCGAGTAGATCAAGCACGTGTCGTCTGCGAAAGCTCTGCTGTCGTCCAGATTAAATTTAAAGATAATATCAAAATGAACAAAAAGTATATACAATAATTTTTTTATTTTCAAATATTCTTTTGATATATTTATCATAATAAGAACATTATCTCTAGTCGAATATACTCGCCTGAACCCTGCTTGGTATTTCCTTAATACTTTTTTATCGACGACTTAATTCTGTTGTTGTGGATGTTACACGCCTGTAAATACTTTTTCTATCAAATTTAATAAAAATATAGTTTTTTATATCATGCGGATCACCGCTTTTAAAGGAGGTTTTCTAAACAGCTTAAAATTGCATCCATTTACTAAAGTTTATGAAATTTACCCTACTTACATTGTTCCAAAAGCTTTCGGAATATTTTGTTAGATGATGTTGGCTATATTATATTCATTTCAGTCTGAATTCAGTCCTCTTTCTTGTTTTATTCAGGTAACTAAAGCAGTTTTACCTTGCAATTTAGACTTCTTATCAAACAGAACATATATTCCATTTTCATTTCGTTGCACCATGTTGAAAAGGACTCGCTGCTTTCTACTGCTTTTATGATGGTTACAGTCATCACTTCATCAGATGAGGTGATGATATGATGAGGGGTATTCTGATATAGATTCAAATATTGTATTCTCCTTTAATTTAGGTAAGCTTTGAGAGTAGATTTATATTTTGGAAGTTGTGTATTTGATTTGATTTAAGTGTTAGTTCTACGGGTAGATGATTCGGCTAGATTTCTGTACAATATTTAAGAACAAACCTTTTATAACACAATAATCAATTCATGACTGCTCAACCGACATTAATTCTGGAATTTTTGTATAGCAACCCCTAGTGAATTAAAGAACTTTATTAATTTTTTTCATTCCCCCCTATGTAAAGTTAGATCTTTTGCTCTTCTGTGTAACTCTGTGTTTTCATGATATATATTGTATATATGTATGTTATATATACAACATATCACTTAAATATCAGTGTAATGTTCGAGCAATATCTTTGAGATACCTTAACGAATGACTGTATTTGTTTATAGATGTTTGTAATGTTTATAATGTTTATAAAGTGTATAATGTTTTTCGTGATAACACCACCCATCAACAGAAGGAACGAAAAGTGATTACTAAACTAAAAAACAACAGAATCCTGGTTAATAAATTTCCTACATATCTGCATATGGATATTGAAACGGGAATCATTAAATATTTTGAAAGTGACTCTTCGGAGTCAGAATCTTCAGAGGCTCTTGATGGTAAGAAAGAGAACGTTGCATTAATAATAATTTGTTTGTTATATTATTTATTTCATTTTAACTTTTAAATTGAGTGGTATCGTTTTTGTGATGTAAATGTTTATTATCCTTTGTTCTAGATGTCATCTAGATCACTGTGATCGATGAGCGTGTTTATAATATGACCATAAATTTTTTTCTCTTACGGGCTGCTTGAAATGTACATTCACGTATTCGGATTGTCCAGTTACCTATGATTTATTTCATTCCTTTCAATTTTAACTTTGTTTCTGAGAACATGATCTTCCAAAATATATCCATTACTTACATTACATTATTAATCATTTTTAACTAAATTAGAATATGTCAATTACTTAACAAGTCGATCAGTCAGTTTAGAATTGGATTTATATACATATAATCCGAAAAATATTGTGACATAATTTAATTTGAAATATGTGGCATCTTTTAACTAACATGGGATAAAAGCTGCTATAAAGAAATTATGAAACCAGCGAAATTTATCACGCTTGGTTCTCGCAGAATAGTATCAAATGCTAAAGTAATAATTGCATCTAGTTTTGTATTATGTATTATATATATTTTAGCATATATAATGTATTTTAACGAATGTATTCTTATGTAGAAAGCAATGTTTGCCGTGATAATAATTCTGATCAACAGAAGGAAGAAAAAGTAGATACTGAACAGATAACAACAGAACCATTCGGAAATAAGTTACCACCATATCTGGATGCGGACATTAAATCAGAAAACATTAGAGAATATAAAATTGACTCTGTGAAGGATTTAGTTGATGTAGCTAATGAGAACTATATATATGATTCATGTGATAACAAATTTCAAAAGTCTCCACAGAAACACACTGGTAAGTACGAGTATATTAAATAACTTAAATATTGTGTTTAGTATTGCATATAACACTTTAACTTTGAAGTTAAGTGGCATTATTGAATGGTTATTATCACAAGCATCTAAAGAAATTTAGTGTTAGTATGGAATTCAACATAGTTCTACTTAATATGCACCATTTATATTGCATATAGAGTTATATAGATCACTTACAGTAAAACTATCTGAAATGTCCGAAAGCCATTTTGGTATTTGCATATAAAAAGAAGACGATCCGAAAGTTCCTTTTAATAGTAATAAAAAATATGTTCCTCAAAATGAGTTTTGTCGTCACATTAAATTTTACCATTATTCTACAAATAGAGACCTATTAAGTGGATAAAGTTTTGAAAGAAGTATGAAGCGCTTCATTTAGGAAAGTTGATATTCGAGCTCTATTAACGCGTAAGACCTTCCTATTTGGAAAAAATCTTTAAAGCGCTTTGGCAGATTTTAGAAAAAACTAAACTAAACGAAAAACTAAAGCAGATTTTAGATCTATATTACTCGACCG
>NC_051848.1:99946160-99957450 GCF_002237135.1 Teleopsis dalmanni
TTTAATTTGGACCTTACATGACGCCATTGGCTTGCATTAGATATTTCATGAATTCGTGCTACTCTATGTGCTACAAATGTTTGAAAAATATTTGAGTTAGAGTTGATCCAGTATAATACAACTTGTGAGTCTGTCCATAAAAAAGATTTGTGGTTATCGTATGCAAGATCTTGTTTAACCTTCGCTAACAGTTGGGCTCCCAGAAGTGCTGCACACAATTCTAATCGTGGAATTGTTTGCCTTTTTAATGGCGCTACTCTTGATTTTGAGCAAAGTAGCCGTACTATGATTGTACCTGTTTTTAGAATTGCTCTTACATAGATTGCTGCTCCATATGCCTTTTCAGATGCATCTACAAAACAATGTAATTGAATATCTAATGGAATTTCGTGGTTAAAAACATGTCTCGGAATGATCATATTATTAATTTCTTGCAGTCTTGACCGAAACTTAACCCATTCGGCTTCATATTCATGAGGTAACGGATCATCCCAGGTTGTCTTTAATTCCCAAATTCGTTGAACAAATATTTTTGCTGTGACTATGATTGGTGCTACCAATCCCAATGGGTCATAAGCTCTTGCTAAGTCTGAAGCTACTGAACGCTTAGTAAAAGTTGTACATGGTGTTATACTTGTTGTTATGCACAAATTATCAAGCTGTGGTGTCCAAATCATTCCCAAAGTCTTAGCTGTTTTGAATGAACAAGTAGAAATATCCCAACAGACTTCTTGATCATGTGGTGAAATGTTTTGTAGTAATTGTGGGTTAATCACCCACAATTACCATTTTCTTGGCTTAAAACCATATGATTTCAAAATGTTAATTAGTTGTTCTTGAATCACCTTAGCCTCTATCAGACTGTTAGAACCACATAATCCATCATCGACATAGAAATCTCTTCTTAGGGTCTCTGCTCCAAATGGATAAGTACCAGAACTTTCTCTAGCTAAAGTTTGTAAACATTTGGTAGCTAAGTATGGAGCTGATCGAGTCCCATATGTCACAGTTTTTAGTTTATAAAATCGTAGCGGCTCTTGTGGATTATTTCTCCAAATGATTAATTGTAGCATTTGATCTTCTGGGTGAATAAGTATTTGCCTATACATTTTCTCAATGTCCGTTGTGAAAGCGTATCTTGGAATTCTGAATCGTAATAATATTGAGAATAGATCGCTCTGTACCACAGGACCAGTATGCATAATGTCATTTAATGATCGACCTGATGAAGTTTTACTAGATGCATTAAACACAACACGTAATTTTGTCGTGGTGCTATCTGGTTTTATCACGCAATGATGAGGAATGAAATAATGTGAGGCCATGATGTCATCAGGTTGAATTTCTTCCATGTGACCGAGATCTTTATACTCAGTCATAAACTGCACGTATTGTGCCCTTAAAGCTTCATTTTTTGACAGCCGTCGTTCAAGAGAGAAAAATCTGCGTTGTGCAATTTCACTAGAGGATCCTAATGTTGATACACTGTCAATAAGTGGCAATTTCACAATAAATCTGCCTTCTTTAGTACGTTTCAAGTTTTCCACAAAATGAGTTTCACTGTTTGAACATTTAAGTTATTTAATGCCAACAAACATTCATGTATGACATCATGTAGTGACTTTAGAGACATTGCAGTGCCAGAGCATTGAGGTTGTCCGAGCAGCCGTTGTATTAACATGGTTGTTAATATCCTCTTATTCCTGTATCTCTCCTGAAGTATCTTCCATGCTACGTCGTAACTATCATTGGTAGTTGGCAGATGTCTGATGAGCCTCTCTGCTTCTCCTGATAAATTATTTTTTAAAAACCACATCTTTTGTACTTTGGGTAGTGATTGGTTGTCTACCATTTGAGAGAACATATCATAAAATTGTGTCCATTTAAGATAATCTCCGTCAAATCGCGGTATAGACACCTTCGGTAATTGGATTGGATTGTTAGTTACCTCTGTTGTAACTACATGTGGTTGTTTTGTTGTTATCAACTCAGAAATTGAAATCAAAGTTTGTTGTATTAATTCCTCTAATTGTTGATAATCGTCTATATTGTAACCAATTGATAGTGGGTCACTAGCGATTTCCCATATATTAAAATTGAGTTCCTCAATATCTTGCCACAACTTGTTGATTTTTATTTTGTATATTTCCAACGCAGTAAACGTGTTTGATCCCAAATCTCCTTGGACCTTCTCCAATAGTCGTTTTAATGATATTTTCATTCCCATTTGCTTGTTAATGAGACATGAAATTTCTGTTTGTTTAGATACTTGCGACTTCTTGCTGGGATTTGCTTCATCACTGAACTCCTGTAGTTGCTGAGTGAATCGAGCAATGTAGCATTCTGCTAAGTCTTTAGTTTTTAAGTAATCCTCATTAGTAAAATATTCATGAGTGGTTTCGACATCTGACAACTCCCTGATACGGTTGTCATTTTCTTCAAATTCAGACCATATATTAGTTAAACGCCTTTTACGTTCTTCAAAGTAAGCTTTATTCAATTTCTTTTCTTTTGGATCCTTTTTGAAATTCGAAATCAATTTCTGGATTAATTGACCCAGTTGTTGCTGTTCGAGAATTAACCCCTCAAAAGTTTCCATATTTGTTTCCAGCAAATCAGGTACCTTGGTGCTTGTAATGTGTTCGCAGCTCACACTGTTGTGCTCTTGCTGTTTTATTGAAAGCTCACACTTGTTGTGCTTTTGCCTTTTATCTGCTTGAAGCTCACACTGTTGTGCTCTTGCTTCGACGCCTTAATGAAGTAGTATGTGATCGTGATCTTTGGTCACGTCCTTGATTTACGTCCTTGATCTACGTCGATCACGTCGGGGTCACCAAATTTTATGTATATTTAAAATACCTTAATCCTTATAATATTCAATAAGCACTTTAACTTATTGAATATTGCTTATTGGTTATAGAGTAAGCACTTGAAACTTACTCTATATAAAGCAGAATTAGGTTTGACGAGAATCAAAGAATAGTTTTTATTGATTGATTACTTTCTTTATTGTTTCAATTTCTTTTATACAATTTTTGTGCAATAATTTTATTAATAATAATTATACCTCAGCAACAAATCAATTGGAACACTGTTAATAATGCAAAATGCAACGTTGCATATTTCACCGTTGCTCCAGTTAAATTGTTGCCTCAGCTTAACATAAATATTCAAAATAAATTATTTCACAATTGCTAAATTGCTTAAAATATAAATTGAATGACACAATTTAACAATGTGAAATAATTTATTTATTACTTAATTTCTACCTTAACAATTATGCTTCAAAAGTAGTGTTTGTAAACTTTTTTATTTGGTACACGATTTCAGTAACTTTTTCATCAATTCATATTAGAAAAATGTAAATAATTTGAGAAATAACAGTGCAACATTGTACGACTTCTTAGTATTTTTAAATATATAATGAATAATATATTAAATGATTGCATCTGTTATACAGTTTGCAAAAGAAGATTTGTTTTTTGTATGCAAACTATTTTTGTTGATTTTGCAAAATTGTGCTACCCATTTTTTACAATTTGAATACCAAAATATTATGGAATATATATGTTTTTCAAAAAATATCGTTCAACTTTGTATTATATCATCAAATTTCATAATTTATTTCATATTAATATTACCTATTTACTCAATATATAACAGTAACAAATACCTCTAACAGAGTTAAAGGAATTTATGATTATGCTTCAAAAGTAGTGTATGTAAACTTTTTTATTTGGTACACGATTTCAGTAACTTTTTCATCAATTCATATTAGAAAAATGTAAATAATTTGAGAAATAACAGTGCAACATTGTACTACTTCTTAGTATTTTTAAATATATAATGAATAATATATTAAATGATTGCACCTGTTATATAGTTTTCAAAAGAAGATTTGTTTTCTGTATGCAAACTATTTTTGTTGATTTTGCAAAATTGTGCTACCCATTTTTTACCCATTTTTTACAATTTGAATACCAAAATATTATGGAATATATATGTTTTTCAAAAAATATCGTTCAACATTGTATTATTTCATCAAATTTCATAATTTATTTAATATTAATATTACCTATTTACTCAATACATAACTGTAACAAATACCTCTAACAGAGTTAAAGGAATTTATGATTATGCTTGAAAAGCAGTTTTTGTTAACCTACTTCTTAGTATTTTAAAATATGTAATGAATAATATATTAAATGATTGCATATGTTATGCAGTTCGCGAAAGAAGATTTATTTTTTTTATGCAAAATTTTTTTACTAATTTTGCAAAATCTTTCTACCCATTTTTTACAATTTGAATACCAAAATATTATGGAATATATATGTTTTTCAAAAAATATCGTTCAACATTGTATTATTTCATCAAATTTCATAATTTATTTAATATTAATATTACCTACCATATATATTCAGTATATAACAGTAACAAATATCTCTAACAGAGTTAAAGGAATTTATGATTATGCTTGAAAAGTAGTTTTTGTTAACCTACTTCTTAGTATTTTAAAATCTATAATGAATAATACATTAAATGATTGCATATGTTATGCAGTTTGCGAAAGAAGATTTGTTTTTTGTGTGCAAAATATTTTTGTTAATTTTGCAAAATCATGCTACCCATTTTAACAATTTGAATACCAAAATATTATGGAATATATATGTTTTTCAAAAAATATCGTTCAACATTGTATTATTTCATCAAATTTCATAATTTATTTAATATTAATATTACCTATTTACTCAATACATAACAATAACAAATACCTCTAACAGAGTTAAAGGAATTTATGATTATGCTTCAAAAGTAGAGTTTGTAAACTTTTTTATTTGGTACACGATTTCAGTAACTTTTTCATCAATTCATATTAGAAAAATGTAAATAATTTGAGAAATAACAGTGCAACATTGTACGACTTCTTAGTATTTTTAAATATATAATGAATAATATATTAAATGATTGCATCTGTTATACAGTTTGCAAAAGAAGATTTGTTTTTTGTATGCAAACTATTTTTGTTGATTTTGCAAAATTGTGCTACCCATTTTTTACAATTTGAATACCAAAATATTATGGAATATATATGTTTTTCAAAAAATATCGTTCAACATTGTATTATTTCATCAAATTTCATAATTTATTTAATATTAATATTACCTATTTACTCAATATACATATAACAGTAACAAATACCTCTAACAGAGTTAAAGGAATTTATGATTATGCTTCAAAAGTAGTGTTTGTAAACTTTTTTATTTGGTACTCGACTTCAGTAAATTTTTCATCAATTCATATTAGAGAAATATAAATAATTTGAGAAATAACAGTGCAACTTTGTACTACCTCTTAGTATTTTTAAATATATAATGAATAATATATTAAATGATTGCATCTGTTATACAGTTTGCAAAGGAAGATTTGTTTTTTGTATGCAAATTATTTTTGTTAATTTTGCAAAATCTTTCTACCCATTTTTTCACAATTTGAATACCAAAATATTATGGAATATACATGTTTTTCAAAAAATATCCTTCAACATTGTATTATTTCATCAAATTTCATAATTTATTAAATATTAATATTACCTACCATATATATTCAGTATATAACAGTAACAAATACATCTAACAGAGTTAAAGGAATTTATGATTATGCTTGAAAAGTAGTTTTTGTTAACCTGCTTCTTAGAATTTTAAAATATATAATGATTAATTCATTAAATGATTGCATATGTTATGCAGTTCGCGAAAGAAGATTTATTTTATGTATGCAAAATTTTTTTGTTAATTTTGCAAAATCTTTCTACCCATTTTTTACAATTTGAATACCAAAATATTATGGAATATATATGTTTTTCAAAAAATATCGTTCAACATTGTATTATTTCATCAAATTTCATAATTTATTTAATATTAATATTACCTATTTACTCAATACATAACAGTAACAAATACCTCTAACAGAGTTAAAGGAATTTATGATTATGCTTCAAAAGTAGTGTTTGTAACCTTTTTTATTTGGTACACGATTTCAGTAACTTTTTCATCAATTCATATTAGAAAAATGTAAATAATTTGAGAAATAACAGTGCAACTTTGTACTACCTCTTAGTATTTTTAAATATATAATGAATAATATATTAAATGATTGCATCTGTTATACAGTTTGCAAAAAAAGATTTGTTTTTTGTATGCAAACTATTTTTGTTGATTTTGCAAAATTGTGCTACCCATTTTTTACAATTTGAATACCAAAATATTATGGAATATATATGTTTTTCAAAAAATATCGTTCAACATTGTATTATTTCATCAAATTTTATAATTTATTTAATATTAATATTACCTATTTACTCAATACATAACAGTAACAAATACCTCTAACAGAGTTAAAGGAAGTTATGATTATGCTTTGAAAGTAGTGTTTGTAAACTTTTTTATTTGGTACACGATTTCAGTAACTTTTTCATCAATTCATATTACAAAAATGTAAATAATTTGAGAAATAACAGTGCAACATTGTACTACTTCTTAGTATTTTTAAATATATAATGAATAATATGTTGTATGATCGCATATGTTATACAGTTTGCGAAAGAAGATTTGTTTTTTGTATGCAAAATATTTTTGTTAATTTTGCAAAATCGTCATACCTATATTCTGCAATTTAAATACCAAAATAATATAGAATATATATGTTTTCCAAAAAATACCGTACAACATTATATTACTTCATCAAAATTTATAATTTATTAAATATTAATATTACCTATTTACTCAATACATAACAGTAACAAAGACCTCTAGCAGAGTTAACATAAATGAATTTATGATTATGCTTCAAAAGTAGTTTTTGTCTACTTTTTGATTTGGTACTCGATTTTAATAACTTTGTTATGGATTCATATTAGAAAAATATAAAGAATTTTAAAAATTAAAGTGCAACAATATTCTACTTCTTAGTATTTTAAAACATATAATGAATAATATATTAAATGATTGCATATGTTATGCAGTTTGCAAAGGAAGATTTGTTTTTTGTATGCAAAATATTTTTGTTAATTTTGCAAAATTGTGCTACCCATTTTTTACAATTTGAATACCAAAATATTATGGAATATACATGTTTTTCAAAAAATATCGTTCAACATTGTATTATTTCATCAAATTTCATAATTTATTTAATATTAATATTAGCTATTTACTCAATATATAACAGTAACAAATACATCTAACAGAGTTAAAGGAATTTATGATTATGCTTCAAAAGTAGTTTTTGTTAACGTTTTTATTTCGTGCTCGATTTTAGCAACTTTTTCTTCAATTCATATTAGAAAAATATAAATAATTTTAAAAATTACAGTGTAACATTGTTCTACTCATTAGTATTTTTAAATACATATTGAAAAATATATTGTATGATCGCATATGTTATACAGTTTGCAAAAGAAGATTTGTTTTTTGTATGCAAAATATTTTTGTTAATTTTGAAAAATAGTCATACCTATATTTTGCAATTTAAATACCAAAATAATATAGAATATATATGTTTTCCAAAAAATACCGTACAAGATTATATTACTTCATCAAAATTTATAATTTATTAAATATTAATATTACCTATTTACTCAATATACTACAGTACCAAAGACCTCTAGCAGAGTTAACATAAATGAATTTATGGTTATGCTTCAAAAGTAGTTTTTGTCTACTTTTTGATTTGGTACTCGATTTTAACAACTTTTTCATGGATTCATATTAGAAAAATATAAACAATTTTAAAAATTAAAGTGCAACATTGTACTACTTCTTAGTATTTTAAAACATATAATGAATAATATATTAAATGATTGCATATGTTATGCAGTTTGCGAAAGAAGATTTGTTTCTCGTATGCAAGATATTTTTGTTAATTTTGCAAAATCGTGCTACCCATTTTTTACAATTTGAATACCAAAATATAATGGAATATATATGTTTTTCAAAAAATATCGTTCAACATTGTATTATTTCATCAAATTTCATAATTCATTAAATATTAATATTACCTACCATATATATTCAGTATATAACAGTAACAAATACCTCTAACAGAATTAAAGGAATTTTTGATTATGCTTGAAAAGTAGTTTTTGTTAACCTACTGCTTAGTATTTTAAAATATATAATGAATAATACATTAAATGATTGCATATGTTATGCAGTTTGCGAAAGAAGATTTGTTTTTTGTATGCAAAATATTTTTGTTAATTTTGCAAAATCGTGCTACCCATTTTAACAATTTGAATACCAAAATATTATGGAATATACATGTTTTTCAAAAAATATCGTTCAACATTGTATTATTTCATCAAATTTCATAATTTATTAAATATTAATATTAGCTACCATATATACTCAATATATAACAGTAACAAATACATCTAACAGAGTTAAAGGAATTTATGATTATGCTTCAAAAGTAGTTTTTGTCAACTTTTTTATTTGGTACTCGACTTCAGTAAATTTTTCATCAATTCATATTAGAAAAATATAAATAATTTGAGAAATAACAGTGCAACATTGTACTACTTCTTAGTATTTTTAAATATTATTATTATTATTATTAAGACATGTTCTTCATTATAAAAATTAAATTAAAAATTTAAAGATTAGAACTTAGTCTATTCACAAATAATATTTATAAACTTCTTCCATTCCTCTCTGTTTCTGGCAGTAAAACGTAACTGATTAAAGGATTTGCTTGTTTCTGCTGCCACTGTTCTTCGCCAGGTGGTTTTGGGACGACCTCGTCTCCTTACTCCTTGCGGGTTCCATTCCATGACTGCGTGGGCAATTGCATCTGTCGGTTTTCTAAGTGTGTGGCCGAGCCAGCCATATTTGCGTCTCAAAATTTCTTTCTCTATTGGCTTTTGTTTGCTACGCTGCCATAGCACTTCGTTGGAGACTCTTGCAGGCCACCATATGTTCAGAATACGCCGCAGGCTTCTATTGACAAAGGATTGTATCTTCTGAGTCGAGGCCCTCGTAAGCGACCATGTTTCGCACCCATATAATAATGTCGATTTGACGCAGGCGTTGAGTATTCTGGTTTTAGTTTCGACGCTTACATTGTTGGCTTTCCAGATTTTGTTAAGCGATGCGAAAGAGCCACCCTCGCTGTTGATTATACTCCCCAGGTATTCGAGTTCCTGCACGTCTTCAATGTTTTGATCGTACAGAAGGATGGGCGATTGATTGCTTGCTTTTGTTCTCATTGTTTTTGTCTTTGAGGCGTTAATTTTTAGGCCGACTTTATATGACTGCTCACATACGTTATTAACAAGAGTTTGCATATCAGTGTGTCTGTTTGTTAACAATACTACATCGTCTGCATATTCAAGATGACCAAGCTTTTGATTCAGCTTCCAACCAATGCCGATTGGGCTTTCTTCTACAGCTTCTAAAACGACGTCTAGGACTGTGATAAACAGTAACGGTGAGAGGGCGCAACCCTGTCGCACTCCACTGTTGCAATTAAAGCTGTCGCTAAGAGTACCTTCATGTAAAACTCTACTCGTGGCCCCTTCGTAGCTCTTCTTGAGAATATTAATGATCTTATTAGGGATACCTTAGCGTTTAACGCTAGCCATATGTACCTTCTCTTAAGCGCATCGAAAGCCTTTTCAAAATCAATAAATGTTAAATACAAAGTTGCATTCCATTCTGAGGCTTGTTCAATAAGTATTCTAATCGTGTTAATTTGGTCGATGCACGAGTGCCCAGGGCGAAAACCTGCTTGAGTTTTATGAATAAGCTCGTTTAATGTTACGGCGATTTTTTCTAAAATTATTTTGTTGAAAATTTGGAAAACTGCTGGTATTAAAGAAATTCCCCTCCAGTTGCTGCATTTCTCTCGCCTTTTTTCGGTAGTTTGACGATGATAGACTCCTTCCATTCGAGAGGGAATGACTCTAGTTCCCAGATTTTCTCAAACAAGGGGAGCAAAAGTTTGGACACAGCATTGGGGTCTGCCTTAAAACACTCTATTGGTAAACAATCATTACCTGGTGCTTTACCACTTTTCATGCTAATGATTACACCTCTTATTTCGTTAACGCTAGGTGCCCTTGTATCTATTTGTCTGTTAGGATTTAGATGTCTTCGTATTGTGAGCTCGCCACTTTCGTTGTGTAAGATATTTAGGGTTTTCTCAAAATGTCTTTTCCATACTTCTGCCTGCTCGTGCTTAGCAAACACCAGCTGTCCGTTTTCATTTTCAATTGGAGCGCTGCTTTGGAAAGATTTTCCACCTAGTTGTTTAGTTAACTTAAACAGCTCCTTCATGTCGCCCTTTTCTGATGCTGCTTGCGCTTTCATGCTTAGTTCAACGTAATAGTTTCTCTTGTCGCTTTTGACTGCTTTCTTGATCTGCCTACTGAGACTTCTGTACGTTATGTTGTATTCGGCTTTTTTAAACGGATCTGCCTCGCTTAACATTTTCGTTTTAACGCACCTTCTTTGAGCAATGAGCTCCCAAGAGTTTGCCGACAACCATTCCTTTTGCTCGTTTTTACGGTAGCCGAGTGTGTCCTTGCAGATCTCTTCGAGATTTGTTTTAATATGAAGCCACGTTTCCTCAATAGAAGCATCCTCCATCAAACTGACGTTGTTAATACGTTCGATCATTTCATTCTTTACCGCTCCAACATTAAGCTTTGTGGTATTATACGTGCGCCGTGTATGCTGCGGGTGTTCATACCTATGTTTAGGTATATTAAATTTCAGTTCGGCCACCACTAAATAGTGGTCACTGTCGATATCAGCGCTTCTTTTGTTTCTGACATCACATAGAACTTTACTCCATCGTTTTGAAATGCAGATATGATCAATTTGACTTTCGAAGTTGCCAGCGGGGGACTTCCAAGTGACCTTGTGACACGTTTTATGAGGAAATAGGGATCCTCCAATCCTGAGATCATAATTCATACAAAGTTCCAAAAACAGCTCCCCTTTCTCGTTACATGTTCCAATACCATGAGAACCCATTACAGTTCGATACTCTGAGTTATTTCCGCCAATTTGGGCATTGAAATCGCCCATAAGAATAATTACATCGGTTCTAAAAATTTCAGAGAGCGTTCTTTCTAGCGCACTGTAGAAAACTTCTTTTTGGTCAAGTGGATTATCTTCTGTTGGAGCATAGCATTGTACTAGAGACATATTGAATTTCTTTGCGCGAAAACGTACTACTATTATTCTTTCGGATATAGCTTTCCAGCATAAGATTGAGTGCTTAACAT
>NC_051848.1:99957550-99964836 GCF_002237135.1 Teleopsis dalmanni
TTTGAAAGCATTGGAAAAGTGGAGCTTATATTAACACTTCGAGCTTTATTGAGCTTACTGCCAATTTCATTCCAATAACATCAAACTGTAAGCAAAGAACGTAAATAAACGCGAAGACCGTATTATATTACAATACGGTCTTTGGTGTTCAAATCGAGGCGCCTAAACTTTATCCTGAGAGGATTCTAAAATTTATATAACAACTTAAATAACTTAAGCTAATTAACATTAAAAACTCAAAACTATAAGCTCTATAGCTCTATAGCTCTGTAAACGCATACTAAACATAAATAAGTTCCAGTGAGATAAAATATCTGAACTAAAAATTTATTTCGATAGAATCCACAATAAAAGCCGAAATGTTTGTTAAGGAAAATCTTTATTTCTATTTACAAACAAATATTTATACTACTAAATAATTTATCATTTTCCATTGCCTTTGATAGATTCTTACTTATAGACAATTTCGTTTCCAAATAGTGGCTTCGTACAGTAATAATTTTTACATAGGACTAAAACCGATAATATAACCACAGATCCACACATTTAATTATGGTTCGATCCATTAACGTAAAAATGTATTCAAACCTTATTAAAAATCCATGTTTAATTAAAATAAACTGTTAATAAACTGTTTTGTTAAAATAAATGGAGCTTTTTCCTTACCTGGGTACATATACGTATTTTGGATCGCTTCTTCTTATTTTATTTAAGGAATTGGAATAAAAAGGATTTGAGTGGAGCAAGGATTATATGGAGTTTCAAGAGTTGTGACCTTAACCAACTGCGAAATAATTGTTGTAAGAAATCAAATTTTTTGCTTTATGAATATTTCTGAATAATTACGTTAAGAATTATTTAGGAATAGCACGAGATGTGGAAATTGTTACTGGTTCTACAGACTGGATTCAAGTTTCCACCTTACACAATAGTATAATCTGTAAATAAAGGTTAGTAAGCATAGCTGTCAAAATAGGAAATTTATTTGAAATATATTTACTTTGATGTCCAGTCTAAAAAAGTTGATATTAATGGCATAAGCGTTTTTTCCGCTTCTTGCCGGCCTTGCGCTTTGTTTTTGGCTTAGGACTTAGCTTTGACTTACATACAGGCTTCTTCTTCGTGAGACATTTATTTTTCTTCTTCTTTGCACTAGGGCCACAATCCGGAACAACGTTCTCGGGACTCTTCGCGGTTGGTCTTACCGGTCTAACCGGTCTTATCGGTTGGTAAATCGATTTTTCTTCGGCCGTCAGAGAGTTCCACGCGGCTCTGCCAATTCTAGCAGCCTGAACTGCTGTTAAATGCGAATTGCAGCCCTGGAATGTTTCCAAAAAGTTCAAAAAACGTTTCTCCTCGCTTTGCATATTCGCACCTCGTAGAATAACTTTTTCTTGAAAGAAAAATGAACTTTATAAAAATATATTTAGCGATCTCAAATTCGTAACTAACTCTATACAAAATAAATATGAAATGATATTTTCAAATTCCACAAAAACAAATAATTTTTTCAAATTATTATGAGAATGTGATTTCATTCAAAAATGATAAGAAAAGTTAAGTATAAAATCAGTAGTCGTTCTTTATATTTGTTGTGAATTTTGATATTCGAGGAAGTTAATATGAGAGGAATTTGGTGTAAGTAATGGCATAAATTTACTATTTATAACGGGTCTGTTTATCCAGTAAGGCATATCACTTCACAATCACCACTACTATGCGGAAGGAACTTGGAAAGCAGTGATATTATCAAAGAAAACAAAGCACTGCGATCGAAAAAGATCTATCGTACATAGGCTTGTGTATTTAGGTTTTCTGTAAATCTTAGCAGAGTTTGTGGTTTATTGTTTCATAGCAAACGTTATCAGGAGGCATGTTATCTGAAGGCTCTTCACAGACAAAGGCATTATCTAAAGATACAAAGGCTTCATAGAAAGAAAGTCATACTAATGTTATTCTACGATTCGCCCGTTCGATATGAAGTTAATTAATTTCGATTATTTAAACATAATAAAATTATTTATATATGAAATTACTCATTTGTTATAAATAAGTTTAAATATGGAACTATAATATTCATATCAGTTTTAGTGGTTAAAGTATTTATTTCTTTCAGGACTTTCATCGGGTAAACCGAATGTGTCAGTATAGATTTCAAAAGTTATATTATTATCAACAAGTTAAATACTTTTGAAATAATTCATTTATTAAAATTCAAATCTCAGCTAAATACATGATACCTTGGATATTATCTGTCACTGAAATAGTGGTGCCAAATCAGTACACATTATGAACAACCATTAATAAGAACTTCAAAAAAAATATAAATCAAAGAAAATAAATTTGGACTCATAAAATACGAATATAATATGGAACATTTAAATATAACATATATACAAGTATATCTCAGAATCAACCCAAGTTCGGCATATTGCGTAGTGGTGAACGTTGTTCAAAGCAACCAATTTTACTAAAATTTATTGTTTCATTCATTCATCACTACTTTTATTGTAGTTCTTTTATTTTAGTTAATGAATTCATTAATGAATGAATGAAATAAATATAACATCTAAATAAACTTTTCATTTACAATTTATAAACAATTCCCATAAGATATATATCTCGAATCAGTAAATAATACATCTAACAGTAATAAATGATAACTAACAGTCGCCATTTGATGGCATATTTACTAAATTAAAGTTTAGTTAGTTGTAGTTATCAAAGTTCTTAAATAACGTTTGCCTGTCATTAAACGTTAATACTGAAATGAAAATAGAAAGACGTTTTTGCTATGCAGCAGAATTATCTAGAACTCCAACGCTTGTTTCATTCTGAGCACTTGTAATGGTACTGAAATTACATAGTCTACAATATGTATCTTTGAATGGATATCTTAAGAACCAAGCTACAGCGAAATACATATAACTTACTGGACAAAAATGATCAAAATGCTGGTTGTCACAAAAATCTGTTATCGTTATACGACATTGGAGAAATCAAATTCGGTTTAACATTAATTTGATCTGAATTGTTATACCAAAAATAATGATTGATATAATGTTTCATATCTTATAATTGTATTCATTATAATTTATTTATATAAATAATATATGAAACACTTCTTATCACGTTTTAAGCCATTATAAGTTTTGCAAGTTTTTTGGATGGTCACTTTATTTGGGATTTTGTCTAAGTCGGCTGTGCTTTTGAAAGCATTGGAAAAGTAGAGCTTATATTAACACTTCGAGCTTTATTGAGCTTACTGCCAATTTCATTCCAATAACATCAAACTGTAAGCAAAGAACGTAAATAAACGCGAAGACCGTATTATAATACAATACGGTCTTTGGTGTTCAAATCGAAGCGCCTAAACTTTATCCTGAGAGGATTCTAAAATTTCAATAACAACTTAAATAACTTAAGCTAATTAACATTAAAAACACAAAACTATAAGCTCTGTAGCTCTATAGCTCTGTAAACGCATAATAAACATAAATAACTTCCAGTGAGATAAAATATCTGAACTAAAAATTTATTTCGCTAGAATCCACAATAAAACCCAAAATGTTTGTTAAGGAAAATCTTTATTTCTATTTACAAACAAATATTTATACTACTAAATAATTTATCATTTTCCATTGCCTTTGATAGATTCTTACTTATAGACAATTTCGTTTCCAAATAGTGGCTTCGTACAGTAATAATTTTTACATAGGACTAAAACCGATAATATAACCACAGATCCACACATTTAATTATGGTTCGATCCATTAACGTAAAAATGTATTCAAACCTTATTAAAAATCCATGTTTAATTAAAATAAACTGTTAATAAACTGTTTTGTTAAAATAAATGGAGCTTTTTCCTTACCTGGGTACATATACGTATTTTGGATCGCTTCTTCTTATTTTATTTAAGGAATTGGAATAAAAAGGATTTGAGTGGAGCAAGGATTATATGGAGTTTCAAGAGTTGTGACCTTAACCAACTGCGAAATAATTGTTGTAAGAAATCAAATTTTTTGCTTTATGAATATTTCTGAATAATTACGTTAAGAATTATTTAGGAATAGCACGAGATGTGGAAATTGTTACTGGTTCTACAGACTGGATTCAAGTTTCCACCTTACACAATAGTATAATCTGTAAATAAAGGTTAGTAAGCATAGCTGTCAAAATAGGAAATTTATTTGAAATATATTTACTTTGATGTCCAGTCTAAAAAAGTTGATATTAATGGCATAAGCGTTTTTTCCGCTTCTTGCCGGCCTTGCGCTTTGTTTTTGGCTTAGGACTTAGCTTTGACTTACATACAGGCTTCTTCTTCGTGAGACATTTATTTTTCTTCTTCTTTGCACTAGGGCCACAATCCGGAACAACGTTCTCGGGACTCTTCGCGGTTGGTCTTACCGGTCTAACCGGTCTTATCGGTTGGTAAATCGATTTTTCTTCGGCCGTCAGAGAGTTCCACGCGGCTCTGCCAATTCTAGCAGCCTGAACTGCTGTTAAATGCGAATTGCAGCCCTGGAATGTTTCCAAAAAGTTCAAAAAACGTTTCTCCTCGCTTTGCATATTCGCACCTCGTAGAATAACTTTTTCTTGAAAGAAAAATGAACTTTATAAAAATATATTTAGCGATCTCAAATTCGTAACTAACTCTATACAAAATAAATATGAAATGATATTTTCAAATTCCACAAAAACAAATAATTTTTTCAAATTATTATGAGAATGTGATTTCATTCAAAAATGATAAGAAAAGTTAAGTATAAAATCAGTAGTCGTTCTTTATATTTGTTGTGAATTTTGATATTCGAGGAAGTTAATATGAGAGGAATTTGGTGTAAGTAATGGCATAAATTTACTATTTATAACGGGTCTGTTTATCCAGTAAGGCATATCACTTCACAATCACCACTACTATGCGGAAGGAACTTGGAAAGCAGTGATATTATCAAAGAAAACAAAGCACTGCGATCGAAAAAGATCTATCGTACATAGGCTTGTGTATTTAGGTTTTCTGTAAATCTTAGCAGAGTTTGTGGTTTATTGTTTCATAGCAAACGTTATCAGGAGGCATGTTATCTGAAGGCTCTTCACAGACAAAGGCATTATCTAAAGATACAAAGGCTTCATAGAAAGAAAGTCATACTAATGTTATTCTACGATTCGCCCGTTCGATATGAAGTTAATTAATTTCGATTATTTAAACATAATAAAATTATTTATATATGAAATTACTCATTTGTTATAAATAAGTTTAAATATGGAACTATAATATTCATATCAGTTTTAGTGGTTAAAGTATTTATTTCTTTCAGGACTTTCATCGGGTAAACCGAATGTGTCAGTATAGATTTCAAAAGTTATATTATTATCAACAAGTTAAATACTTTTGAAATAATTCATTTATTAAAATTCAAATCTCAGCTAAATACATGATACCTTGGATATTATCTGTCACTGAAATAGTGGTGCCAAATCAGTACACATTATGAACAACCATTAATAAGAACTTCAAAAAAAATATAAATCAAAGAAAATAAATTTGGACTCATAAAATACGAATATAATATGGAACATTTAAATATAACATATATACAAGTATATCTCAGAATCAACCCAAGTTCGGCATATTGCGTAGTGGTGAACGTTGTTCAAAGCAACCAATTTTACTAAAATTTATTGTTTCATTCATTCATCACTACTTTTATTGTAGTTCTTTTATTTTAGTTAATGAATTCATTAATGAATGAATGAAATAAATATAACATCTAAATAAACTTTTCATTTACAATTTATAAACAATTCCCATAAGATATATATCTCGAATCAGTAAATAATACATCTAACAGTAATAAATGATAACTAACAGTCGCCATTTGATGGCATATTTACTAAATTAAAGTTTAGTTAGTTGTAGTTATCAAAGTTCTTAAATAACGTTTGCCTGTCATTAAACGTTAATACTGAAATGAAAATAGAAAGACGTTTTTGCTATGCAGCAGAATTATCTAGAACTCCAACGCTTGTTTCATTCTGAGCACTTGTAATGGTACTGAAATTACATAGTCTACAATATGTATCTTTGAATGGATATCTTAAGAACCAAGCTACAGCGAAATACATATAACTTACTGGACAAAAATGATCAAAATGCTGGTTGTCACAAAAATCTGTTATCGTTATACGACATTGGAGAAATCAAATTCGGTTTAACATTAATTTGATCTGAATTGTTATACCAAAAATAATGATTGATATAATGTTTCATATCTTATAATTGTATTCATTATAATTTATTTATATAAATAATATATGAAACACTTCTTATCACGTTTTAAGCCATTATAAGTTTTGCAAGTTTTTTGGATGGTCACTTTATTTGGGATTTTGTCTAAGTCGGCTGTGCTTTTGAAAGCATTGGAAAAGTAGAGCTTATATTAACACTTCGAGCTTTATTGAGCTTACTGCCAATTTCATTCCAATAACATCAAACTGTAAGCAAAGAACGTAAATAAACGCGAAGACCGTATTATAATACAATACGGTCTTTGGTGTTCAAATCGAAGCGCCTAAACTTTATCCTGAGAGGATTCTAAAATTTCAATAACAACTTAAATAACTTAAGCTAATTAACATTAAAAACACAAAACTATAAGCTCTGTAGCTCTATAGCTCTGTAAACGCATAATAAACATAAATAACTTCCAGTGAGATAAAATATCTGAACTAAAAATTTATTTCGCTAGAATCCACAATAAAACCCAAAATGTTTGTTAAGGAAAATCTTTATTTCTATTTACAAACAAATATTTATACTACTAAATAATTTATCATTTTCCATTGCCTTTGATAGATTCTTACTTATAGACAATTTCGTTTCCAAATAGTGGCTTCGTACAGTAATAATTTTTACATAGGACTAAAACCGATAATATAACCACAGATCCACACATTTAATTATGGTTCGATCCATTAACGTAAAAATGTATTCAAACCTTATTAAAAATCCATGTTTAATTAAAATAAACTGTTAATAAACTGTTTTGTTAAAATAAATGGAGCTTTTTCCTTACCTGGGTACATATACGTATTTTGGATCGCTTCTTCTTATTTTATTTAAGGAATTGGAATAAAAAGGATTTGAGTGGAGCAAGGATTATATGGAGTTTCAAGAGTTGTGACCTTAACCATCTGCGAAATAATTGTTGTAAGAAATCAAATTTTTTGCTTTATGAATATTTCTGAATAATAACGTTAAGAATTATTTAGGAATAGCA
>NC_051848.1:99964936-99973369 GCF_002237135.1 Teleopsis dalmanni
TTTATGTACAGGTACCACTTGGAGACTGAAATTCCATCCGGTTAAGACTCATGTTTTATTTCCAGTAAATAGTTAAAGAAGGGAGCAAAGCCCTGACAATGAGTTATAAGCGCAATGTCAGTTCTGTAAGCTTTGTACGTAGTGACATCTCACTTTTAAAAAGGCCGTTCCTAACCTGGAGAACAGACGCCTCTGCAGCCGCTCATTATGAGTACCGACGCTGCGTTGTGGACTGCACATAACTTCATTACTCCTCATTACCTTCATTACTTCAAATTAATAAATTTTAATTCTTTTAACTGTTGAAACTGTTGAAATTGTGTCAAAATGTAAAAAAAGGTTTGTGAACTCCAGCATAAAATTTCAGAAACATCCCTCGTCTTTTCAACTTGACATACTTTTAATTACAATTGAGAAACAAAAAGTCTATGAAACGTCACTTAACAGCATTAAAAGTCACTGACACGCCTGTTTACTGTTTGCTTTGTAGAGTTGTTGTTGTTGTTGTTGTTGTTATTCTGTGGTTTCGCTTTTTGTTGATATTGCAATGGCTAGGCTATTCTCGCTTAGTGTTTTGCAAGCGTAAAGGATCCGTGGGCGCTTTAGTAAGTGACTTTGAAAGTGAGAATCGAAACGCAACATCAGCAGCAGCAACAACAATAACAACAACAACAGCGACAGCGGCAGCATATCAACAAATCAGCATGAACAAGTAGTAAACAAACAAAGAAACCTGCTGCGCTATTTTCGTGTTGCGCTGGCTGCCATCTGCTGTGCTTTTAGGTGGGGCAGGCAAGTAGGGATGGGCTAATTGTTCTGTGCTTTGTTTTTTTTTCTTTTTTTCTTCTACTGTTTTGTTTTTTATATTTCTTAGCCGTTAAATACAAGACAACAATAAGGCACAGCATGTGCCCTACTTAAGCTTGTATTAAGCTAGGTAAGTGTGAGTGTGTTGGTGTGAGTCTCGAGTCTCGAGAGTAAGTGACACGTTGAGTGAATGAATAATTACAGGAAGTAATTACAACTAAACGGAAACGCTCGACAAATGCAGCAACAATTAAATAATCTTTCTTCTTTAACGAGAGCAAAAAAGTGTAAATATAATTAAAAATTATAAAAAAATAAGTGTTTTATATCAAAGATGTCTATCTTAAGTATTTTATAGATGTGATCTGTAGTAATCTAATAAAAAAAAATCAGATTTGATTTTAAACAGTGAAAATGTTAAAAAGAATACTGACAATAGGTGAGATTAGGTTATACCGGCGATCTCAGGGAGATCCACTTAGGCCTAAAAGACCCATTGTGCTACCGTGTTATTTAAAACCCAAGAGTTAATATCATCTAGAACCTTTGACAAAGTGTTTGATGCTATGCAAACAGAGGTCCTGAAGTTCCGAAAGATCCTTAAAAAAGAAAGTCCCTAAAGTCTTAAAGGCGCCGCGCATATGCCGGAAAGAAGCAAACACCACAACTGCGGCAGATATGGTTGAAAGGGAGATTTAGCCTCCTAGCATGGTTACCTAGAATACAATACTGACAATAACAACTCTTTAAATTCTATATTCCGTATTATTATTATTTTAATTATTATTATTATTTTTACTATTATTATTTATTTATTTTTAATATTTATATATTGTAATATTGAATATTGTAATAATAGCAACAAGTACACCAACAAGTTTGAAAATAGTTTTGCTGTCAGAACTTCCCTCAAGATAAGATTGGAAGGCAGGGTTCATTACAACGCAAAGGAAGAAAGCAATTTAAATTGTTGGGCTAAAAACAGATAACATCATAATAGCCAAAATCTATTCAGCCAACCTAGAAATTAGTAAATCCTACCACCTTTACGACTTTACCTCAATATTTTACTTTGCGCATGAAAGGAAGTGTATATTCTAACTGATAGTCAGGTAGTTATTAAAGCTATTTCAACAGTCTGCATTTCCTCTAGAATAGTTCCAAATTGTAGAAGACGTTTTAACGTACCAAGCAGCATTTCCAAGGCAATTCTAGTTTGAGCTCCAATACCTAACACTGCCACAGCCGAAGGTTGATTTGTGACAATTTTTTGAGACAGGTAAATACTCCTGTATTTAAAGAGTGGGTTCATACTTTCTTAGTAGTCAAGAGCTGTCAAGAGCTGCATGGTCTCTTCATTCCAAATGTAGAACCATCGACTTTGGACACCAAATTAAATCGGAAATATCTAGATTAATATCTGTCATAAGAGGACACTGTACTATAAGACGTCATAAAGTTACACTCGGTCTGTAGTACATGTTTACCGACGTTAGAAGAAAAGGCATCAGAGCACCTGCCATGTTTATATCCAGCTTTGTCCAGAACCAGACTTAAGGTATTGGGCGCTCCATTCTTTAACACATATAACGATATTTTTAACATTTGTATTTGCCAAATACTTGCGAACTACTACTTATAGTAGAAGTAGTATTTATAATCAATGCATATCAATACTTAGAACAGAAAGAAAGTAAGTTGCAAGTAAAATATTTTTACTATAACTGTTTTTTTCATCCAAAACTTTAAAAGCGATTTTTTATCATACAGAGAATGCATATATATTCTTCTTTAACATGATCAAACCAATTAATTAATCAATATTCTTTTGCTTAATTATATTTCTGTTTCCCGGCATGTAAGATAGTCTCCAAATTATCCAATATGACTGGACTTTATGAGTCCAGGTAGCTCTGCACATACCCCGGTGTAGAGCATAGCCGTCACTATTTTTGCAGTATTGCTACTTAGCGATATATTGTGGGCATGGCTTTGTAATCAATATTTGGTTATGAAGGTATGACAGTGACAAATCTCTGAGAGATTTGAGAGACTGTAGGTTTGAGTACAAAAATAAATAGAAGACTTTTTCCAATTAACCTTTACTCAAAAAGTCTTCTCCATCCTTTTCGTGTAGCATCACAAATTCGTGTTGATTAGGAAAAGATGACGTGAAATTGAATTTGGATAAAAGGTTTTTAAAAGTGATCAGGAAGATGCCATAAATAAAATGTGTTTGATAAGAAATGCACAATTGCAGAAGCAGTTCAACGTATCACATACGTGACTCCATCCGTTACTTTGCACTCATGTCCTCTTACGCGCAGTGGCGTAAATTGCACACGTACTCACATGTCAAAAAAATGTTTACAAAAATTGTACTAAACCCGTATTTAAAATTGAACTTTAACTTGAAACAAGCAAAAAAAAAAGAAACTGAGCACATTTGGTTTATTAAAAACGTCATTTGCACACGCACTTCTTGGATTCAAATTAGCGAATAAACGTGAACTACACTCCACGCCGCGCTTGTACATCCATGAATGCCATTTGGCATTACTCCGTTTGGCATTACAATTTTTTCCATTATCTTACATCCTTTGCATTACATTTCTCAACGCCAAAAAGGACAACTCACCATTTACACGCGCTTACGCATACGCACACGCCTCTTCAACGAACCATAAAAGGCGTTCAAAGCAACAAAAGCCTCAACACCGAATGGTGAATTCGTGTAATTGTGTATTTGCGCTATCGTGTAACTGTGTCTTCAGCACTCAATTACACAAACGCGTTTTAGCACTATTAAATTAGTAAGTGGCATTTTTCATAGCATAATGTTGAATTGAAATTGAAATTGCCATAAAACGTAACTATTCCGAGCTGGGTATTCCAATGTCGGAGTATATGTGTCTATCTGTACGTATTCTGGCATTCTGGTATTCTGGTGTGCATAAACAGGTACCTGGAGTAGATAATGAATTAAAATTGCTATGAGTATTATGAGTATTTGAAGTGTGAAGAGCGATGAACGCGTGCATGACTGTGACGAGTTCACGCTCGAGGATGGCAATCCTAGAAGAAATATTAATAATTATTATGATTATCGTCATATTGTAGTATATTAACAATTTCAGCCACAGCAATAAAATTTACGAGACGATCCTTAAAAATGCGGTCACGAAAATGTTATTTTCATAAATGACTAAAATTATGACATTACTTCAATGATATGAGCATAAAAACTAGAAAAAAAAGAACAAATAACATTTAAAAAAAATAATTATTTTCCTTAAAGGTTTTTCTAAAAGAAATAAACTAGTTTATAATTTAAACTGGATGTTAGTCTATATGAAAACCATTACAGAGTAACATATTTTTAGAGCATCTGAAAATATTTCTATTACTTTAAAGAAACATCTTCTTGCTTCTCGAGCAAGTTACGTTCTCGCAGTCAGTCTAAGCTTAGAAGAATCTCTTAGGGTTATTAAATAACGTATCGGTTTTCTATAAAATAATCTTATACACACTGAGTAGATATAAAATGGACTAATAAAATTAGTCCATTTCTGTGCCTCATATACATTTTGTCGTGGTGTTTTATTAGATAGCATCGATGGCATAAGTCATTTAAGTCATAACTTATTGAGTTTCATCAAAAGTTTTTAATACTTGTATTGCAGCTGGTGGTTAAGTAGTTATATACTTAGATTATATGATACTTTGATCTTACAAAATAAAATATTACTGATTTCCAAAGAAGTAAAGTCAAGTAAGAAAGTAAAAGCTAAACACCCATTTATAAATAACATGTAAGGGTTAAGTGCAGTTTTTATGATACTTTTTTCTTGTTTGAATAAATTTTTAATTAATATTACTAACTGTGTAAGTACAAAGGATACTAAAAATAAATTTATTTCAAATTTATTTTACAAAAATCAAAAAATTTCAAAAGCTACTAAAAATATGAACTCAATGAAAAAATGCACATGTACTGCACTTGAGCACAATATCTGCGTTTAACCCAAATACAAAATATTTTGAAAATATACGCTTTGTTTATTTAGAAAACAAGAAATGTGAATATTTAATAAATATTTAAAATTAAATTTTTTTAAAAATTTTTTTTAAATATACTGAATAAAAAGCGATTTTTAATCAAAAACAATTGTGCAAATGTGAAACTGTGAAAAAAGATATTTATGACTGCAATATTATTAAAAAATTGTATACATAATAACAGTAGCAAGAGAAATTTTAAAGAGCAAACATGGATTTAATATATTAAAAATATATATACAAAAAAAACATTTGAAAACATGGCGTTAAACATGAAAAATGGTTTGTTGGGTCCAACGCTGCGTATGAGTATTTTTTTAGTGGGAAAATTATTAACGCAGATCGCGTGTAGTTAAAACTTTTTCACAAAAATTTTCATTTACATTATTTCATTATTTGCTAAATAATACTTTATGGTATAAAACTCAATTAAATATTACAACACATATTTTTTCACCAAAATGCAATAAAAACGCCTTTAAATTGGCGAGCAATAAAAGTGCATTGGAGCAAATCAGAAGCAGTTTTTGAGTTATTTAAAGTACATATGGAGGGGCCAATGGTTGTTAATGCTACAAGAATGTACAAAACTACAGGATGTATCTCGGAAAACTCGCCATAAACTGTTGCGTGCGACGCCATAAACTTCTCCTAGACCATTTTATGTCCGCCCCAGAAGTTAAACGGGCACAAATTAATGACGTATTGAAGGTAATTGAATCGAGCACGCACTGACCAAACAAACCAAGAACTCTACAGCTCAACAGCTCAACAGCTCAACATTTCAACAATCCAACAATCTAACAATCCAACAAACAAATGAATAATTCGTTGTATGTTTTAAATACAAAATATAATGAACATGAAAAAGATATAAAATTGTCGTAATATTTATTTAAAGTACAAAAACAAAATAGTCATAAAAAACAGGGATGAGCACATTAACATGAAAAATGGCGGTAATGACCACAAACGAAGAATAAAATGAACTAAGGGAATTGCAGTTGTTGAGTTACTTGTTGAAGGAAGTTTGCTGGCAAATATCTTACAGATACATTGTGACCTTAAAATTTTCGGAAATTCTCATTTAAAATTCGCGCGCTGTATATTTTTCGATATTTTAAGTTTATGTAGTTTGGCAGCACTGTCCTTAATTACTATGCAAAAAATGAGCGCGATCTGTCAGATCAGTTCGTTTACGGCAGCTGTTGAAACCAGTTCACCTCAGTAGTGCGTTGCGAAAAAAACAATGGAAAAAAATATTGAACAAAGAGTTTGCATCAAATTTTGTTTTTCGAACGAAATTTCGTGTGCAGAATCGTTGCGAATGCTACAAAAGGCTTATGGGGAATCAGTTTTATCGAAAACTCAAGTTTATGAGTGGTACAAAGCCTTTCAGGACTGTCGTACGACCGTCGAAGACATGCCGCGTTCTGGACGACCTTCGACCTCTACCACCGACGAAAACATTGAAAAGGCAAAGGAAATCGTGTTCAAAAATCCTCATGTGAGTGTTAGAGAGATAGCACGAGAGCTAGGCATCGGTCGTGAGATGGCTCGTTTGATTTTGGTGGACAATTTGTGTATGCGACGTGTCAACGCCCGGCTTGTTCCGATTCACCTCAATTTGTTCAACATTATCAACGATTTTAAGGCCAAACATTCAATAAATACCATCGAACAGCCACCGTATTCACCTGATCTTGCACCGTGTGACTTTTTCCTGTTTCCCAACCTCAAATTACCACTCAGAGGAACGCGTTTTGAATCCATAGAAGACGTAAAACAGAATTCGCAGAGGGAACTCAAAGCCATACCGGAAAGCGCCTATAAAAATGTTTGATGATTGGAAAAAACGTGGCATTTGTTTGTATCGCTTCTAATGGAGCATATTTTGAAGGAGATAAAATAAATATTGATGAAGATTAAGAATTTTGCGTTTTATTTAAAATTTCCGGAAACTTTTCGGTCACAATGTACTTTAAGAAAAAAGTTAAGAAGATAACGCAAAAAAAAAAAAAACTAAAATTAGATAGGAAAATTCTCTTAAGAGGATTATTAAATGAAAAATTTATATAAAATCTTAAGTTCCGTAAATCGTTGACTCTAAAGGAAACATTTTTCTATAGTAATTTCTAACGACCAACAAATTAAAGTGCAAAAAAACAGAAATGCAAGTTTTCTTTAAAAAAAATGAAAGAAAACAAATTAAATAGATTTTTGATGCAAATATATACCTATATGAATAAGACTTGAAGTAAACAAAAATTAACGAGAACTATATATTTCTATTTGTAATGTTAATTCCTGTCCTTATAAAAAAGTAGTCTCTCGTAGGTTCAAGTTTGAGAAACATCTTTGAACCGTCGGATTAAGATTGTCTTCAGTTCATCACCGATTTCATTTTAATCTCATTCAACAACGTTTTATTTGTCGAAAAACGTTGTACCTTAATTACTTTATAATTATGAATAAATTATGAATAATCATAAAAAATTAACTTCGGCGCTCGACTATCGGTACAAACTTTGCCACCATTAATTTCGTGTCCAATGCATTTATAAAAATCGATTGGAATGTATCGTAATAATTAATATTTCTTCAGCAACTGCTCTAATTGTACTTCTGCTATTATAGACCATATTCAATTTAATTTTTTGATTTTTTGTGCCCTGGACCATGAATCATCTTCAATGTTTTTTCATTTCCACCATCCATTAAAGAATGGGTCTGACATAGCATTGTTACCCAATACCTTTCTTTTTCAATATGTCATTGCTTTGCATCACTCAATCACATTTCTCTGATCTGACATTTTGGCATGTAAAAAGTCACCAAACATTTACCTTGCTTATGTGCTCAGCAGCGTTACTCATAATCACAGCTATAATCATAAAGCGATATACCATATTGCTCTTTCATTTGGCAAACACAAACTAAGTATCGTAATTGATTTATAGGTCACATCCAAACGCATCCAATAGTGCAACCAATATAGAAAAAAATACTTGGTTCGCTAAATAAGGTCTAGGGTCGGCAATTTCGAAATTCTCGTTACTTTTTGTTATCATCCAGTATGTCGAAAAAAATATTAAGATGGCATTATAAACAAATAATCCGAATATGATGACAAAACACATATATAGAAACGACATACGTTTTTGTGATGTGCTCCTCTTAAACTTCCAAAGTACTGCTATATTATTTATCTTTTCATATATAATTCAACATCTTTTAATCGGGTTATTGTGTTTTTCATACATATAGTAATAATATAGTTGAACCAAGCAATTTTGCAACATCTGCATAAACTCGCATGGTGCAATTTAAAGTGTCCGATATGAAGACGTACAAGTTTCTTAAACAATTGAAATATTAAAAAAGTTTCTGAAATTGAAAATCCATATTTCAGTTCAACGAAGTGAAATAATAAAACTTTAACAATGATTTCGCACCGTGTACGAGTATATCATAGTTAAGCAACAATAATTAAGGTCCAATTAAGTACAAATAAAATTACAGCATAAATATTTAATAAGCAACACAGTAGGGTGTCTATTAGCTCAA
>NC_051848.1:99973469-99979846 GCF_002237135.1 Teleopsis dalmanni
CGTTCATGGTATTTTCTAGCTACCTTTTTTACTTCATCTCTTACCGGGATTATCCCAAGGTCCCGATGGATTTGAATATTAGTTACATACCATGGGGCATTTACTATTTCCCGTAAAGTTTTAGATTGAAATCTTTGAAGAATTTCTATGTTGGATGTTGAGGCTGTTCCCCATAATTGAATGCCATAGGTCCATACTGGTTTTAGCACACTTTTATATAAAATAAGTTTATTCTTTAGGGATACTGAAGATTTTTTATTTAGTAGCCAAAACATTTTTCTGTATTGAATCCCAAGGGATTTCCTTTTGTTAAAAATATGCGTTTTCCATGTCAGACGTCTATCTAAGTGCATGCCCAAGTATTTAGCGCTATTTGATTGCGGAATTATTATATTATTAAGTTTAATTTCCGGGCAGGTGTCTTTTCTCATTGTGAATGTAACATGAGTAGATTTTGTTTCATTTGCTTTCATGCGCCAATACTGCAACCATTTTGATATACGATTAAGACCAGCTTGTAGTTTGAATGAGGCTACAGAGGGATCGTTTGCACTCGCCAGGATAGCTGTATCATCTGCAAATGTACCGGTTACAATTCCTACCGTCTTCGGTAAATCGTATGTAAAGGGTTGGACCGAGTACACTGCCTTGTGGTACTCCAGCTCTAATATCATGTAGAGAAGACATTTCATTTTCATTGTTGACATAAAAGAGTCTTTTCAATAGATACGATTTTATGAACGTATAATAGTTAAGTGGCAGAAGCTTTTTACATTTGTAAAGAAGTCCTTGGTGCCATACTCGATCAAACGCTTGAGATATGTATGTCCAAAAACGCTGCTGAGCAGTATTCTTTTCGCTCGAAAGTGGTCTGTATTTTTTCAACAATTCTATGAATTTGCTCAATGGTTGAGTGTTTTCTTCTGAATCCAAACTGGTGGTTCGGAATTATTCGTTTCGACTCAATTACCGGCATAAGACGTTTTAAAAATAATATCTCAAGAACTTTTGAAAGAATGGGAAGGAGACTTACTGGACGATAGGATTTTACATCTTCAGCTGGTTTCCCTGGTTTTAGTATCATCTTTATTTCGGCAACTTTCCATTGATCAGGGATGAAACTTTTTAACAAGGATGCATTGAAAAGATGAGTAATAAATATTAAAGCAACTTCTGGAAGTTTTTTAAGAATTTCAGCAGTTATGAGGTCATAACCAGGTGCCTTTTGATTTTTAAGAGATTTAATAGTATAAATTATTTCTCGTTTTTTAAATTTCCTAATTGGTAACTCCATTTGGTGAGTTTCTTCTAAAAATTTGGAAACATTGACATCTATTTCTGAATCGCCAGTCATATCATGTGGAATAAAAACGTTTTTTAGATGGCTTGCGAAAAGTTGAGCTTTTTCAGACGGTTTTTTCGCCCAAGTATTATCTGTATTTTTAAGTGGGGGTCAATAATCTATTGTATTATTTACTTTTTTATTTGCTTTCCATAGAGAATAGTGAGATAAGTGAGACGTGTCGAGGCTATGTAAGAACTTCTGCGTATTTTGTTCCGTCTGTCGTTTCAGCAGAGTCTTTAGATCTTTAATAATTTTGTTAAGTTTCCTCTTGTCTTCAGGAAATCTGGTACGATGCCATATTTTTCTAGCATTTCGTTTATCCTTTAGTTTTTTGTGATCTCCCCAGTATACGTTACTAGATTCTTCATATAGACTTTTGGAGGAGGAGTAGCTTCCCATGCTGCCTCTTGAATAGATCTGGTTAGGTATTCAGTCGCTTCAATTATATCTTCTTCAGTTTTTAGTGGCATTTTGACGTTTAGAGACGATGACAACATTGTTTCAAATATAGGCCAATTTGTTTGCTTGTTGTATAATTGACATTTTTGGATCTTGTTTCTAAGGTCTTTATCTATTATTACAATCACTGGTGAATGGTCCGATGATAAATCTAAGCTGGTCTTACATTGCACATGTTCATAAAGGAAGCCTTTGGTAACGCAGAAATCAATAAGATCAGGAATTTTATCTGTATCTGATGGCCAGTATGTGGGCTCTCCTGTGGAAAAAACTTTAAGTTTCAAGAGTCTCACTGCTTTGTATAATTCACGTCCCTTTGTTGTGGTTAGTCGTGATCCCCAGAATATATTTTTCGCATTGAAGTCGCCACCAGTTATAAATCGATTCCCTAATGTTGAAAAAAATTTTGTGTAGGTTTCTTCCTTCATATTATGTTTTGGTGGGCTATATATGGCAGATATAAGAATTGGTCCGACTGAGTCCTCGATCATAATATTTGTGGCTTGAATTTCATCAGTGCTATAGTGAGTACATTCATAATGTTTAAGTGTTCTTTTAATTAATACTGCAGAGCCTCCATGGGCTTTTCCGTCCGGATGTGGAGACTGATAGAAACAATAGGATGGAATTTTAAAAAAACTTTTTTTTGTGAAATGAGTTTCTGAAACTAATAATACATCTACGTTATTTTTTGATAGAAATAATCTCAGTTCAGAGGAATGTTTTGACAACCCATTGGCATTCCATAAGACGAGCTTTATGGGCATATGGTTTGTTTAGAAACAAGACTTACTAAAAGATTTGTCATGGTAGTTATTTGATTCATTACTTCCCGCATTAGTTTCATCATTTCTTTCATTTCACTCACCAATGCATCGCTGTGAAGATTATTTTTATTGGAAGAAATTTGATCTATTTGGTTGGCAGCAACTTGAGCGTAAGTTTGCTGTGAGTTTTTATTTGGAGTAGTTTGACCTGGTTGAGCGCGTGCAGGTTGAGCGAAAGTTTGCTGTTTTTCGTGTTGTTCTTGATGCTGATTAGTTGAGGATACAAATTCAGCATCAGGTTTTAGAAATTTTTTTTTTAAGTGGTGGGAAAGTAGACGCTTGCAGTTTTTTATACACTAAGCAGCCCTTGTAGTTTGCTGGGTGGTTACCTTCACAAAGAACACATTTAACATCATTTGTTCTGGATTTTCTTTCGCAGTCAGCCGATGCGTGATTACCAGCACACTTAATGCATTTGGGTTGTCTTCTACATCCTGATTTAGTGTGGCCATAGTGTTGGCATCTTGAGCATTGAGGTAACTCACGTTTGAAATGGGGTGGCTCAAAGGTAACTCGACTGTGGAGTAAGCTTTTAATGTTGTAGATATCTTTGTTATTTGGTTTTTGCTCTATTTCTACAACGAACATTGGAAGGGACCTTTTTGTGTGGCGATGTTTCATATTCCATATATTTGTAGTAGCATGTCCAAATTCTTCTAGAGCTGTTTTTATATCCCCAATATCGACGGAGGGATGCATATTTCTTAATATGACCTTAAAGCTCCTTTCATTTTTGGGTTTGTATGTGTAAAATTCCGTGTTCTTACTTTCTAGCATTTTAACGATTTTTGAATAAATTTCCGGTGCACTGGGCTGTATACGAACCCGAGTAGATGAAATCACTCTCATTTCATATTTATTATTTGCAATTTCGTTAAGCAGATTTAAAAGTGGGCGAACGTCCTCAACTTTATCTACAAAAATTGGTGGTGATTTAAGCGGTTTTTCCTCTTGTTTAGCAGGTTGGTCTTCTTTTTCTTCCACTACCAGTCCATCAAATCTATTCGAATTACTGAGCCAGTAGTTCAATTTTTGTTGCTTTGGTTTTTTCATTTTTTCAGGACTGTCTCTAAGTCTTTTACTACCTTTAACTTCGTTCCATTCTTCTTTTCTGCACGGAAAATCAATTTTGGCGTTATGAATTTCGCTCATAGATCCTGCTCGTTCTCGCTGAGAAACCTTTAGTAAAGTCGCAATGTCTGTACTTTGATTATTCATTTTTTCTAAACTTTGAACTTGTTTAGTTCCAACATCTGCTGGTGAATTTTCACTTTTTAATTGGTGTGTACCACCTTCTTTTACCGGAGGTGGTGTTCTATTTATAGGCATGAAATGTTTTTATAAAATTTGTGCAGTCGTTTTATATAAAATATAAAAAATATATAAAAGAATACAAAAAGAAAAAACAAATTAAAAGATTTTATTATAAAATTACACAATTACACGATAAGCGAATTGCAATTGGTATAATTTCAGAGTCAATTTACAACACTTTTTTTTTCTTTATTTATGTGAAGCTTTCAAGCTTTATATGCTGTCTCTATCAGCTGTTTTAGATGTGTGTGAAAAATATTAAAATAAAATTCAAAACAAAAATAATTTTGCAAAGTTAAACTCTTTTTTTTGATAAAAAACAAATGTTTTAAATTCAATAAAAGTTTCACTTATCTTTTAAAATCAGGCACAATTTTATTAGCTTTTTATTTAGAGTCACTGTCTCAACTTATTTAATTAAATTTGTGATCACTGTGTTCCATTTTTTTAATAAAAAACATTAAAAGTTGCGGAGCGATTTATTTTGCGCGCACTTTGTACGAATATACAAACTAATCATATAAAAATGAGAAAATACCCGTATGGCATTTGCGTTTTTATTAGACAATAAATAATTTATAGGTATCGAGTACGAATAGAATGTCAATTTATTATTCGCTTATAAAAATAGTACACTGACAGTCCAGATATTTTATATATTTTTAAATTTACTTATGTACGCCTTACGTACTTAAAGTGAAACTGACATATTAACTTTGTAATGCTATATAATACGTAATATATTAGATAAGTCGATAGTTAAAGTGTAGAATTATTTAAGACCTCTTCTGACTTTTTAAATAAACAGCAATAATATTATTTAGTAATTAGTAATTAGTGATAAATTCTACAATCACAATAAATTTGCACCTTATCAGACAAGAAAAAATTACTCTTTTCCATTGTTATAAACATTACAATATATAGGGGTAAAATCTCTCTTACACCACCGATACCTAAAACGACAACTAGTAACAATAGCATCAACAGAACTCGATTATTCGATTTAAGCCGATTTTATTATCAGTAAGTCCAATTGAAGTATCTATGCTATAAAGCAGTGTTTCTGAATGTGGGTCACTTATAACGGGAATACAATTTATTTGTTTAGAACCGATACCTTGAACCACATCTAGTCCAAATAGCATCAATAGAAGTACAAGATATTATTATAAGTAAATCCCATTGCGGTATATATGCAGTGTTTCCCAATTTGGGTCCCATTTATCACAGGGATACATATTATTTTCTTTCCACTTTTGTTCAATGTCCCACATTTACTGAGAATAGCATCAATAGAAGTCTAAGATATTATAAATAATAAATAAGTTTTCAAAAAGTGAATAAAAAGTAGTGAACTACAACAACAACAGTTTTTTTTTTTTTTGTATTATTTTAATCAATCATATTTTTACCTGGCCATATAGCTATTTTGAATATTGCCAAATACCCATCATTAGTGTTAATTTTTGTTTTTAATTATTCGTTAATAAATTTTGGAGACTGCAAGTACCAAGAATCAAACTCTTGCCCTACGAAATTTGCAGCTCAAAGTCAGCGCTTCTTAACCAACTGACCCAAAGCCGTTCTTGACTTTTATGCTCACACATTTTTCGGAATTTATAAATCTTGAATATTATTGGAATATCTATGCTATAGAGCTATTTCCTTACTTGGATCTCACTTATCACAGGGAAGCAATTTGGTTGCTTAGATAAATAAATAATTTAATTGCTTTGGGTTCCGGGTTAGGGTTAGTAACATATAAATCTGTTGAAATTATTATTGTTATTTTATTAACATTTTATTATTAATTTTCACAAAGCGTGATGTGACCTAATTGTCAGCTTTAATAAATTATTTATTAGCACTATAACTTTTTTTTTTTGCAGTGGGTGGAAAGCAACAAAAGTCACATTGTGACACTTGAACCCAGTAAAACCACGTCTTAGGAATGAATAAAGTAGGAGTGTGAAAATAACATTTCAGTAACCATGGGAGAGATATGGAAGCAGATAGGTTTAATACCTAGTAGTTCATCTAAACCATACCGTATAGCATTGAAATACACCCAGTATATATACCCTTACTTCTAACTGCAATATTTGACTCACTAAAATCTTTGGTCTTTCAATAGTTTTGGCCAGCATTTAGCATAGTCTAAGCAGATTCTGTCTGCCGTAGTCTTAGCTGTCATTTACGACTACGTTAATGAAGTCTAGGGGACATGAAAGATTTACATAAATAAACCAGAGTACAAAAAAAGTATGATGAATCTTGCTTTAGAACAGCGCTTATGTTATTTAAGAAAATGATTCCGATTGATGATTAACTTCCATAAAAAAAAGACTTGAAACTAAATAGGTTTTTAACAGTTTTATTGATTTGTTCTATCTATTAAGATAATTGCGTTGAAGTTTGTTAGAGAAGTT
>NC_051848.1:99979946-99992024 GCF_002237135.1 Teleopsis dalmanni
ACACAATTATTTACTTATGTTATAGTTCAAATAGATAAGTTAAATAGTTAAGTTAAAGATTTCAAGATCTGATTTGTTGAATGAGTTACTGAAATATCACAGCCCTTAGAGTGAATTTCGAGAGACTCATATGAGTTAATTGCAGAACATCAACTTATGAAAGATTATTTCTTAGTGTATTTGCTACGTGAACACCAGTGATTGTTGTAATGTGTGTTGGTCCATCATTCGCTAATAGATCATAGTTGGTGAGTGGCTCCTGGAAACCTGACCTATTCTTTATATCAAAAACTTGTTAAATAGTAAACTATTCACTAGCTATTGAAGCGCATTGGTTGTTGTATGGATAACAAATTTTATAGAAGTATAGATTAAACTTATGTGAAGGAAACTCGACAAATGCGGCACGATAAATACGTGTCGACGACTGCCCCTATTAACAATAAACTTGATAGTTGTTTTCTCTTATATTATAATAGTTATTTTTTACTTCCCAATTATTTATTTTGCATTTAATTAAGTTATTTATCTCTATTAATTAAATAAATTACGTTGTTTCTCCTAATAGATTTAAAGGACGATACATTAAAAGGAGAGCTTCTAAAGAAACGAACATTTTTAAATACTACATACCTAGCTACATACTACTAAATATCTATATAGTAGTTGATTGAATTAGATTATCCGCTCTACTAAGTGATTAAATCCTATATCATATATTTTTTCAAAATAATGTATTTAGTTTTTAAAACCAATCACATTTTACTACAAAAAATATGTGGAGTTTAGTTATAAATTTATTAAAAATTTTGTTATCGAATTATCTTTTATTATCGAGATCTTATTTAGTTATTAAAGCTATTTTAACTTGATTAGTATATAAAAAGTATGTATACATAATGTGTATCGTATTTTAATTTACATTATTTAACAATTGAAAGATATATACGATATTGTACATTTATTTTAGTCGGTAATATCTTAAGTTCTGAATGTATCTACATATGTAATTAAAAAAATACATATTAAACATATATTTTAAATGGACACTCAACAATAAGTACATTGAAGAAGAAACGAATAATAATTGGAACTCAAAATTCTGGAGGATAACATACGGAGACGAATCAATAGACAGTATTTAGACAACAAACAAAGTCCAAAAATTGATCTATATGCTGTTCAACAATCTACACTAATGGAGAATAAGTGTTGTTAAATTTAAGAAAGTCCTAAAGCTATTGTTTAGTATTAAGTATTAAACTAAGATAGAATATAATATATATATATATATATAATAATTCTATTCTAAAATACTTTTAATTAATTGTTATTATTGACGTACTTCTAAATTCCTGTTTGAACCGATATTGATCAAATACAGAAGTGTGATTAGATTATAATGCTAATTCTATTCTATATACGACATTAATTTGTATTGCATTCTGAAAATGTTGAAAATCAATAAAAAAATTAAATGAAAAATCAAACTTTTTGTTTTTTAAGTCAAAACAATGGAATAACGATAGTTCTTATATTTTATTTATGATTTACTCGTATTTTCAAAGCAATTCACGCAGTTTCTTATTTCGGTATGAATCGAAATATATCCGCATACTATTCTTAATTATATACTTCGTTGAGGGTTAATATATATACACATACTTATATTTATAGAAATATATATCAACTGTGGTCAAAGGCATGCAACTCAAGGACCCATATAAAAGTGTGAAAATGTTTCTATCACTCACAACATAAGCAATCACGTATATGAATATGGAATGAGAGTTTTTGACCACAAACTTTATCATTCAGTCTGTTTTTTTTAAGGTGGTATCATTAGAGTGCAGAAACGAAATATTACGCTCTAACGAAAGTGATACGCAATTATAAACCTAATTATGCGTACAAAACAAAACGTACGAAAGTAATCGATTAATATCGTATGTAAATACGATATTTGATTGTCAGCAAAACATAAAATCACTTTTATGTGCGTGCGTATACTTGCGATTGAATATATTAAAAGGAGTTGAGATCTTAGAGTTTTGTAATATTATTAATTTCTTATTGACATTTCTTATCATCATAAAAAAAGCAACAAAGACAAGAATTGACACATGATCGTTAATTTAGTTCAGTATTTAGATTTAACTGGATAGCACAGTTACAATATTTATAGTTGAGACTAATGATATAATTTTAAATACAAATGATTCTATTACTAATAAACACGTGAAACCGTTTTGCGAAAAAAAAAATAAATAAACAGAAAATTTGAAATTGTTACATATTTATACTAGCCATATAAAAAATTCGAATTCAGCAATTAACAGTGATATGAGAATAGTAACTAATAAATTATTAACTAAGTAACAACTTACACAGATCAAATTATTTTACGTTATTTATTCCAATTGCTGGACTACATTCGAATGTTAAGATACGATATCTTAATTTTAGAATAATATCGTATTATAGAATACTACCAACCTACCTATCATTAACTATTCATAATTTGTCATTATATAGAGTCACCTAAAAACAATTTTCAATAGAGAATCAGAAACTGACATATCAAATATTTTATAAAGTCTTATGTTATTATTTTACAGTTCAATAAATATTTATGAATAAAACTTGATTTATATAACTTCATTCTATTATTTTAATTGTGGACTTAACCGGACAAAAATCTTATGCAATTTTAATTTTAATAAAATATTATAATTTTGAATTCCGATGAACCCAGTTACTACCGAATGCATTAAATGGCATCGTAAAAACATACATCACAATTTAAGTCGCAACTGTGATATATTATTTTATTCATAAAAAAAATGTTATTCGAACAATTAGCTGTGATTTTAGAACAATATTTAATAAATTATTAACTCAAATGCATTTGGAAGTGATTGACATATCATTGATTGTATGCTCCGGTTGTTGGACTGTATTATTGTGCTTAATTACGATATTTTAATTTGAGGAGAATATCGTAATTTAGCACTCTATAAAGTCCACTAACTATTCCGCACATAGAAAGGAATTGAACGAAACTATATATATGATATGAAACAACCAATTTTGATATATAATACATTTTCTATTGTTATGTTAATGTCCTAGAAAATAATTAGTTATGAAAGGAACAAAGTGACTAATATTTTCTCGTTTGTTTATTCCAATAGCTGGCCTTTATTTGACATTTAATTTGCTATATATTAATTATAGAAATATGTATATCGTGATTTTATTTCGTATAATATATTATTTTATTCATATGAAAATGTTATTCGAACAATTAGCAGTGATTTAAGAACAATATTTAATAAATTATTAACTAAAATGCATTTGAAAGTGATTGATATATCATCGATTGTATGCTCCAGTTGTTGGACTGTATAGATGTGCTTAATTACGATATTTTAATTTTAGGAGAATATCGTAATTTAGCACTCTATAAAGTCCACTAACTATTCAGCACGTAGAAAGGAATTGAACGAAACTATATATATGATATGAAACAACCAATTTTGATATATAATATATTTTCAATTGCTATATTAATGTTCTAGAAAATAATTAGTTATGAAAGGAACAAAGTGACTAATATTTTCTCATTTGTTTATTCCAGTAGCTGGTCTTTATTGGACATTTAACTTGATATATTTTAATTATAGAAATATGTATATCGTAATTTTATTTTGTATAATATGTTATTTTATTCATAAGAAAATGTTATTCGAACAATTAGCTGTGATTTTAGAACAATATTTAATAAATTATTAACTAAAATGCATTTGGAAGTGATTGACATATCATCGATTGTATGCTCCAGTTGTTGGACTGTATAGATGTGCTTAATTACGATATTTTAATTTGAGAAGAATATCGTAATTTTGCACTCTATAAAGTCCACTAACTATTCAGCACGTAGAAAGGAATTGAACGAAACTATATCTATGATATGAAACAACCAATTTTGATATATAATATATTTTCAATTGTTATGTTAATGTCCTAGAAAATAATTAGTTATGAAAGGAACAAAGTGACTAATATTTTCTCGTTTGTTTATTCCAATAGCTGGTCTTTATTGGACATTTAACTTGCTATATTTTAATTATAGAAATATGTATATCATAATTTTATTTCGTATAATATATTATATTATTCATAAGAAAATGTTATTCGAACAATTAGCTGTGATTTTAGAACAATATTTAATAAATTATTAACTAAAATGCATTTGAAAGTGATTGACATATCATCGATTGTATGCTCCAGTTGTTGGACTGTATAGATGTGCTTAATTACGATATTTTAATTTTAGAAGAATATCGTAATTTTGCACTCTATAAAGTCCACTAACTATTCAGCAAGTAGAAAGGAATTGAACGAAACTATATATATGATATGAAACAACCAATTTTGATATATAATATATTTTCAATTGTTATGTTAATGTCCTAGAAAATAATTAGTTATGAAAGGAACAAAGTGACTAATATTTTCTCGTTTGTTTATTCCAATAGCTGGTCTTTATTGGACATTTAACTTGCTATATTTTAATTATAGAAATATGTATATCATAATTTTATTTCGTATAATATATTATATTATTCATAAGAAAATGTTATTCGAACAATTAGCTGTGATTTTAGAACAATATATAATAACTTATTAACTCAAATGCATTTGGAAGTGATTGACATATCATCGATTGTATGCTCCAGTTGTTGGACTGTATAGATGTGCTTAATTACGATATTTTAATTTGAGAAGAATATCGTAATTTTGCACTCTATAAAGTCCACTAACTATTCAGCAAGTAGAAAGGAATTGAACGAAACTATATATATGAAAACAAGTAACCAATTTTGATATATAATACATTTTCTATTGTTATGTCAACGTCCTAGAAAATAATTAGTTATGAAAGAAACAAAGTGACTAATATTATCTCGTTTGTTTATTCCAATAGCTGGTCTTTATTGGACATTTAACTCGCTATATTTTAATTATAGAAATATGTATATCGTAATTTTATTTCGTATAATATATTATTTTATTCATAAGAAAATGTTATTCGAACAATTAGCTGTGATTTTAGAACAATATTTAATAAATTATTAACTAAAATGCATTTGGAAGTGATTGACATATCACCGATTGTATGCTCCGGTTGTTGGACTGCATTATTGTGCTTAATTACGATATTTTAATTTTAGAAGAATATCGTAATTTTGCACTCTATAAAGTCCACTAACTATTCAGCACGTAGAAAGGAATTGAACGAAACTATATATATGATATGAAACAACCAATTTTGATATATAATATATTTTCAATTGCTATATTAATGTTCTAGAAAATAATTAGTTATGAAAGGAACAAAGTGACTAATATTTTCTCATTTGTTTATTCCAGTAGCTGGTCTTTATTGGACATTTAACTTGATATATTTTAATTATAGAAATATGTATATCGTAATTTTATTTTGTATAATATATTATTTTATTCATAAAAAAATGTTATTCGAACAATTAACTGTGATTTTAGAACAATATTTAATAAATTATTAACTAAAATGCATTTGGAAGTGATTGACATATCATCGATTGTATGCTCCAGTTGTTGGACTGTACAGATGTGCTTAATTACGATATTTTAATTTGAGAAGAATATCGTAATTTTGCACTCTATAAAGTCCACTAACTATTCAGCACGTAGAAAGGAATTGAACGAAACTATATATATGATATGAAACAACCAATTTTGATATATAATACATTTTCTATTGTTATGTTAATGTCCTAGAAAATAATTAGTTATGAAAGGAACAAAGTGACTAATTTTTTCTCGTTTGTTTATTCCAATAGCTGGTCTTTATTAGATATTTAACTTGATATATTTTAATTGTAGATGTATGTATATCGTAATTTTATTTCGTATAATATATTATTTTATTCATATGAAAATGTTATTCGAACAATTAACTGTGATTTTAGGACAATATTTAATAAATTATTAACTAAAATGCATTTGGAAGTGATTGATATATCATCGATTGTATGCTCCAGTTGTTGGACTGTATAGATGTACTTAATTACGATATTTTAATTTTAAAAGAATATCGTAATTTTGCACTCTATAAAGTCCACTAACTGTTCCGCAAGTAGAAAGGAATTGAACGAAACTATATATATGGAAGCAAGTAAGTAATTTTGATATATAATACATTTTCTAGTGTTATGTTAATGTCCTAGAAAATAATTAGTTATGAAAGGAACAAAGTGACTAATATTATCTCGTTTGTTTATTCCAATAGCTGGTCTTTATTGGACATTTAACTTGCTATGTTTTAATTGTAGATGTATGTATATCGTAATTTTATTTCGTATAATATATTATTTTATTCATAAGAAAATGTTATTCGAACAATTAGCTGTGATTTTAGAACAATATTTAATAAATTATTAACTAAAATGCATTTGGAAGTGATTGACATATCACCGATTGTATGCTCCGGTTGTTGGACTGCATTATTGTGCTTAATTACGATATTTTAATTTAGAAGAATATCGTAATTTAGCACTCTATAAAGTCCACTAACTATTCAGCACGTAGTAAGGAATTAAACGAAACTATATATATGAAAACAAGTAACCAATTTTGATATTTAATATATTTTTAATTGCTATATTAATGTTCTAGAAAATAATTAGTTATGAAAGGAACAAAGTGAGTAATATTTTCTCGTTTGTTAATTCCAGTAGCTGGTCTTTATTGGACATTTTGCTTGCTATATTTTAATTATGGAAATATTTATATCGTAATTTTATTTCGTATAATATATTATTTTATTCATGAGAAAATGTTATTCGAACAATTAGCAGTGATTTTAGAACAATATTTAATAAGTAATTAACTAAAATGCATTTGGAAATGATTGACATATCATCGATGGTATGCTCCAGCTGTTGGACTGTATAGATGTGCTTAGTTACGATATTTTAATTTAGAAGAATATCGTAATTTAGCACTCTATAAAGTCCACTAACTATTCCGCACGTAGAAAGGAATTGAACGAAACTATATATATGAAAACAAGTAACCAATTTTGATATTTAATATATTTTCAATTGCTATATTAATGTTCTAGAAAATAATTAGTTATGAAAGAAACAAAGTGACTAATATTTTCTCGTTTGTTTATTCCAGTAGCTGGTCTTTATTGGACATTTAACTTGCTATGTTTTAATTGTAGATGTATGTATATCGTAATTTTATTTCGTATAATATATTATTTTATTCATGAGAAAATGTTATTCGAACAATTAACTGTGATTTTAGAACAATATTTAATAAATTATTAACTAAAATGCATTTGAAAGTGATTGACATATCATCGATTGTATGCTCCAGTTGTTGGACTGTATTGATGTGCTTAATTACGATATTTTAATTTTAGAAGAATATCGTAATTTTGCACTCTATAAAGTCCACTAACTATTCCGCACATAGAAAGGAATTGAACGAAACTATATATATGAAAACAAGTAACCAATTTTGATATATAATACATTTTCTATTGTTATGTCAACGTCCTAGAAAATAATTAGTTATAAAAGAAACAAAGTGACTAATATTTTCTCGTTTGTTTATTCCAGTAGCTGGTCTTTATTGGACATTTAACTTGATATATTTTAATTATAGAAAAATGTATATCGTAATTTTATTTCGTATAACATATTATTTTATTCATAAAAAAATGTTATTCGAACAATTAGTTGTGATTTTAGAATAATATTTAATAAATTATTAACTCAAATGCATTTGGAAGTGATTGACATATCATCGATTGTATGCTCCGGTTGTTGGACTGTATAGATGTGCTTAATTACGATATTTTAATTTGAGGAGAATATCGTAATTTTGCACTCTATAAAGTCCACTAACTATTCAGCACGTAGAAAGGAATTAAACGAAACTATATATGTGGAAGCAAGTAAGTAATTTTGATATTTAATATACTTTCAATTGTTTTATAAATGTCCTTGAAAATAATTAGTTATGAAAGAAACAAAGTGACTAATATTTTCTCATTTGTTTATTCCAGTAGCTGGTCTTTATTAGATATTTAACTTGATATATTTTAATTGTAGATTTATGTATATCGTAATTTTATTTCCTATAATATATTATTTTATTCATATGAAAATGTTATTCGAACAATTAACTGTGATTTTAGAATAATATTTAATAAATTATTACCTAAAATGCCTTTGGAAGTGATTGACATATTATCGATTGTATGTTCCAGTTGTTGGACTGTATTATTGTGCTTAATTACGATATTTTAATTTGAGAAGAATATCGTAATTTTGCACTCTATAAAGTCCACTAACTATTCAGCATGTAGAAAGGAATTGAACGAAACTATATATATGAAAACAAGTAACCAATTTTGATATTTAATATATTTTTAATTGCTATATTAATGTTCTAGAAAATAATTAGTTATGAAAGGGACAAAGTGACTAATATTTTCTCGTTTGTTTATTCCAGTAGCTGGTCTTTATTGGACATTTAACTTGATATATTTTAATTATAGAAATATGTATATCGTAATTTTATTTCGTATAATATATTATTTTATTCATAAAAAAATGTTATTCGAACAATTAGCTGTGATTTTAGAATAATATTTAATAAATTATTAACTCAAATGCATTTGGAAGTGATTGACATATCATCGATTGTATGCTCCAGTTGTTGGACTGTATAGATGTGCTTAATTACGATATTTTAATTTGAGAAGAATATCGTAATTTTGCACTCTATAAAGTCCACTAACTATTCAGCACCTAGAAAGGAATTAAACGAAACTATATATGTGGAAACAAGTAACCAATTTTGATATTTAATATATTTTCAATTGTTTTATAAATGTCCTAGAAAATAATTAGTTATGAAAGAAACAAAGTGACTAATATTTTCTCATTTGTTTATTCCAGTAGCTGGTCTTTATTAGATATTTAACTTGATATATTTTAATTGTAGATTTATGTATATCGTAATTTTATTTCGTATAATATATTATTTTATTGATATGAAAATGTTATTCGAACAATTAACTGTGATTTTAGAGTAATATTTAATAAATTATTACCTAAAATGCCTTTGGAAGTGATTGACATATCATCGATTGTATGTTCCAGTTGTTGGACTGTATTGATGTGCTTAATTACGATATTTCAATTTGAGAAGAATATCGTAATTTTGCACTCTATAAAGTCCACTAACTATTCAGCATGTAGAAAGGAATTGAACGAAACTATATATATGAAAACAAGTAACCAATTTTGATATTTAATATATTTTCAATTACTATATTAATGTTCTAGGAAATAATTAGTTATGAAAGAAACAAAGTGACTAATATTTTCTCGTTTGTTTATTCCAATAGCTGGTCTTTATTGGACATATAACTTGCTATATTTTAATTATAGAAATCAGTATATCGTAATCTTATTTCGTATAATATATTATTTTATTCATAAGAAAATGTTATTCGAACAATTAACTGTGATTTTAGAATAATATTTAATAAATTATTAACTAAAATGCATTTGGAAGTGATTGACATATCATCGATTGTATGTTCCAGTTGTTGGACTGTATTATTGTGCTTAATTACGATATTTTAATTTGAGAAGAATATCGTAATTTTGCACTCTATAAAGTCCACTAACTATTCAGCACGTAGAAAGGAATTAAACGAAACTATATATATGGAAGCAAGTAAGTAATTTTGATATTTAATATATTTTCAATTGTTATATTAATGTCCTAGAAAATAATTAGTTATGAAAGGAACAAAGTGACTAATATTTTCTCGTTTGTTTATTCCAATAGCTGGTCTTTATTGGATATTTAACTTGATATATTTTAATTGTAGATGTATGTATATCGTAATTTTATTTCGTATAATATATTATTTTATTCATAAGAAAATGTTATTCGAACAATTAGCTGTGATTTTAGAACAATATTTAATAAATTATTAACTAAAATGCATTTGGAAGTGATTGACATATCATCGATTGTATGTTCCAGTTGTTGGACTGTATTATTGTGCTTAATTACGATATTTTAATTTGAGAAGAATATCGTAATTTTGCACTCTATAAAGTTCACTAACTATTCACCATGTAGAAAGGAATTGAACGAAACTATATATATAAAAACAAGTAACCAATTTTGATATTTAATATATTTTCAATTGTTTTATAAATGTCCTAGAAAATAATTAGTTTTGAAAGAAACAAAGGGACTAATATTTTCTCATTTGTTTATTCCAGTAGCTGGTCTTTATTATATATTTAACTTGATATTTTTTAATTGTAGATTTATGTATATCGTAATTTTATTTCGTATAATATATTATTTTATTCATATGAAAATGTTATTCGAACAATTAGCAGTAATTTAAGAACAATATTTAATAAATTATTAACTAAAATGCATTTGGAAGTGATTGACATATCATCGATTGTATGTTCCAGTTGTTGGACTGTATTGATATGTTAATTTACGATATTTTAATTTTAAGAGGATATCCTGATTTTGAAATCATACATTAATTATTTTCTTGCTTTTATTTTTTCGAAAAATTGTACAAATAATATTATGCTCCATAATTCTTAGAAATTTTTGTTACATATTTTATTAATATTATCGGTTAATGTACATTAATTTGATTTCAGTTTCTTAAATTTCGGAAACTTCTTTTATGAAATTGTTTTTTTCCCTTAGCATTTAAGGACTTTAGTGCAAATTTTATGTTCTCATATAAAAGTTATTAAATTTTTAACAAGTATTTCTTCATTATCATTCGATACAAAACTAATGCGATTGATTGGAATCGAGCAAATAATCAATATGGAAGGAATTAATATGCAAAGGACAGTAAATATTCATAACATGAGAGTTTGTTGCTTGTGGAAGTATACGTGATACGACATTGTAGAACACCAAGTCTTTTTGGGATATTTTATAAGACGTTGCAGGTGCGCTTTGTAGTAATTTATCCTTTACATATGATAAACCAGAAAACTGCTTTACTAGTGCTTCTTACACTAGACTAAATGACTCTAGCAGTTAAATAGATGGATAGGTGCATGAATATGGCATAGATAGGATAGGACTGATGCATGAATATGGAATTCAAATAGACGAACGGACGGACAGACAGTGTGCAAGAGTTTGTGCTATTACATTTCAAATCCTCTTTTAAGCAGCATATGCAGTAACACTAGAGAATCCTGTCACATATGTTGCCAGCGCAGTTCACCTGGCTTAGTCCATTGTATAATGTTCGATGTATGTTCCATATAAAGGGATGTGATAAGGGATGTATATATATTTAAATTGTCGCATGTTTGACATATAAAGTAGTTGCAATATAAGCTTTTGCGATTCGTTATTTAATCCAAATACGTTACTGAATTTTTGCATTTCGCATTCGAGTTATTTTGGAGTTCGCTGTGTTCTGATTTTAAAGTGATATTTTTATTTTATTTTCTAAAATTGTGAGATAAAATAAAATTTTCGATTTTTATTTTAAAGAAATGAAATTTTAATTTTAGGAAAGTTTTAAAGTAACAATTATGTTGCAATGCGTATCTAAAGCAATCTTCGAATGCAATCGAATAACTTCTATATGACTGTTTTGTGGATGATTGAGTTATCATTATTGTAAAAAGGGCTGTTGATGACACCAAAAAATGTATAAAATTAAGCCGAGTTCACTGATAGCGTGAGATTTAAATCTTCGAGATTTTGTTAATGAATACTGGATTAAAAATAATTTCATGATACTATTAATATCTGTATGCACTAATGACGAGCAACGACTACCAACTGAGTAGTCGGTAATTTTTTCCCAAATCCATTTTCCGCCGTTATGAGAAGGAGTTCTAATATATTGTGAAATTTTTTATAATGGATGCTATTTGGTTACCAAGTATTGATTTCTCAAAGTTTCAGGATTGTAAAGCTTTTCAT
>NC_051848.1:99992124-99994658 GCF_002237135.1 Teleopsis dalmanni
ACAGTTATTTCAGTAACATTTCAAATGTCTTTCTAACACAAAATTTAATATAAGTATATAATACTGCTGTTAAATTAGTATGTAGATATAAGAATCAAATTTGATGTTAGGTTAGGTTAGGTCATACCGGCGATCCCTGGTGAATCCACTTAGACCTATTGACCCATGGTGTTATCGCATATATAGGAAAAACTCAGGGTTTAAAACCACCTAGAACCTTTGGCGAAGTCTATTTAGTGTCAGGTCTTATAATTGATTAAGATCTTCAAGACAGAGGGCTCCTAAAGTGTTTAGTCGCCGCCGTATATGAGTTGCGTAAAAACGTAGTAGATGAGAGACGCTCTCATTCTCTTCTCCACAGCTGCCACCAAATCTTCTAGCATGGTAGTTTATACTGACCTGTAAGTAAACCTACCGAAACACCGATATCTCTACGGGGTATCTCAATGAGAATTTTGGATTGCCTTTTATCGGAACGTGACCAGATTGCATACAGATGCCTACATATCATTGAGTCTTCCAATCTTTTTTTAAAAATTTCAGCACAGAAAGAACTCAGTAACAGTTTACGTGATATTAGCGATATGCGCAGATTACTTAGGTGTTTCGAGTGAGGTCCTGAAGCATCTTGTTGCAGGAACCGAAAATAACAGTTATTTCAAATTTTTTTATGGAAAAAAGCAGCAACAAAAAGTTGTCTAAACTCATGTTTAAATATATAGTTATCATTTTAACAACTTTTATCATTAATAAAATGCATGCTTTTTGTATATGAACATTTTCAAATAAAATTCATAAAATAATAATTAAATTTGCTTCATATTTTATTCCTCAAAAATAATTATTTTGTGTGCCTTTTATTTTTTTCGCGCAGAAATAACTCTTAAATTTCTGCTTTTTTTTAAAACGCACAAGTAACTGTTATTTTCGCTTTATAAATATAAAAATCATGAATAAATGCCGCTGGCCTGCCGAATATTTTTGAAACGAAAATATAAAATGCATTTCTCATACAAGGTAGCTGTTTTTGTAATTCCATACTTTGGCATACTTTGATGTACTGGCATTGGTAATTTTATTAGTTCTTAGAAATGCTTTGCTTTTATCTTTTGTTGTTTAGGAAATTTCGCATAAGGCAATTTTCTTTATCGCCTTAAAAATATGCGTGTGGGATTAATTTGAAAATTCAAATCAAAACTTGCGATGACATAAAAGTAAATTTTTTCGTATACACACTCTATTATAAAATATATCTCTGCCTAAAATAAAACAGAACGATCAGAATGGAACCTTATATAGCGAGAGTTTTTATCTTTAATCTAATCTTACTTTTCGCTATAAAATTTCAACCGTTCGCAAGTTACGTTTCATATTAACAACTTGAAAACGATGCGTGCACCCTGGTGTATAGTTTATTTTATTGAAAATATTTTTTTTAGAAATACTGAAATGTATCTGAAATATGTAGAATAATTTAAAAATATTAAATCATTAATTTTTAGAGATATTATTTTTAATAATTATGTTTAAGTATCTCATGCGTAGTTATTTGCATTACTTATTTAGCATTTTGTAAATTTTAATTCATATAATATATAAAAGAATACTTATAAATAATTACAAATTAATTTATTCATTTAATGTTAATGTCACATTGTAATTATAAATTATTTAATAAGTTTTTTTTTTTAAAACAAATAACTTGATTGATAAGAGAGCTATTGTAATTAACGTTTATCCACTGTAGTGCGATTATTGAGCTTAATTTAATTTCATTGTTTTGAGTGTAGATTTAAATACAGAAATATTAAGTGACACTTAAGAAATAATCAAATTTATATAAAATACTCACATACTGTATATTTCAACTCTGCTGTAGCCGGTCTCTGGCCCGGTTGAAACAGGAGGAGGGAACGCGACCACCTAGTCTAAATGGCTTTTGGAATATCATAGCGTCTCAGAAAGTAAGTGAGAACACATAACTCTTCTAGAACTCTTAATGAAAAAAAGTAACCATAATCTTTAAACTCATTACTCATCGACTAATCTTTATATACATATATTCGTAATAAACAATATCAAAGCGGAACTATATCCCCACGGGGTGATTGGTTCACAGCTTATCACTCTGCTTAATACTTAATTGATCACATTTTCTGGTATATTTAAAAGTGCTGCGGTAGCACTTTTTACAATTTACTGGAAAAAGTATATAAATGCAGGCGTGTGTCATATCTAAATCGAATTTGAAGAATTATTTTTAATATAATTATTGCATTTTGTTGTAGATCAATACCCTTTCCATCCTTGGTGTGAAAAATCAAAAAATTTAGAAGTGTTTTTATGGATATATTAGATGGGTTATGAGTTGTATAGAAAGTATCAGTAAAGATATTTTATATATTGTCGAACTGTAAAAACTCAATTCTAATTTAAACTTAAAAAATATCATGTATGTAATACTGGAATTATTTACTTAGATATTATATTATATATATATATCTATTTATATCTGTTTATATCTGTTTATATCC
>NC_051848.1:99994758-100002475 GCF_002237135.1 Teleopsis dalmanni
CAGCGATGATGACTTAGTGATAGCAGTAGGCCAATGAGGATTAAAGCCCATAACCAATTAAATTCTACGTGCCCATAAAAAGTCTGGGATGAGATCAAGCAGATATGTAACTTATTAGTTATTAGAACAATTTGTTGCGTATATTAAATAAATAACGCATGACCTGGATAATTGATGCCACTTGAGCACTGATTAACAGACACCATAGTCTTTATTGTACGCAGAAAAAGCGGATAATAGTTCCTATCTTGAAAATAGATAGCCGATATCAATACAGGCCCTAATCATTTTAATAACACGAAAGATCAAATCAATTTATTCATTTGGCGCAAAATCAATTATTAGTACACCACATTATCAACACTGACCACTTCACCCATTCTGCCGCAACGTTTTTTTGGATGGCTTTATGCGATTAGTGGTACCAGAATGTGTAGTCAATATTATGAAGTCAATCTCATTTTACTTTAGTGGCAAAGAAAACCGTTAATAAATGGATGTGTCAAAGATGTGCTCCATTCTTACCTGTTCCTTTCGTAAAGCTGGAAGAGCTGTAAATGATCACCAAATATTCCGAACTGTACTTCAGGTTGGAAAGTCAGATCTTAATGTTATGCGTATTATAATTGGTTTCCTCTGTTGATGTTTGCAAAATGAATGAATGTGCCCTGCTGAAAATCGTTGAACACCGTGATCATCTGTGAGATTCTTATATTCAAGATTCTTATATTTCAATCACGATTATGTTAGGCTGGAGATAGAATCAATTTTGTGGTGTCATTGTCAGACATCATTTAACTAAAAATCTAAATGGTTTGCTCATTTTATAAACTTCGCAGTGAACTTACTTTTGTTGTGGGTTTAGTAAAATATTGTCATGGTTAGATCCCCACCCTAATTTTGTAGTGGATAAAGAAAATATTTCAAAACTGCATTTTCTCTATCCATCAGAATCTCAAGATCAACCAAGTTGATGTTAAGAAACTTCCTCATTTCTAATTTGAGTTTTTATTCCAAAACGACAAGAGAATATTGATCTGCGCTCCAGTCGGTGTAATCCAGCGAATATTTTTATCACTTTTATAAGTATTTTAATTAATCTTTTTTCATTGAAGGAACTTGAATTTGTAGTAGTTGGCATTGATGTTAGGTTAAATTTGATGCGTTTGTCATTTTTTCATTTCCATTTAAAACAAAATATATTCGAAATAGTTACCAAAAATCTGTCTGTGAAAATTCTTTAATTAAACTAACAAACTAAATATGGTCATATTTGGAAACACCCTACTAAAAGCCCTTCGTCAGTTGAAAGTGCCCTCAACCGCCGAACAAGTAGCTGAACAAATAGCAAAGAAGTCGAAGAAAAAGTACCAGTTGCTTCTTCAGGAAGTAACGGAGGGTTTAGCAACTGGAGCACGCCTCCGTTACTTCAATTACAAAGATGGATTTTATCACACTTCTGGAACAAAGAAAAATCGTCGTAAAGATGTTCTGAAGAAGTCTGAAATCAGCTATTGTCAATGCCCGTCGCACGAGTCTGTCACTAACGGACTTCCGATTAATCATGCACACCATGTTTCAGGTAAGAAATTATTAATAAGTCAGAACTCTAAAAAATGAATTTAAATACTCGATTTATTTTTATTTATATTTTATTTCATCTTTTTATATCAATGTCGTTCATAATAAATTGATTTCAATAATGTCTGGGCAGGTTCTAAGATTTCCATAGAAACAAAATCGGTTGTAGATAATAAAAAAAAGAATTGTTCAGTAGACAAAGGTAAGTTTTTTTAGAAAACCAATCCAATAATTTTATAAACTTTATAACGAGATTCATTTAATCACAGATAACGAGGATGCGACTATAGGCAAACGAAAGAGACGTAAACCATCGGATGATTCAGGAATTGCACCAAAAAGGAAGAAATTGATGTCAGAAGGTAAGTTGACTTGAAATCTATTAGATGCCGACATTATAAAAAACAGATTTTATGACATTATTTGTTTCAGAAAAAAAGCAGATCAGTTGTGTTGGCCTTGAAGCTGATCGTTCCAAATGTGGATCAATTTTACATGAGAAGCATTCTATAACGAAAATCCTGGTCGAGGATATAAGGCTCCAAGTTCACGCAATTGCAAGAGAGTTGGGGATGATTAGAAAAAGTGAGTTGAAGAGTAAATCTAATGACGAAGGAAAGTGCGAATTGAATGAAGAGCTTCTTGAGAACAACATAATGGAAGTACTTGAAACTTTTGTACTGTCTCAGAATGAACCGGGTTCCAGAGCAAACACTGTTCTGAGAGAGACCACTAAAAGTATTATGCACGCCATTATAGAACAGTACATAAAGGATTCTGTTTGTGATTATGAGGCAGATGCTGCAGTTGACTCGCCTTCTACATCTGATAGCTCCAATATGTTTCGACTTTATGTACAATAGTTTGTATTAATAAGATAAGCGATTTTTATATTTATTTTACGAACTTTTGGTGGAACTTGTAGAAATAAAATTGTAATATTGTTGGTATAAAAATGTATATGTGCGAGTTGTGCGATTCGAATAATGTGGCCAATAAATTTATGGACGTCTACTTGCTTCTCTTTTCTGATTTAATTCCCTTGAGCAATAAGCATCCTGGAATGTAGGTGACTAATATGCCTATTCGGTCGACCACTTATCTCCGATAGATTTTTTGTTAGTGGCAATATGTTGTCTAAAGAAGTTATTCCAATTGTGCTAAAATACTACTTAGAATCACTAACACGTTGTTACTTTAGGGTGACTGCGACTAATCACTGTAACCGTATAGTTAACACCTTTTATGTAGCCAATTGTACATGTGGAATATAGCTCTCACTTATTTTGATTAATTAAGGATGCTGGTTATATATTATAAATATATATGCATATATACAGTGTAAGGTAATTTCTAATAGTTTTTAAGTCCTGTTTGTTGTTTTTCGAAGTTTCCGAGTAATCACTTCATTTACCTGACTTGATCATAATATTAGTTAATCCATCAAGCCGTGGTTTTTCGCAATGGTATGCTATATTCAATGATTTCTGTTGAGAAGTTGATGGAAGATTGATGAAGTACAGTAAACAATACCGATCGAAATCCTGATAGGTATGTTCATAGCTCATGAGACTTTTAGCTTAAGGCATGTAATAATCGCTATCGTTTGGGATGGAAGATATTCTATTTCGTTTCAGTTGCGATTAATTTTCTTAGTAGGCAGAGCCATTCACTTCTCTGTGTGTTTAATTGTTCTGTCTTTGAGCTCAGAGCGTTTGTTATCGACGATTGCGATGGTGTTTTTTGGTGTTTTTTAGCGATCGAATATTGTGGCTAAAAATGCGCTAAGAAACAATCTTGCGAACAATAAATTTCACGGCAGTCGATCGTCTTGCGGTAAGCAAAGCGGACGCGAATGCGAACGGCACACACAAGCGTCTGAAGCGCACCACAAGCGTGTAATCGCAAGAACACAATGTGTTAAATAAACAAAAACTAAAAATACAAATTGTTTTAAAAATATTTTAATAAGAAATTACAAGTATTTTTTCTTTGATAAAGTGGAAGTCTGAAGTGAATCACGCACCAGAGTAATATTAAAAAATAAATTTATTTAAAACTAAAACGCGCTTATCAGCTCGAGCAATTAAAACTACGAAATCTGTTTCGTTTTGTGCCGCGCGCAAGTGATTATCGCGGATTTCAAGTGCATTTCAAGGGGTTTTCTATTCAATTTCGCAGTCGGAACATATTAATAAACTGTTTGAGAAATGGAACCTGCCCCATAATGTTTCGAATTAATCGCAAAAAACTAGGACGCTGCAAGACCGCAACTACTGCATTTAATATTGTGCCGAATTCTTCCCTGTGCTATGCGACATCCATAAAAAACGCGGCCGGCATGATCGACGGCAATTCAATTGCCGCTATCGAAGACGGTGTCTGTCCCAAAAGTGTCACGGAAACGGACACACTAACGGATGCGGTTGCACTAACACTTCCATTAAATGCAACATCGCCAATTTCGGGAGAGTTCATCGCTGATTTGACTGAAAAACGAAGTTCGTGGCGCATTCCTTGGCTTATAGTGAATATAAGTTTAGTGCAGGTAAGTTAATAAATCACGAAAATTTCGAAAAACACTGAAATTGCACAGAAAATTCAGAAAAAGTCGAAAATAACTCATACGTCATGTGAAAAAAAAACGCAATCCTTTAATGCAAGTGCTGCCCACAGGGGATTGTTATGTTAAGTAAGGTTGGCTGAGTTGATAATTATATGTGGATAAATTTGATAATTTTTTCCCTTTATTTAAGAGATCTTAAGCCTAATTCAATTCATGCCTATATTGGTTTTCATCGAGGATTTTAAATGTCGATACCAAAGAATCTGCAGTCCCTTCTTTCGAAACCAACACAACGATGACAGGATTATGTTTTGGTAGTTATATGCTTTTTATTAAATTATTGTTCCAAAATTGTTCCAAAAAAATGTAGAATTATAGAATAAATTGCGGAAAATCTATTTATTTCTTTATTGAATTTTTTACATGTTTTTTTAAACTTTTATTTCTCAAAATTGAGTAAATGCATGAACTGTTATTTATATATTTAATTGAGACGAGCAAATTAAATAGATAAAACTCCAAGAGGGGTAATTATTTTCCATGAACTTGAAGTATACCCTCAACTAGAGTAACGCGAGAATAGATAAGATATAATTAATCTATTTAATGTCTAAGTAGGTTGTTAAACTAGATATGCGTAATTTGATTTCATAGTAGATTCAATCGATTTCATGACTCTTATAATTTCTTTGTTTCAGAATTATTATCGGTAATTATTCATTCATAAAGACATGATACTTATAAAATTATATTAGCAGTCACAGATCGTAATAACACATAAGGCATAAAAAAGGTTTTACATAAATATTTTGAATTCTTCAAATAACTATCAAGTGATAGTTACATGGAAATAATCTATCTCATTACAAACAGTCACCTTTTTGGAATGACAACGCAGGCTAAGATGACTTGTCAGGTGACTGGGCCAAGCTGAGGCAGTGACCACAGTTTTGTGAAAATAAAACTAAATTAATTAATGTGATTAATATTGATTACTTTACTAAATGGTTGATTTTTCCTGTACCTGTAGTGTTTTCCCATTTTTCTGCGAACTTTGTATGACAAGAGTTGAGTCCTTATTTTATTATTATGAGGACATGTTCCAAGAGTACAAACAATTATAAATTGACTTTAAATCTAAGAACTTAGATTATCCACAAAAAGTTTACGGAGTAGTTTCCCCTACTCCGTGACATGTGTCTAAGCTCATTACACGATTTGGATTTTTCAGTGTCTTTGGACGTCCTTTTCTTCTTGATCCAATCGGGTTCCATTATAAGAGTGAAGGAGCTATGCAGCACGTATCCTTTCTTTGAGTATTTTTTTTTCGATATCATTTAGTTATGTTGAAACTTTTCAATTCAGTTGCCTAGACGATGTTGGCACTTCTCTAAACTCTACTTAGTAAGGCATAGGCACACTTCGCTTTTTGAATGTCATTCTCGGGGGTAAACTTAATTCCCAGGTACTTAAAATCGTTTAACATCATCAATATCATAATCATAAATGTTAAAGGCAGCTAAATTTTGATAGCAAACACGCATAGCTTTTTATTCTGACGTATTAATTATAAGAGCAGCTTTTAAAGAGCCGTTCGTTAGTGTGATAGCATGGAAAACTTTACTTGTAGTATCTTCAAATGAATTTCTTATTATGCTTATCAACTTGGGAGAAATCCCAAATGCATAAAATCGCACAAATAGTATCCCTTTTAAGCTTTTTAATAATCAAATCTTTTTCATTATCAATGAAAGTCATATACAGCGGGGAATAAAACTCAGTAGATTGCTCGAGAATAATTCTCATGGTGTTAATGTGATCAATATACGAATGATTACGGTGGAATGGTAGAATACAAACAGCCTTTCGTTCTCTCAGATTTGCTGAAGCAGTGGGTACAGTAACCTAGTCATCCCATATGGATCAGCTCGAAAAACATCTCCAGGTATACCATCACTTTCAGCTGCTTTTAACATAATTAAAGATTAGATGATAGAGTACTGGTTTCCATTGGGTAGAAGTATTGTGATCACGAATGCCCTTTTGTTCTAGTAAGTGATTATCAAGCTCTTTAATGATATATTCTGTAGAAACTAAAACTGCATAGCATTGATATATATCGGATTAACATAAGTTATAAGTTCAACTTAATAGCTAGCTGTAGTTTTCTCAGATTTTTATTTCGTACCCTAGCTTCTTTAAAGCTATTATGTATTGACGCAATTGAGTACTGTTCCACGTTTATTTACTTCTGTGTAAACTAAATATTCATTGCTTTGGAATAACTTTAATTTCTAGATGTAAGTAAATAAGTCAAAACAGAAGTGTGAAATAGACAGCTGCGACTTTTATAAGGTTATTTGACTTATACTATATAAAAGTGACTTCTTCTGGAATGTGCATTTCATTTGGCGCCTATATTTTTCTAGTATATGCATCGCCTGCATCCGAAGAGGTCGAAAGACATAAAATGCAGGGTAACTACAAAATAAAGTCATCGTCAGAACTGAGTATGTCAATAATTCACAAACTGCATGGCTTGGTTTTGATTGTCATGGTCCCATTGATTACAATGAATGCATATACACCATAGCTATGTTTTATACTTGAACAAAAAAAAATTGCCTATAACATATGTATGGAATCGATAATACAATAAGGAAATAAATAAATGATTAAATTCTGTTAAAGTAGACTTAATTATTTCGAACACACAAGAATACAAATAAGAATATAACATCACTCAAACGCAGTGCAATACGCAATTGAGTATCTATTCGCATAGTATCTCGCGTTTTGCAGTTCAAAAATACGAATGGAATATCAGATACTTGAAGATGTGTGTAAATAAGTGCTGTTTCTTTAAATACTTACTTATAAATGTAATCATATATTCCTATATAGGTATAAATATATATACATATAAAGATTTATTCTCAATGCGAACATTTTAACAATTTGGCCAAAGCTCCATTCGCTTCGTTTTTGCCTCAAAAATTTATTGCAGATACTTTTAAAATGCAATCAGAATTTCGCCATAGCAGACGTAATAACATTTTTATGTTTTTATGTTTGTATGTTTGTGTGTACAATTTCAATAATCATAAAAATGTTTATTATTGCAAATTGCATATTGAAGTGGCTTATGAACAATGAACCTATTCACTCAGCTAAATTTTTGTATCCCTCCCGCATTTATGCATTATACTAATATATTCGATAGCTCTTCAATAGAACCCCGTTTCTATATTCCTGCTCCTGTTAGTCACAGAAGTAGATTGACATGTTATTATTTCTTGTGACAGCTATACAAAAAGTGATACATCCGAATACGAACAACCAGATCAAGAGCGAACCAGATCTACAAACTCTAAAGCTAGAACATCTGTCCAAAGCCACAGAAACCGTATAGAATATTTAAATTAATATCGCATCACATAGGGCTTTGGACTAGTGGATGACATTGGAAGAACACTCTGGGCTTACTCTATGAAAATTGCTGTTGAAATCACCAATATCACAACATATTGCATGCGCCACTCTTCAAGGGTGTCCGGATCCGTATCCAAA
>NC_051848.1:100002575-100010040 GCF_002237135.1 Teleopsis dalmanni
TTAGTCAACACTAATAGTAACACATCATCAACACACCAACTTTAAATAACACAAAAAAAAAATTAAACAAATATCTAAACAAAAATGTATAAAAGCCAATTAATTTTATTTCGTACACAAACAAATTATATATGTATATATAAATAAGCGTAAAATTTAAATAAATAAATAAAAGCTGTATATTTATAATTCTATGTATCGTTTTTGGAATCGTCCTTGTATTTCGTATTCGTACTATTTGACGTCGTTGATGTGGCAAATAAATTCGAATTCCCGCTCATACGTTCAGCAAAGCGTTTAAAAATATTTGTACCAAAATTTAAATTTGTACTATTATGGTTTGAGGTCCTACGTAGCGAAGCAGCAGATGCGCTGGCAGAGGAATCCCCTAAAGATTCATCATCTGTTAGTTGTGTTATGGATGTGTTCGTATGTGTGTTGACCGAGTGATTACTACCAAATTGTTTTGTAAAACTGCGGCTTAAGCGATTCTGGTTATTAGAAACAGAATTGGATTGTGAAGAATAGGATTGATCTAGAGTGGCTGTAGGACGATCACAAATGCAACGAAACTTTTCACAATGAGGACACAAAAGTGCTTTATCCAACTGAAAGATAACATATAGAAAAGATTTGTTGCTAATGCAATTAAGTTTTAAAATAATGAATTTAAGTGCAGGTAGTAGGTACCGAAATGTCTATGCATGTTCAAACATGTTTGAAAGTTTGGCTTATAAATTAATGGAAAGTAATGTTAAGTGCAAGCATAAAAGTTTATGAAATAGCAATGCAGGAAAATGATTGAAGTTTAAACTATATGACCTTATGACCATTTATAATAAAGACATATGGAAGTAAATTTCAGTTAATTTTTAAAATATTTGTAAGCATTTTTTATATTTTCCCAAAAATGTTACAATATTCTAACAATAGTTTAAATATAAATATAATTATATGTGCGAGGGCGGTTTGATAAATCAGTGACTTTTTGAATAAAACAAATTTTTTTCGGCAAATGAACATTTTATTTTTCTACATAATCATCTTTTAGCTCGATACATTTAGTCCAGCGTTTTTCTAATTTTCTTATTCCCTCCAAATAATATGTTTTCTCAAAGCTCTCAAAATACGCGTTTGTTTCGGTAATGACTTCTTCATTCGACTCAAATCTCTTACCGCCCAGCCATTTCCTTAGGTTTGGAAACAGAAAATAATCGCAGGGGGCTAAATCTGAAGAATATGCTGGATGGAGCAGCAGTTCGTATCCCAATTCGTGGATTTTCGTAAAAATTCACGAGGTTGTCTGCTTTGAACGGCTATCAAACACCAACTGAACGACGTAACTTGGTCAAAATTAAAAAGTTGCCCACTGGTAGATAAGGCGGGAAATTCAAAAAGTCACTGACTTATGAAACCGCCCTTGTATACACAAATATATACGTATTTGCTCATTAAAATACCCGAGAAATTCAAGTATGCTCGACTTCAAATATTTAAATCAAATTCCGAACTATATCTTTAAGATGTTTGAACATGTTGGAACTATTCGAACTGCTTATCTGCTATATCTTCCATTTTATTTTTATTTTATTTTTATAAATCGGTATAACCGCAAATAATCATACACAATCTTCGAATTTTTTGAAATGGCTAGCTTTGTTCGTTTCAATTATTCGAACAACAAAATACCTGAAGCATCGAGCAGTTCGAAAAATATTTGATACATTTAAATTAATATTGTGTATTTAAACTGATAATGGTTAGGATATTTTAAGTGCTGAATTTAATATATTGGTTGGCATAAATCAAACTTGGCTTTCCCAAGTTTCCATGAAATCTAAAAGCATTCATATATAGTAACAGATATAAGAGCAGCGTTTTATTTTTAAACGCATATTTATCAAATTAGTGCCCTAGCTAGAAAAATGTTTGATTCAGTAACCGCAGGTGGAAGACGCGGTAGAGTACGTCCGCAATTTTGGTGAAAGGACCAGGTGACCAACGATTTGGAGGCGCTCGGTACTACCAAATGGTGTCAGCAAGCTACTAATCGGACTGACTGGCGGAGGCTATTCGACGCGGCCAAGGACGACTCACGTCTGCAATGAGCAACTGAGTAGGTAAGTAAGTCAAATAAGACTAAAAACCTGTGCAGTTTAAAATTATAAGAATTTAAATTGTTTTATATTTGCCATCGTCCATACAAAAATTGAATATATTTTTCTGTATATGCTTATACGGACATGACGCATATGACATATAGCTTTATGATATATCTCCATAAAATAATCAAACGAACGAATATATACATGTGCTTAAAATAAAACACACTTTTATGTCTTGCTTTCATCAAGGATTAAGATATAAATTCTCAGCAGCATTTATTAGAGCAATTAAATCTGTGAATGCAAATGTGAATTTAATTTTTTTTCTTGATGTACCCTTCATACACAAAATTATAAAGCAATTAAATAAATAATTAAGTTAAAACATTTAGTTCAGTTTACTATTTCTCATTACGCACTATTAACTTTTATTTGAAGAGGAAGTCGTGCTTTTCAGAATTGTTTATTCATTGACCACTGCACTCCTTTTGGTGGTCATTCTGTTCAGCGTATGAAGAACGTTAAACCTTGGTATCACAATGGTCCATTATTTGACCTTAAGTGAATTTTGCTCTACAAGACCGCCTCTTTAATCTAACCTAAACTAAGTAAATTTCATACAACACAAGACAGCATAGTTGTTGTTGCAAAATGAAGATTATTTTTCGAGTATAAATAGATTTGAATAGTTACTTTATTGTGTCTGTGCTTCTTCACACAGATTAAATGATATACACGAATGAAATAGTTGGTGACTAAATATTTGAATAAAGTCCGTTTACATAAATTTTTAATAGCAAAAAAATGAAACTATGAATTACAACTACAATATATTCATGGGGGTAGCCAAGTAATTAATCATGACGGAGGAAGTAATATTTTAACATAGAAAAAGAGTGCATTAGTTCTGCGACCTCCCAAATAAGATAGATCAATAATAAAGGACACGTGCAAGTGCAGTTATCTGTAACAATTGAAGCCAGATAGGGAAGCAAAGGGAAGAGAGTGTGATGTGAGTTCATGAATTTCACGCAATGAAATTTGCTGCGTTTCTTCAGCTTGACACGCATACATATGCAATGTTATGTTTATGTTTACCTTTTAATGTTAAATACTCTGAATTTCTGTGCTCTGCACTACTACACACAAGCATTTTATACGTTTACAGAAAACAAAACAAATTTCACACTCATGAGAGTTCATGACAGTTTAAACTGAATTGAAAGGTCATGTTGTCGTCAAGTTCATCTCACGTTCATGATAATATAAATAAGCCAACACACTTGTTTGAACTTTGTTGCTAAATGTGTGCGCTACAAAATACCCCATGGAAAATCGCATTTAGTTTAGCATGAAATTAGAACAACTCGCACACGCCCTTAATAACCATTTCTTCCAATAACTGCATAATCACTGCGTTTGATTCGCAAGCTATCTTATTGAGACTATACCCAATTCAAACTATATCAGATAATTTTCCTTAACTACTTATGTTAACTATCTGCAGCTGTTGTTGTTGGACATAGTTTTGTTGTTTTCAAACCCTGTTACAAAATTCGAGTTTTTTAGGATTTCACTCAATAATTTTTGTTTGATGAATCTCGCTCTAATTCACTTGAATTAATTTGAAGCTGTTGCTGTCAGTATATATTGCATATTATACATCATATATATTATAACTGGCTATAGAATTTCTTATTTCTAAACCTAATTTTATAATATTCTAACAAATCGTTACTTCACGCTCAAGACAATGATGGTAATTTATTTCAAATTAAGTTGTCGTTTTATTCGATTTGCCAAGATAGCTGTTGATTTTTTTCATTTCAATAACCTTCTTTTTTTTTTGCTATTAGTTTTTATAAATGCAAAGTCTTGCTTTCTTTCCTGATCTGCTTCTAAAATACTACCACGGATAAGTTTAAAGAAGAAATTCTAACACTATTTATATCTTTTATATTATTTGATATGACTTCACTAGATTTTACTTGAAAGCGGTTGAGCAAGTTTAGGAACTACAATAAAAATTTTTATATTTTGATGTTAAAGAATTTAAATATGAATGACAAACTTTGGTTAGTCACAATTTTATGTTAGCACACACAGTATATATATATAACAAAAATATATGTTATAAAACAAAACAAATTTATATTATAAAATAAAAGAAATATAAACAATAAACAATGACAACTAAAAAAGCATTTACTTACGTTTAATTTTCTTAGCATATCTGCGACAATATTTAATGCAGTTGTGCGGGAACTTGCAGTCATTGCATTGCCATTAAGCAGATTATCAGGATCTTGATAGCTTTTTCCTAAACAAAACAATTTAACATACAAATTAGTTAACAAGCAACCATACTTTTAAGGATAAATTAATTATTTTAAGTGGTAATACTATTAATACATAAATCAAGTCTACGGACGTACACAAAACACATTTAACAAATCGTTTTAAAATTCTGAAATTAAATTAATAATAATAAAGATAGTAGAAAAATGATGTATGTAAATGATTTTTATTCAAAAATGGAATGCAAAATGTTTTTTTATATAATTTTACAAAAATAATACATTTTGTTTACACAATTACATCAATTATAACTTAATTTAAAAATATGCAATTTAAAAAAAATACTAATACTTCATTAAAAAATAATAATTAAAATAAAAATAAAATTAGAATTAGAATTTTTAATTTCAATACTACAATAGAAAAAATACTTAAAATACGAAATAAATGCTTTTATGTAGAAAATGCATAGTTTTTTTTATGAATGTACTATAAATGTGTTTCTGTGTAGTCCTGCATAATGCAAGTAAGTTTTAACAAATCATTATAAAATGATAAGATCATATTAAAGAATCTATAATTAATTTACTTGCTAGTAGACTTTGATTTAGATAATTTAAAAGCACGTTTGGTTTGTTTAAGTGAAGATAAAATCTTACTTTTTAACGATTGCTGTTCATTCAATTCGTTAATGTTCATTGAGCCACTGTTAATTGTAGTAGATGATTCATAACTTTTCAGATCACTTAAACTTACAGCTATACCATTTGGTATACTTCCAGTTGATGTATTAATTGCATTGTTAACCGCGCCATTTGATTGTGAATATCGTCCTTTAATATTTAACTCTTGTTTTAAGTCTAAAATAAGAGATATATTATTTCTTGATTCAAAAAATAAAATAATAAACTTTAAAATACCTCTCGTTTCATCCATTAGTCTTTGCAGTTTTTCTTGTAACATTTCTTTTTCATCCACTTCCAATTCGAGCAGTGCATTCTTTTCGTAGGCTTTATCGAGCATTTTTTCGAAATCTACAATGCTCTCGTTTAAAATACGATGAGCACGTTCTAAATCATCGTTCTTTTGTTCCAACTGCCTTAAATATTCTTTCATGGAATCACGTTCTTTCTTCACAGACTCTAATTGCTTTTCTACATTTGCAAAATCTAAATTATGAGAATCAATTTTGAGCTGAAAGAAAAGATGAATTTTATATATTAAAATTAATAGATATATTATATATTTATAATTTTTTAATTATTAAGCATTTTATTATATGTTTGACTAATAGTCTCGATATAAATATTTAACAATAATATTACTTCTTAGATTTTAAAAATAATTCGAACTGATCGAAACATTTGTTGTTGTTGTGCGGATCTGTTTGTAAAATCGCTTTTGAGGGTGGCGAAAACACTTGGTCGTCGGAATTGACGAGTGGGTCCGGGACGTTCTTGGAACCGATCGATGTATTTCGAGGAATTCGATGTTTGAATCAGATGTTCAAGCACACGTATTTGAACATCAAATGTTCGAAAATACTCGAACAATATCTGTGTTGCACTTGAGCATTAATGTATCTACAGCCGGTAACATGTACTTTGTACATGTGTACTTTCATATTATTTGTAAAAACATAAGATAATATGAATTTCCATTATATTTATCATAATAATAATAATTTATTTTTATTTATAATATTTGTAGACACATAACAAAACATTTGTTGTAGATAAAAAACAAATCTAAAATAAAATAAAACAAAGCGGAATTGCTACTCGGACTGCTTGAAGATGTTGAATTTTCGAACAGTCAAAATATTGAATCCAAATCTTCAAATTCGAATATACTCGAGCTGTTGAATCACTATCTTCTTAGGTAAAAATTCAACTTGAATCTTAAACTCAAAATAAACAAAATCAATTTTATTGATTTGAAAATATATTTGAAATCTGACGATATTCAGATTATCCTGAGGATTATACTATATGAACTGTTATTTCAACTATTTGATCTACAATTTCATTATTAGGAATTATTTTATTCTTATATATTATTTGGGAAAGTTTATTATTTAAATAAATTAAATTCTTGAATTGAATGATTTCAAAATTCTGTTACAGAACATAAATTTAGTTTTAATTTGGGAATACTCGAAACAACTGTATGGTCAGCCAAAAATTCAATTAATTAAAATAATGAAAAATTTTTGTTGTAAGTCAGTTCAGTTCGAAATCTCTCTTTAACATAAATTTAGCAAATATTAAATACATGAATAAATATTGCAGTATAACCACATATGTCAAGTATAAAATAGTACTCCAACACGAACTATTCGAAAACTTCGAACAATTTAATGTCTAAGTGTGCTTCTGCTCAAGCACAGCGATTCACTCGAAAATGTTTAAAAACTAGTTCGAACTATACCTGTTTAGCATAGAGCAAAACGAAAATAAGATAAAATAAACTTGTTATTCGAGTAGCTCGCACATCTTTAAACAGGTTCGATACTTTCGATTATTTGATATGCTTAATCCATATGTTCGAATTCGAATACACTTAAACACTTCAAGCAGTAGTATAAAATTTCATGTACTATTACTGACAGATGACTGAATCCATGTGGTATATAGTTCAAATATATTCCTTTACTAAATATTGACAAATATATTGACATATTTAAATCGTCTTTAAATTAAGACTTCGCTTCAAAATTGTTGTGAAAGATAGGTTAGAGTGGATTTTGGGATTTTCTGAAAAAATGAAAAACGTTCAAAAAAAATTAAATACTAGAGACAATATATTTAATAGATTAAAAGTTAATGCATAATATAAAAATTTGATGCGTATTCTAAGATTTAAAATATATAAGAAACTAATTTTTTGAGTTGTTTGACAAAATACCATTAGACTAATATTGATTATGATATATAGTTATTTACAATTTTCTCTGTCTTGGATTAAGATATTACGTTTAATATGTATTCCATTAAACAAGAAAATGTTTTGATATAGCAGTACACATATTATGTAAGACGTGCTTTTTTTAAATCTTTGTT
>NC_051848.1:100010140-100022119 GCF_002237135.1 Teleopsis dalmanni
TGTGTGTTTCATCTGTTTTACTCCAGTTGTCTTCTATCAAGGTCTACTTTCTTTAATCTCAGGATCTTTTCAGCAAACATTTTTACGCGATCCCAGTTTGTTATGTTTTCGATCATTTTTCCCGTTACCGTCCTGGGAGTGAAGGTACCAACTTGCATTGCAAGTGCTTCTCGTTCGGGCAACCACTTATTGCACTCAAAGAACGTGTGTTCTGCGGTATCATCCTCCGCTCCGCAATATATGCAATTTGGTGACTCTACTTTGCGCATGCGATAGAGATAGCTGTTAAAGTATCCATGTCCCAACAGAAACTGAGTGAGGTAGTAGTTAACCTCGCCAAAGTCTCTTGCTAGCCAGGTTTTTAGATCTGGGATAAGCCTTGCAGTCCATCGTCCACGGTTATCTGAGTCCCAGCGTTGCTGCCATACTGCAATGGTTCTGCGTCTTACCAACTGCTTGTCGGTGTTGTTGTTTCCTATTCGTTTTGCCTGCCAACATGTTTTTCGCTCTTGAGCCTGTAGGTCAATAGGAATATTTCCAGTAATCACGAGAACCGCTGCTTCTGAAACGGTGCGAAACGCTGAACATATCCTTAGAGCTGCTGTTCGCTGCACTGACGCTAACGCTCTTCTTCGGTATTTTGCTTGTAGTGCGTCTGCCCATATTTCGCTTCCGTATAGAAGAATGGAATTTACCGTAGCCATGAGGAGCTGTCTTTTACTCTGTGTGGGTCCCCTTATGTTTGCCATAAGTCTGCTCAATGCTGCTGTAGCTTTTCCCGCTTTAGATGCCGCTTCCTCAATCTGAGCCCAGAATGTTAGTCTGGAGTCCAGTCGAAGGCCTAAATATTTGACTGTTTTTTGCGACATTAAAGTTTTGTCGCATACTCGCATTTCGACTTCTAGCTGTATATGCTTTCTTGTGAGAAAGATCAACTCTGTTTTCTCCGCGGCGAGTTTGAGTCCGTGATCCTCTAACCATTCCTGTGTTCGTATCATTACCATGGTTAGCTTTCGTTGCGCTTCTTCTATATTTCTTGCCTTTATCACTGCTGCAACATCATCTGCAAATGCCACCAGATGTGTATCATCCGGCATTTCCAGCTCTAAGATACCATTGTAATTATCATTCCACAGCTCAGGTCCGAGAACTGATCCTTGCGCTGCTCCTGATGTGATTTGTTTTTCTTTTGGTCCGTCGTGGGTGTCGTAGACTAGCACGCGATTTTTCAAATAACTAGCTATTATATCCATCAGGTAGCGTGGTACTCTAAACTTGTTTTCCAGTGTATTGAGAATATCAGCCCATCTTACACTATTGAACGCGTTTCGTACGTCAAGTGTTGCAAGCAAGACAATGTTTCTCGAATAGTGGTTACCAGTCTGTGCAGTCTTTACTGCCGTAACTATATCTTCTATTGCACCTAGCGTGCAGCGTCCTGTCCTGAAACCGTGCTGTCTCGGTGACAAGCCACCTGCTGATTCGATTGCTGTTGTAAGTCGAGGCTTGATCAGTCTTTCAAGGAGTTTTCCAGCGGTGTCGAGCATGCAGAGTGGTCGGTATGCTTCAGCACGTTCTGGGTCGCCTTTACCCTTACTAATTAAAGTTAGTTTCTGTTTCTTCCAAATTTCCGGAAAGTTGCCTTCCATTAAACAAGCATTGTACATTTCTAGTAGTACATGTGGTCGTTCATTTGCAATCACTTTTAGTATCTCAGCCGGTATTCCATCTGGCCCCGGAGCTTTATTATTTTTTAGCGCGCTAGCAGCTGCAAAAAGCTCTTGTAGAGTAAATAGTGGCGGCATTTCTCTCAGGAGATCATCTGATCTGCTTGGGAGCACCTCATGTGTCGGGAATAATGTGTCAACTATTTCCTTCATTTTTTCGCTTCCTAGTGATGGGGTGGGTTGTCTGGCACCCAGCTTTTTAGTTACAATCTTGTATCCGGTGCCCCATGGATTGTTGTTTATATCTTCTCTTAGTTCTTCCCACTTCGCCTTTTTGCTTTGTTTTATGGCTTCTTTCAAATTTTTCTTAGCTATTTTAAACTCCACCTCCTCTATTTCAGCAGTACTTCTTCTCCGGGCTCTGGTCAGCTTTCGCCTGCACCTCAAACAGATGGTCCTCATTTCCGCGATTTGCTCGGTCCACCAGTATGCGGCTTTCTTTCGGGTTGATCTTCCCACTTTTGGCATGGAAACATTACAAGCTTGTAGAATGCTATTCATGGTGTATACTGTTAGTGTGGTCGAGTTTAGTAAGGGATCTCTATCTGCAACCCTGCTGTCTATAGCAGCAAGTAGAGATGGTACATCTAAACAGTCCACCTTCCATTTCCGCGTACCGCTAGGTTGGTAGTCTGTTGCAGCGCTATCCCGCAGTGTAATCTTGAATTCAATATATTGGTGATCGCTGCCGGTATAATCCTCCAGCACTTTCCAGTCTCTGAGTGCCCCTGAAAACATATCCGACACAAGTGTTATATCTGGAGTTGTGGCTTCGCATCCGGGTCTTCTGAATGTTGTAGCGAAACTTAAGTTTGCTACTATAAGCCCCAATCTAGACACCATGTCAAGTACTCGTCGACCGCGTGAGTTTGTCGTCGTGGAACCCCATTCGATTGCTTTAGAGTTGAAGTCCCCTGCAATAATTAGGGAGCCTCCGATTTCTCTAGCCTTATCTTCTATATTATGGAGTTTGTTTTCAAATTCACCAATAGTGTCATTGGGTGTTAGATAGCAGCTAATAACAGTGTAGTCATTTGTCCTCACCCATACAAAACCTTCCCCGCTTCCATTATTCACAGCGTTAAGTGTTCCTTTTGATGGCGTCCAGATAGCTGCGGTTCCAGTGTGGTCCTCATACCATCCTGTGCTACTACTTTTCTTGTATTGCTCGCTTATGATGACGACGTCGATTTTTCGTTCTAGAACTAATTGAGAGAGCAGAGCGTCAGCCGTCTTGCTCCTATGCATATTTGCTTGGAGTATTCTCATATCCTTTTGCTAGCTTCACATTTATGGGAACCCGGTATGTGGTCCACTTTGATGCATCCTTTACTTGCGCAAATGCAGCATTTTGGCGGCCTTGTGCACTCTTTCAGCTTGTGTCCGCTTTCTCCGCTTCGAATGCATAGGCCTTGACCTTTTCTGTCAGGTCCTTTGCAATTGTATTGAAGATGTCCTGTTTCAAAGCATCTGTAACAGCGTTTTACATCTTGTAAGAGTTTAATTCTGCATCTTACTAAGCCCACACGAATACGTTCCGTCTTTTGTAGTGTTTTAGCTGCTTGGCTTGATATGCATACATAGGCTCTCCGTTGTTCTCTGGTATTTGCACCAGAAATTTTTACATCCATTTGCTCCGTGGGTTCTTGGAGTGCAATTCTTACTGCCGCTCTTACCTCATCATCCGTTGTAAGGCTATCCAAGTCGCGGATTTCTATTTTTGCACGGGGTTTCAATTCAGTTACTTTTGCTACCTCTCCCATTGTTCCTTTTAATTCGGCATAAAAGTCGTTTTTTTTACCACCTTTTCCTAGTTCTAAAAGTACAGCCCCACTCTTAGTTTTACGTATGGACCGGATGGCCACCTCTTCATCATCTGGCTTTATCTTCGTTCGGAGGTCCTTAAGGATATCCGCGTATGTGTGTCCTTCGTTTGGTTTGATGAGGACAGCTTCGGGTTTCTCACGGATCCTGGGCTTCTCTTTTCGTTTTGCCGCTTTCTTTGGAGGTGCTTCAGGCTTTTTTGACGTTTTTTGTTTTTTGGCTGTTACCTTTACCCATTTTTCTTCGTTTTTTCCTTCAGCGCCTTCGGTGGGGGCTTCAGATTCTTTCATTTTCAGCTTTTTCTCTGGTGTTTCCGCCACTGGGCTTGTAGCTGTACGTTTTTGTCGTTGCACGGTTTGTGTGTCTACCGCATTGGTATCCCTTCGTGCCTTTTTTTTTGCTTCTGCCTTAAGCCAACGACGGTGGTAGTAAGCCATCGTATCGAACTGCGTCGCCAGTTCGTGTACCCCCTCTTTAATGTCCGTCGAGACATTTCTTTGCCGATTTACGGCTTGCTTTATTTTGTTTAAGGCGACTATGCATTTTTCAAATGTCATCGCCTCTTCACTCTTCATTCTCTGGGTAATATCATTTCCCGGTGAAATGAGTACATTTGTTTGTGGTGGCACCTTTGGCGTGCCCTCGTCCATTGCGGACTTCCTTTGGCCATCCTGCAGTGGCACTTTCGGTAACATCTGTGGTGTGTTAATATCATTTCCCACTGAAATGAGTACATTCTTTTGTGGTGGCACCTTTGGCGTGCCCTCGTCCATTGCGGACTTCCTTTGGCCATCCTGCAGTGGCACTTTTGGTAACATCTGTGGTGTGTTTTTGTTTTCTTTATTCATATCGATAGGGTCCAAACTCCTAGCCGCTATCGATGTTCGATTGTATAGTCGCTCGTAACGATCCCCATGGTTATCTATGCAAAGCAGGGAGGCCATGCGAGGGTTGACACAATTCCTTATGGGAGATTGTGTTCAGAGCCAGGATCTGGCGCAGGTCAGGAGTACTCTCAACTGAGCCTATACCACCAACTTAATGGTGACGAGACATCGAACGTACTTGGAGACTTGCCAAGTTTTAAAAGGACGGAGGAAGATGTGGCATTAACCTGGAAGCCATTTTTATGAGATTTCACTCTCATATACTCAGGTAACAGAATACCACATCCGCCAGCCCAAAAATCATCGTTTAAGTAGTTTGTTCCAGTATGCCATAATCAGGATCTTACTGGGCTCAATCCTGATGGGTGTTTAAAACCCTGAATTCATAATCACGTCTATTTGATATGCATTGTCTGTTTCGGTGTGCATATTTTCTGCTTACGTGCCTAGTATAGTTTTCGTTGGGCACGAAAGAACTCCATCGATGGTACAGATGCTCGCTCTCGGAACAGTGCACTCCCCTGTATCCCTCGATGATGCGCAGCTGTTGAACCACTCTCTGCGCACTTGGATGTCCCTCGTTGCCATCCCGGGATGGTGGACGCTTACTTAGAGCCGGCGTCTACTCGGCTCAGCTCAGGAGCTTCTCAGGGTTTTTGTGACCTTTTACGTCACACCCTCCGACGCCTGGCTGGATTTTAGTCGCCTCGTACGACAGGCATGCCTTACCGCGGGAATATTCTAACCCCTATCCCAAAAATAATATAATAAAGAAAAATAAATAATAATAATGAATAATAATAATAATAATAATATAAAATAATAAAAATAATGAATAATAATAATAATGAATAATGAATAATGAATAATGAATAATGAATAATGAATAATGAATAATGAATAATGAATAATGAATAATGAATAATGAATAATGAATAATGAATAATGAATAATAATAATAATGAATAATGAATAATAATAATAATAATAATAATGAATAATGAATAATAATAATAACGAACAATAATAATAATGAATAATAATAATAATGAATAATGAATAATAATAATAATGAATAATGAATAATAATAATAATGAATAATGAATAATAATAATAATGAATAATGAATAATAATAATAATGAATAATAATAACAATGAATAACAATAATAATCAATAATAACAATAATGAATAATAATAATAATGAATAATAAATAATGAATAATAACAATAATGAATAATAATAATAATGAATAATAATAATAAATAATAATAATAACGAATAATAATAATAATGAATAATAATAATAATGAATAATGAATAATAATAATAATGAATAATGAATTATAATAATAATGAATAATGAATAATAATAATAATGAATAAAAAATTTTTTTTTTTTTTTTCGAGGCTGGGGAACAAAAAATGTCTACACACACCCGCAGAAAACGTCTTTCTGTGGGTAGTGCACGGTTCGCGCTAATCGCTGACATGCTAAAAAACTCCCCTTTCCAAGATGAAGTACATGACCCGGAACCACCACCTAGGTATTGCTTCAGGTCATGCACATCCTGATTGTAAGATATAATCTTACGTCGCTGCTGTTGTACCTGCGTCCAGGTGCCTCTTTTTTGCGCGAAGTACTGCCTCCACGTGCCTCGCCACCACGTTCCAGTTGTTTTCACTTGCTAGTAGTAAGGGTACTACATTTTCCGGGGTCCAAATGCCGCCTATCTGTGCTTGCAGGTTGGTTCTCTCGATTAACCATTGATTGCATTCAAAAAACGTGTGTTCTACATCGTCGACATCAGCATCGCCATAGATGCAACTCTGCTCCTCTCGAATATTCATCCGGTACAGATATTTGCCGAAGTACCCGTGCCCGGAGAAGAATTGTGTCAGGTAATAGTTTACCTCGCCGAACTTCCTTGTGGTCCAGGCGACTAAGTCCGGGATTAGTCTTGCAGTCCACCTACCACTAGTTTCGTTAGTCCACCGACTTTGCCACTCTATCATTGTGTGTTCCCGATAATTTGTGGCTACGCTGCTGTTTTCGTTGCTTTGGCGGCTTAACCATGCTTGCCTCCGTTCCATGGCCATGAGGTCGATGGGTATTGAGCTGCTTATAACAAGGACCGCCGCACCTGAAACCGTACGGTATGCAGATGCTACCCTGAGTGCCGCTGTTCTCTGGATTTTTTCGAGCGCATTTCGCTTCTGGTTAATCTGTAATGCATTAGACCATACTTCAGAACCGTAGAGTAGAATCGCGTTCACAACTGTCATTAGCAGTTTTCGCTTGTCTTCTGTTGGGCCGCCAACGTTTGCCATTAGCTTGCTTAAGGACGCTGAGGCCTTTGAAGCCTTTTCACCTGCATGTTTTATCTGGGCCCAAAACGACATCCTGGAGTCCAGCTGGATGCCCAGATATTTCATTTCCTTGGACGTTTTAATGGTAGAGTTCCATACCCGCATTTCAATTTCCAAGGGTATTTGCTGCTTCGTTAATATAATGAGTTCTGTCTTCTCAGTTGCTAGCTTTAGACCGCGGTCATCCATCCATTCCATCGTGCGTAGCATGACCTGATTTAGTCTGAGCTGTGCTTCGGTTACATTTCGTGCTGTGATGACTGCTGCTACATCATCGGCAAAGCCTACTAGGTGTACGTTGTCCGGCATTTCAATGGAGAATATTTCATCGTAGCTCGCATTCCATAGATCAGGGCCAAGAACGGAGCCCTGCGCTGCTCCGGAGGTGATCTTCTTAATTTTTGTACCACTGCTTGTGTGATAGAGAAGCTCTCTATCGCTAAGGTAGCTGCGGATCATTCGCATCAAGTACATCGGTGTATTAAAGCGTCCTTCAAGGGCGTTGATCACATCGGTCCATTGTAGGCTGTTGAACGCATTCCTAATGTCTAGAGCCGCCAGAAGTACTATACGCTTCGAGTAAGCATTTCCACATTGTGCGGCTTCTACGGTTGCCGCCACATCAGCGATAGCTCCAATGGTGGACTTTCCTGGCCGGAAATCGTGCTGTCTGCTGGATAGTCCCCCAGCGCTCTCAATGGATGCTGCTATACGCGGTTTTAGTAGTCGTTCCAGCAGTTTCCCTGATGTGTCGAGCATACAAAGTGGTCGGTATGCATTTGGCATCTCGGGGTTGCCCTTTCCTTTGCTAATTAGGGTTAGTTGCTGCTTTTTCCAGGGCTCTGGAAAAATGCCTTCCTTCAGACAAGAGTTAAACATTTCGAGCAGGGATTGTGGGCGGTCGTCTGCTATCAGCTTAATCGCCTCAGATGGGACACCGTCCGGTCCTGGGGCTTTGTTATTCTTCAGAGAACGTGCTGCGGTTTTAAGTTCCTCTTCCGTAAAAAGCGGTGGATCATCGGTGAGTACCCTTTCACAGTCTCTGCGTATTTCATGATCCGGAAAAAGAGAATTTACGATGTTATCCATCACATTTTCTTCCAATTCAGGAACTGGTGCCAAGGCACCTATTTTTCGCATGACGATCTTGTAGCCAAGTCTCCAAGGGTCGTTGTTTACGTCTTCACGTAACTCTTCCCATTTTCTTTTCTTACTTTTGGAAATAGCGATCTTTAATGCCTTCCTAGCTGCCTTTAATGCTTCGCTTTCTGCCGTGGCATCTCTACGTGTTCTGGCCCTGGTCCTTCTCCTCCGCATTTGGAGACAGACCCTTCGAAGTTCGGCAATTTCTTCAGTCCACCAATAGGCTGCCTTTCTTCTGGGATTTTTTGCCACTCTAGGCATTGCTGCATCGCAGGCCTGTGTTATGCTGTGCATTGTGTGGCGGACCAAGCTTCTGGCATCTCCTCCTCCAGTGTTTCTATTCATCCTATCATCGAACACTTCGAGAAAGATATCCCTATTGAGTTTATTCGTGGACCATTTGCGAGTAGACCTCCTTCCGGGGTTTCCATTTGGCCTATTGCCTGGCTCGACGGTGAACCAGATGTATTGGTGATCGCTCCCCGTGTAGTCCTCGAGAACTGACCATTCCTTTAGCGTACCAGCTATCTTCTCCGACACTAACGTGATGTCTGGAATAGTGCCTTCGCATCCTGGTCTGCGAAAGGTGGGCGACATCCCCCTGTTAGCGACTACAAGTCCCAATCTGGCCGCCATGTCAAGCACTCGCCTACCTCTGGGATTTGTGGTCATCATGCCCCATTCAATGGCCTTCGAATTGAAGTCGCCTGCTATAATAAAGTTTCACCCATTTGGAGGACGCAATCTTCGATTGCGTCCAGTTTCATCTGGAATTGGCCAATACTGTCGCTCGGTGTAAGATAGCAGCTCATTAAGGTAAAGTTGCGATTTCGAACCCAAACGTGTCCGTCTCCGGCACCACTGGCTGAGAAAGAGAATTTCTCGGCGCATGGCAGCCAGATGGCTGCAGTTCCACTGCAGTCAGCCAAGAAGGTACCGCAACTGATTTCTCCATATTGTTCGCTAATTATGACAACATCCGCGTTCCGCTCATGTATGAGTTGTGATATAAGGGCGTCTGCTGTCCTGCTTCGGTGCATATTTGCTTGCAAAAATCTCATCATCTTTGGGCCTTTACCGATGCACATTTGCCAGATGCAGCAATGTGATCGACGGTTTTGAGGCCAGCGTCAGTACAGACGCAGCACTTCGGAGAGTTTGTGCACTCCTTTAGTTTGTGTCCAGGTGCGCCACATTTGATGCAGAGGTTTGTTCTATCTGGACCCTTGCAATTTCTCTGTACATGTCCTACACCAAGGCACCTGAAGCAACGCTTTGTTTCGGTGCGCGTCCGCTTTTTTGCTCTGATCCATCCAATAATGATCGAGCCTGTCTCGAGAAGCTTATCAGCTGCTACGGTGGGTAATTGCACGTAAGCTCTGACCAGTTCTTTGTTATTTGGTTTGGTGACGGTCACCTTCAACTGATCGCTTCCGCTTGGAAGGAGTCGTTTAACCGCTTCTTCGACTTCCGTCGTTGTAGTAAGCGCATCGAGATCTCTTATCTCTATGGTGGTTTTCGGTATCAGACCAGTTACCTCCGCCGTTTCTTGCAAAGCACTCCTTATTTCATCGCAGAACTCTAAGCTTGCCTTGGTCCCCTTGTCAAGCTCTAATAGCAGAGCTCCCGACATTGTCTTGCGGACTGCTCGAATTTTGACTTTCGAGTCATCCGGCTTGACATTCGAACGGAGGTTCTTTAAAATGTCCGCATAAGTTTGACTTCCCGTCGGTTTTATGAGGACTGCTTCCGTCTTTGGGCCTCTGTCCTTATTGGGCCTGGGTCTCTTTGCTTCTGGCTTAGTTTTCTTTTCAGCTTTCTTTGTACCGACATTTATTTTGTCTGGTCTTTTCGTAGTTATGGGCGTCCCATTTATTTCTCTTTTTTTGGGGGTTTTGAGCTTCTTCCGATTTACGGTTTGCCATTCCTCAGGCTTATCTTGTCTGCTCTTTTTGGCGCTCTCATTTCCTGTGTTTTGCGCAGCAGGACTTGTCGCCATGCGCTTTTGTCTATGCACGTTTGGTGTGTCTACCACATTTGCTTCTCTTCGTGCTTTTTTCGCCACTGCCTTGATCCAGCATCGGCTATAGTAGCCCATGTTTTCGAAGTGCGTTTGCAGTTCGTTTACGCCATCTTTAATATCTAGCGAGACATTTTTTTGCCGCATTATGCCATTTTTTATCTTCATTAAGGCGGCTATACACTTTCCTAGTGTCTGCTCCTCTTCCCTTCTCAGGGTTTGGATGTATTCATCGCTCGGTGAGACGGGAACCTCCTTCATTTGTGATGGCACGTTTGGCGTGCCACTGTCCGATGCGGACTTCCCTGGGCCATCTTGCGATGGCGCTTCCGTTAGATTTTGTGTATTTGTTTTTTCATTTGTCATGATTTTTGGGTCCAAACTCCTAGCCGCTATCGATGTTCGGTTGTATAGTCGCTCGTAACGATCCCCATGGTTATCTATGCGAAGCAGGGAGGCCATGCGAGGGTTGACACAATTCCTTATGGGAGATTGTGTTCAGAGCCAGAATCTGGCGCAGGTCAGGAGTACTCTCAACTGAGCCTATACCACCAACTTAACGGTGACGAAACATCGAACGTACTTGGAGACTTGCCAAGTTTTAAAAGGACGGAGGAAGATGCAGCATTAACCTGAAAGCCATTTCTATGAGATGTCACTCTCATATACTCAGGTAACAGAATACCACATCCGCCAGCCCAAAGTCATCGTTATCGTTGTTTATTTCCAGTATGCCATGGGTGTATGAACCCTGAATTCATAGCTGATGTGCATTGCCTGTTTCGGCATGCGTTTTTTGCCATCATCTTAACATAGTGTTTATGTTGGACGTGAAGGAACTCCATCGTTGGTGCAGCTGCCTTCTCTTAAAACAGTGCACTCGTCCGTGTCCCTCGGTGGTGCACAGCTGCAGTCACTCTCTGCACACTTGGGTGTCCCTCGATGGCTGGATTTTAGTCGCCTCGTACGACAGGCATGCCTTACCACGGGAATATTCTAACCCCTATCCCGCAGGGGGAATAATAATAATAATAATAATAATAATAATAATAATAATAATAATAATAATAATAATAATAATAATAATAATAATAATAATAATAATAAAAAAAATAATAATAATTAATAAAATAAAATAAAATAATAATAATAATAATAATAATAATAATAATAATAAATAATAATAATAATAATAATAATAATAATAATAATAATAATAATAAAATAATAATTTTTTTTTTTTTTTTATTTCGAGGCTGGGGAACAAAAAATGTCTACACACACCCGCAGAAAACGTCTTTCTGTGGGTAGTGCACGGTTCGCGCTAATCGCTGACATGCTAAAAAACTCCCCTTTCCAGAATGAAGTACATGACTCGAAACCACCACTAGGTATTGCTTCAGATCATGCACATCCTAATTGTAAGAATTAATCTTACGTCGCTGCTGTTGTACCTGCGTCCAGGCGCTCTTTTTTGCACGCAGTACTGCCTCCACGTGCCTCGCCACCACGGTCCAGTTGCTTTCACTTGCCAATAGTAAGGGTACTACGTATTCCGGGGTCCAATTGCCACCTATCCGTGCTTGCAGGCTGGCTCTCTCTGTTGACCATTGGTTCCACTCAAAAAAATGTGTTCAGCGTCATCGACATCTGCATCGCCATAGATGCAGCTCTGCTGTTCTCGAATGTTCATCCGGTATAGGTACTTGCCAAAGTACCCGTGCCCGGAGAAGAGTTGCGTCAGGTAATAATTGACCTCGCCGAACTTCCTTGTGGTCCAGACCGCTAAATCAGGAATGAGTCTTGCAGTCCATCTGCCACTAGTTTCGTTGGCCCACCGATTTTGCCACTCTATCATTGTATGTTCCCGATAATTTGTGGCTACGCTGTTGTTCTCGTTACTTTGGCGGTTTAACCATGCCTGCCTCCGTTCCATGGCCATGAGGTCGATGGGTATTGAGCTGCTTATAACAAGGACCACCGCACCTGAGACCGTACGGTATGCA
>NC_051848.1:100022219-100031042 GCF_002237135.1 Teleopsis dalmanni
AAAGTTTTCGGAAATTCTCATTTAAATTTCGCGCGCTGTATATTTTTCGATATTTTAAGTTTATGTAGTTTGGCAGCAATTAAGGACAATTACTATGCCAAAAATGAGCGCGATCTGTCAGACAGTTCGTTTACGGCAGCTGTTGAAACCAGTTCACCTCAGTAGTGCGTTGCGAAAAAAACAATGGAAAAAAATATTGAACAAAGAGTTTGCATCAAATTTTGTTTCGAACGAAATTTCGTGTGCAGAATCGTTGCGAATGCTACAAAAGGCTTATGGGGAATCAGTTTTATCGAAAACTCAAGTTTATGAGTGGTACAAAGCCCTTCAGGACGGTCGTACGACCGTCGAAGACATTTCGCAACGCACTACTGAGGTGAACTGGTTTCAACAGCTGCCGTAAACGAACTGTCTGACAGATCGCGCTCATTTTTGGCATAGTAAATAAGGACAGTGCTGCCAAACTACATAAACTTAAAATATCGAAAAATATACAGCGCGCGAATTTTAAATGAGAATTTCCGAAAACTTTTCAGTCTTAATGTAATTGTCTTATTATCCCATTAATTTTTAGGTAATTATTAAATTCTTTATTCATAAATTCGGTCCCGTTATCACTTCGAAGTATTTTAATTCTCTTGCTCGTCTGACGTTTGATCATTGTTTGAAATTCTTTAAAAACGCTAAAAACTTCAGCTTTACTTTTTATGAAATATACAAAAATATATCTTGATTTGTCGTCAATAAATGTAAATATGTATCGCGATCCACCATTTGAAGGTTTGCTCATTTGGGTTTGGAAACGGCTTTACGCAGCATTTGTTTTTTAAACATATCATGGTTGGTTGGTTGGTTGGTTGGTTGGTTGCAGTAGCAGGCCATTAGATAACTACCATGTACTTCAATTAGCGATTATTCGCCGTTTTGCTACCACATTCCTCGCAAGAACCCTAATGTATAAGAGTAGAGACTAAATCCATCTGTTATTGGCAAGTTGCAGAAAGTAAAGGAAGGTACTTCTTTTAATGGTCTCCAGGGTAATATAAACTGGTACCGCCAGTGACGCATCTAGGGAGGCACCAAAGCGGGCTAGACTGTCAGCTTTGTCGTTCCCTACGATATTCCTATATCCAGGAATTCAGATGAGGGTGATATCAGCCAACTGATTTAGCTCGTCGATTGCTTCTCTACTTTCCTTTACTATTTTTGATTTTGTTATGAAAAATTCAAGGGCTTTAATTGCTGCGTGGTTGACAATAAAAATAACAACATTACATCTGTCCTCGATGTGACTTGCAATTTGCCGACAGGCTTTTCTAATTGCTAGAATTTCAGCCTGAAAAAGCGTAGCCTCATTAGGTAGCCGAAGTGAATTATTTATGTTTTCAGATGGTATGAAGATTCCTGCTCCTGCCCCACAGTTCATTTTCGAGCAATCTGTATATATTGAGATATCGTATTTTGCTCCGAAATTTTTCCTTTTTCCATTCATTTCTTGATGGGAATATTGTCTGAAAATTCCTTTCGAAGTCTATGCACGGGTTCAGATAATTTGATGTCATCTTATAGTTTGGAACTGTACCTAAAAGCCGACTATGTCCATATATTCGTTCCGACCAGACGCCTGTTCCTTTTAGTCTTACAGCGCTGTTGCAAACCATGTTTTTTTATGTGGATATCGATAGGTAGCAGGTGTTTTTTGTTTTTGCTTCCCTTTATTATACAACTGCCAAGATTTAGCATTTAGTGTACATTTTTACATAATGGAACTTCAAGTAATAATTCAAAAACAAGATTAAGAATTACATGAGTGAACTATTAATAGTGGATAAAAAGAAAACTTTTCTTTAAATTATATAAACTAAATATTATAAAATAATTAAAATTAATGGATAGATGATATAATAAATGAGTCAATTAAATAGACTGCTATGAATTTACTATGAATATATTAGTTAGTTTGCTAGTTCTGATGGAAATAAGCGTTTCAATCTTCTGTTATGTGTGGCTTCGTCATTAGGTAGCTGCCTCATTGTTGGGTTAGGATGGAAAAGTAATCTGTCTGTGTGCTTTTTACTATTTTTTCTTTAAATCGCGATGAACGTCATAGTTTGAGATGTACCATTCAGCGTTGATGATAGTCCTAAGTATTTTTGATTGTAGTCTTTGCAGTATTTGAATGTTGGATTTACATGCTGTGCCTCATATTTCGGCTCCATATTTCCATATTGGAGCGATTATTGTTTTATATACTAGAAGTTTATTTTCCACTGTTAGTTTTGATTTCGAGCAGAGTAGCCAGTACAATTGTCCAAAGCGGCGTTTAATTTCATTGCTTTTAGCTTTAATATGGTCTTTCCAAGTTAATCTGCTATCTAAAGTAATGCCAAGGTAATTTGCCTTTGTGTGTGTGAAGACTTCGGCATTGTTAATTTTTATACGTTTTAGGTCATATTTTTTATTCGTGTAGATAACATGAACTGTTTTGCTTGTATTTATTTGAACTCCCCATTTGTCGAACCATTCGAGCGTTGAGTGTAGGTAATTCTGCAAGTTGTCTGTGGATATGTTAAAATTTTTATTAGTTGCAATTAGGGCTGTATCGTCTGCAAAAGTTGCTATCAAATTTTGAGGATCAGAAGGTATCGGGACAGGTGTAACATCACGTTTAAGGCGTCCGAGGGAGTCGTCCTAAAAGCTCCTGTAATACCTACACATGCCGTGCTCTGAATTCTGTTAAGTTTAACGATATTATATCTCTTATTCAGAGCCGACCACCAAACGACAGCACCATTCGTGAGGATTGGACGTACAATTGCCGTGTACATCCAGTGGGTAATATTGGGACGAATCCCACATTTTTTTTAAACATCGTTTTACAAGAATAGAAAGCTACACATGCCTTCTTGATACGAAGACCAACATTGTGTTTCCAGTTTAGCTTACTATCTAGCAGAATTTCTAGATATTTGGCTTATTCCAATAGTTGTAATTGTTGCCTTTTCAGTAAAGGCAACCTGAAAGCTGGTATTATGGGTTTAGTGGTAAACAGCATCATTTCAGTTTTTCCTGGGTTAATACCTAGAACACAACCTGTGGCCCAGGTACTTATCTTAACCAAAGCCCTTTCCATAATATCGCTTATTATGTTAGGGATCATACCTGACACTAGAATAACCACGTCATCCGCATACGCTACTGCCTTCACCCCTATCTTATCTAGAATATTAAGAATATTGTCCACGACCAGCAGCCACAGTAATGGTGAAATAACCCCTCCTTGTGACGTATTTCTTCTGACGTACTTAGTTTGGATTATGCTGCCTAACTTTGACTGAATTTTTTTTTTTTTTTTTTTTTTTTTTTTTTTATTCCATTAATATTACAACTATCTTAGATATCTAGTAATACTTTTAACAAATGAAAATTTGGAAGTTTCAGTTATCTTAAATCATCATTTAAGATAACATGTTAATGATAATGATATATTTCATAAAATTTTAAAATATTTCATAAATAATTAGATAAATAAATACATAAATCAATAAATAAGTAAATAAAATAAATAAGTAAATAAAATAAATAAATAAATAGACAAATAATTACATAAGCAAATAAATAAGTAAATAAATTAAATAAATAAATAAATAAATAAATAATAAAAGTAAAAAGAAAATAAATAATAAATAAGTAAATAAAATAAATAAATAAATAATAAATAAGTAAATAAAAAGTTAAATAATAAATAGTAATAATAAATAATAATAATAAATTAATAAACATAAGTTAGAGTAAGCTTAATTTAATACTTTATACTTAAGTATGTTGGGAGTGTACGTTTAAGACGTTTTTTGTATCCTAGTTCCAGGGCAGGGAGTCTTCTCATTTCTAGGTTTGAATGCTGAAGCAATTTAGATAAGTGGTTCGCACTGCTTTTTTGAATTGTTTCGTGTACTGTAGGGATATTCAGGTCTTTGTGAATATCGTCGTTTCTGATGTACCATCTAGCATCTACTATCGTACGCAGGATTTTTGATTGGAGCCTTTGAATAGTATTTATATAAGTCTTGCAGGTGGTTCCCCATATTTCAATTCCATATTTCCAAATCGGAACAATAATACTTTTGTAAATTAGTAGTTTGTTGTCTATTGACAGACTGGAAGTTTTACCAAGAAGCCAATATAGATCTGCAAATCTTCGATGAGCTTCCTTTTTCTTCTGAATTATGTGCTCCTTCCAAGTCAGCTTTTGGTCTAATAGCATACCCAAGTAATTGGCTTTCTTGCAGATTGGTATATCAATGTTAACAATTTTTAGTTTCTGTTCTTCAAATTTTCTGTTAGTGAAAATGACTTGGACAGTTTTTTCGGCGTTTATCTTTATCCCCCAGGTGTCAGACCAATGCATCACTTCGTTTAGATGATTTTGAAGATTTACAGTTGCTTTAGTGATATCATGGTTCGTTGATAAAAGTCCAGTATCGTCAGCAAACGTTACAGTTAGTATTTCTCCAGTTTTAGGCTTAGGAATGTCTGCAGTGAATAATAGATATAGGATCGGACCTAATACACTCCCTTGAGGGACACCGGCTTCTATTTTTATCATGTGGGATGTGTCGTTTTGGTATTGTACAAAGAAGTATCTATCTTTAAGGTAGCTCTTCAGTAGTAAATAAAAATCGGCCGGCAATATTCTTGATAGTTTGTAAAGCAATCCTTCGTGCCAGACGCTGTCGAATGCTTTAGCTACGTCTAAAAACACACCCACAGTGAACTTCTTAGAGTCTATATTCATTGCAATTTTACTAGCCACCCTATGAATTTGCTGAATAGTAGAATGCTTTTTACGAAATCCAAATTGGTGATTTGGCAATAGGTTGTTTTCTTGTATTATTGGTTCAAGTCGGGAGAAAAGAAGATTTTCAAATAGTTTGGATAAGATAGGTAATAAGCTGATCGGTCTGTAAGAGTTGACAATTGAAGCATTTTTGTTTGGTTTAGGTATTGCTACAACCTTCGCTACTTTCCAAACAGAAGGGAAAATCTTATTGCTGATCATGCAGTTAAAGATGTTTCTAATGTAAATTATGGCTATTACAGGTAATTCTAGAAGAAATTTACCAGATATCTCATCGTAGCCTGGTGATTTTTTTGGGTTGATGTTAACGGCAATGATGTTTTTTATTTCAGCAATTGTTGTCTTATTAATTTTAAAATTCATCTGGGTCAAGTTCTTGGGTAATGCATGGTTTGTATCATTTTTAGGATTTGTAAATGTGCTCTTAAAATACTCAGCGAGAACAGTTGCTTTTTCTTGGTTTGTGCGCGCCCAAGTGTTATCTTCTTTTTTAATCGGTGCGCAATGAAGTATGGCGCCATTACTACCCTTTGTAGCTTTCCATAAGGAGTAATTTGTAACCTTTGTAGCACTCAATCTTGAGATAAAATTTGATACATTTTTTTGTCTTTCAGCCTCTAATAAAACTTTCAGCTCTTTTGTTAATTTATTCAACTTTGTCTTTATTTGTGGAGCTCTAGATACTTGCCAGATTTTTCTCAACTTTCTTTTTTGTTCTATTTTATGTTTGATATGATTCGGGACAGGTATTACATTTTTGGTTTTTATTATTGGTGTAGATGTAGATGCTGCAGATAATAGTAGAGAATTGAAATTGATTATTGCATTATTTATTTCCTCTTCTGTTCTTAGAGCTACATTTATAACTAATTGTTCTTCTATTATCTCGCGATATGTATCCCAACATGTTTTATAATTGTAAGTATTAATGTTCGTATTGTTCATAGTAAGAGTTGCGCTGTAAACTAGTACTATCGGTGAGTGGTCAGAGGACAACTCAAGGCTGGAATGAATGGAAAGGTTACTTACATTTATGTTTTTTGTTATAAAGAAGTCAATCAAATCAGGTTGCTTTCTTGGGTCACTAGGCCAGTATGTTGGTTCACCAGTACTTATAAATTTTGCTTTGTATTCATTCAGTGCGGTGTAGAGATTTTTGCCCTTTGCGTTTGTTAAACGTGAACCCCATAGCATATTTTTTGCGTTGAAGTCCCCTCCGACTATAAATCTTTGACCAAGAGATTTGAGGAAATTTAAGTACGTGTCTTTGGTATTTGAGAACTTAGGAGGACAATAAACAGCAGCCAATTTTAATAGACCATGGGAATCTTCAATCATTACTGAGGTCGCTTGTATTTGTTCTGTACTATGATGTTCTGATTCAGAGCTAACTATACAGTTTTTTATGAAGATGGCAGTTCCACCGTGTCCTTTTCCGTCGGGATGATTGGTTTGAAATATTGTGTAATTTTTTATTTTAACATAGCTTTTTTCAGTGAGATGCGTTTCTGAGGTTAATAGTATGTCGATCGAATTTGAGTACAGAAAAGTTTTCAATTCGTTGATATGTCTACTTATACCGTTTGCATTCCATGCTACTATTTTTAATTCATTGAACTTACCCATTGATTTTTGTGACCAACGCCGTTAAAATGTTCATCATTCCTGACATTTGTGTTATCAATGTTTTCATCATTTCTTTTAACTCTGCGAGTTCTGGGTTGTAAGAGTTAGATTCAACAGGTGTTTGACGCGTAACTTGGGCATATGATAATGTTTGTGGGATGTTGGCATTTGTGTTTTGAGCAGTTGCATTGTCTGTTGTGTTCAAAGATTGTTGCTGACTTGTTTGGACGGGTGTTACTTTTTCTCTCATGATAGGATATCGTTTAATTTTAAGTGATTTGTACACCTCACATCCCTTGTAGTTGGCTGTGTGCTTTTCTCCGCATAAGGCACAGCTAATGTTTTCAGAATTTCCTTTTGTTGGACAATTGGCGGTTTTATGATTTCCTGCACATTTAACACAAACCGGTGACTTGGTGCAGAAATTTTTTGTATGTCCATATTTTTGACAGTTAGAACATTGAGGTATGACTTTTTGAGGGCGAGGTGGCTCAAATTGGATTTTGCAGTGAAGTAAATATTTAATTGAGTAAATTTCTTTATTATTCACATTTTGTTTTAATTCTAAAGAGAATAAATTCAATGGCTTCTTAGTTCGTAGTTGTAATATGTTTTGGATATTTATGATTTCATGACCGTTTTCATGAAGGCTTTTTTTAATTTCATTTGTATCCACTGAGTAGTGCATGCCACGGAGAAAGACTTTAAAACCTCGTTCTTCCTTCGGTTTATATGTATAGTATTCGGTATTTTTTTCTTTAAGCAGCTTTATTATGCTGGTGTAATGAGTTGAGTCAAATGGTTGCAGTTTGACTTCATTATTTGGTAATACTTTTATTTCATATTTGCAATTCGGTATTGAGTCAATTGCCTTTATTAAAATGTCTAGTCTTTCTACTTTTTGAATAAAGAGCGGTGGTGGTTTGGTTTTTTTAATTTGTTTTGTTGCATCGTTTTCGTTGCTGTCGCTCTTTTCACTATTCACTTCGCCGTTATCATTTTCGTCCGATAAGCATGCGAACCTGTTTGCTGGTTTGGCAAGCCAATAGTTCGTCAGCGTTTGCTGATTAGACGATTGCTCTTTTTGCTTTTGTTTCTTGATCCTCTGCTTTTCTTTTTGATTATTAGGAGATGATCTATTTCTTTTTGTTGAAAGTGGAGTATTTAGAGTGGTACTCTGCAATTTTTGCAAAGGCGGTGAAATTGTTGACATTATTGGTTCATGCATTGATGATGTTGTTGTTATTATGCTAGTTGATAAAGAGGTGGCAATTGAGTTTGTTGTATTACTTGTAGGTAGAGTGTATACAATGTTTTCTACAAATGTTTTTACGGGAATTTGGTTCGAACTTACAGGAACATTTACCGAAGTTGTAAAGGAATTACGTCTTACAGGTAGTGGTCTTTCATCCAAGACTTTTTGTGGCGACATATCTTTATATGTTTTTGTGTTTTTTAATAAAGAATTTGTTAAGTTGTTGGTTAACTTAATTTTATTAGCTGTGGCAATTTCACTAGCTATTTTTGCTATATTAGTTTCGTGTACAGAATTTGTTTTAAGTTTCTTATTTGTTTTAACGTCTTCTGTGCTAAGCATAATATAGCCATTCAAGCCATTTTCACTTATATGAGAGTGCCGACGTACAACTCTTTCATATTCGCTCATATATGGTATTAGGTTTACAATTTATTTACACTTTGTTTATTTAATTATTTTTAATTATTTAAAATCGAAAATTTCCAAATAAAATGTTATTTAAATTTATTTGTTTATTAAATTTATTTATTTATTTTATCTATTTAAGTTTTTTAAGAATACTTAAAAACACTGTGGCAACACCACATTTATAATTTATAACTTTCGTTAAAAAGATCATATGCTGTCTCTATCAGCTGTTTTGAGCAAGAACTCAATTTTTTGTGTTTTGGTTGTTTTTGCAAACATAAAAAAGTTTTTAATTTGTTTAGCAAAAATTTTTATTTTACTAAATCTTAATATCACCGTTTACTGGCACTAATTATTAGTAGAATTTTTATATTTACGGTCTATCGCTCAAAATGATCATAACTTTGAGATTTGTAATTTAATTATTTCCAATCAAAAACAATAAAAGTTACGGAGTGTTCACTTTTCGCGCGCGCAAACTTCACTAGGTAATCCTAGAACTGCTTTTAGCATAGTAACTATCCAATTTTTTAACTCTTAAAAGTCCCCTCAATATCTAGACTAAGACTGAGCCTAGCAGAAAATGAGGTTGATTCAATTGACTTACAAAATTTCTTCCAGCCATTACTTCTGGGCTCCCTGATAGCTTTGTCATAAGTTTTGAGACAATCCT
>NC_051848.1:100031142-100036161 GCF_002237135.1 Teleopsis dalmanni
TGCGTTATGTAGCTCGGATTTTAACCTTTAATTTATCTCAGTAATGATATTGTTTTTAGCTCTTTGAGTAGGTTGAAGCTTACAGTATATGTACAATGACATTTAATTTGGTATTTATAGCATTCCAGTGTGTTTTCAAAAGGCTGCAACTGCAGACATTTAATTATGCGAATTTACCTGTAGTACACAGTGTGCACAATTTTGTCTGGCAGCCAAATTAAAAATTCAATAGTTTAAGTACCGCATTTAAAGTGACTGCAGCAGTAAATCGAATCGCATCAAGCACTTAAATAAGCACTGCAGTAAAATTGTGATATACTAAAAACACAAATTAAAATAAAAATTGCACAATTTTGAGATTTATGTACTTCATAAGCCGAGTAATTTGTTGTAATATCAATTGACGTCAGGAATTCAAATATGTTGTCGCCGATATTCAATTAATAGGATTTCCTCAAGTGACAAATTAAAATTTCACTGAGATATTAACTACTATAAATGCAAATAATTCATAAAAGCAATGCTGGCAAATCTAATTAAAAGGTGCATACTTTCAAGTTTAGAGATAATTAAACTGTGTACTTAATTCCTTATACAAAACACATGTAAAGCTTAATAAAGTAAAATGAAATTTCATTAAAAAAACGACTTCATTGAAAAGGCAACACACGCAAAAAAGAAAAAGATACTCTCGTATATAATAATTATGCAATCCTTACAACATGATTCCGAATTGTGAATTACAGACTACTTAAAAGTTTTGTGTGATTATAAACACATTTTTTCTGATTTCTGGATAAATACAGTTTGTAGTCATGGTTGCATAACATGTAACAATCGTACGACAACAACATCCTTAGCTCTTAGCTCTACTGCACTGCATGGGAAGGCAAGGCAAGGCGAGGCAACGCATAGCAAAGCCAGGCAACTCAAAGCAAGGAACGCAAGCCAGGATAACAGCACTCATATTGTCGACATTCACAGTATGAATGACAGCGAGTAACAAAGCGCACAGTTAAGCTTATAAATTTTCATTATTCTCATTTTAGATATTTAAGCACATTTGCTGTTGCGAAAAGTGTCCTTTGTGTTTCGTACACGCAAAATTACACTTCAACAAAATGAACAGAAAATAAGTAAATTTCATAAATCCTAACGAAATTGTTAAATAAAATTGATATAATTATTTTTAATTCACATAAATAAAATTTTTGTTTAAATGCAATACCTTTTCATATGATTTAAACATTAATATTTTACATAAATTGTGCAAAAATTCCCTCTTCATTTCATTCGTTATGTTGAGGAGAGTAATTAATTAAACGCATAAACTTCCTTACGAAGTAACTCATTGCCATGGTATTTAACACATTACAAAATATCTATACATAAATTTTAAATTCTATCTAATGAATATGAATTATTTAAGCAAATTTATGTGGTATTTAGACCACAAAAAATTATTAAATTTTTAATATTTAATATAACAAATTTTAATATTACGAGTAACTAAAATTTAGTACACAGATAGTTTGGTCAAACACTATAACTGAGAACAATACCACATAGATCGCCTATAAGTTCACATTGCGTTGGTTGTTCCTGTTATTAGACATCGCATATTTTTGAGTTTTAGAAAATAATTCAAAAGTTTCTCTGAAAAAAAAAACAGTATGCCGACAGATTGGCATAAGACTGAATCTAAGATAAATGTAATATACACTACTTATTAGAGGTCTAACAGCATTTTTCACTACTTCTAGTTAAGTTGTATCTGACGCTTTAAGGATTTCTGTGGTGTATCAAGGATTGGCTATATTAGAACGCACTACTAATTTAACAAAAAAAAAAACATAAAAAAACCTTTCCTTCCTATTCACGTTAAAAATGATTAAATATAATTCAAGGAGAATTTATTACATTACTTTTTGCAGATTATGTCGCACAAATATCCACACTCAGATCACATACTTGACTTATGAGTTGTCCACATAACCTTAATTAAGCATATTATTTTTACAATTTATTGAGGCTTCGGATATTAATTAATGAAAATACTATGTAGTTGAAAAAGGCCCCCTCTAAGGGCGTTCTATATGTAAGAATACGCGATAAATAAGTGTCATTACTCCTTTCTATTCTTTGGTAAAAGATATGATGATCATTACAGAAGCTGTTATATTGGAAAGTGTATTGTAGTTGTAAAAGAAAGGTTTTTAAAGATTTATATCAATTAATTTCTTTTCTTACAAGTCTCATACTTCCAAATTAATTAATGAATATGCTTTGTAGTTGAGAAAGGCTCCCCTTCTAAGGGCGATCTATATGTAAAGATGCGCGATGAGTGAAAATTTAATAACTCCTTTCTATTCTTTGACAAAAGATATAATGAACGTCAGAGAAGCTGTTAGACTATTAGGAAACATAAGCTTCATATATCTGCCTATTAGACAATATCCGGTTACAATGTTGATAACGCTATCGATTTCTGCAGAATTCTGACCTTACTGGCAATCCCATTTAACAACGGATTGTAGTCGATTCAGTTATTTTTAGCATTCAGTTATAGTCACTGGTATTCAAAAACTGGATACGCTTGTATATATATAGATATATTGATCTGGTAATAATCGTAATAGAAACTGAAGGACCTTGTGGATGTCTTCTGGTATTCAAAAAACGAACACTGATCTCGTATAGAAACACAACAGAGTAAAGGATCTTTGAATTTAATACTCGTATAGAGAAGTTATAAAACTTTGATTCCTGCTTCACTCGCAGTGAAAATTCTATTCTGAATTTCAGATGCATATCTTTTTAGGAGTATATCAAAGACAACTTTGATTGTAAGGTCTTTATATATATATAAATCTTGGATGTAAATAATATAAATACATGATGATGATATTCAGATGTCTGAGTTGGTGAATCAGCACTTTTACTCTATTTTATCTGTGGACAGTTTTAAGTAACACTAAGAATAACTGAATACGGGGCTTTACAATATTATGGATCTGATGTCTTTATATCTGCCTGTGTTTATCAAATTTCGCTGTATTTTTAGGATGCTGAGTGTTGGATTATTGTGACTGTCAATTATATTGAACAGTTTCAGAGCACGATCTTTAATGTATTTTTCGACTGAATAATAATATAATAAATATATATATTTTTGTTATATATTTATATATTTGTAAATTCTAGTTTTCTGTGCAATTAATTAAGCCTGTTCAGTTGTGAACATTATTTCAAGGTTTGACTGTTTTGTATAAATATTGTAATGATTGATCGCTAAGGAAGTTCTTGACCCCTTTTTTCATTTCAGTATATCTGAATAGTCCCCTCGGACTTAGATTACTTATATGATAGTCAACTTTTTATAAGATATCTTAGATTTTCTTAAAAATCTACAGTGTCCTTTACATAACCATTTTTTTTTTGCTAATTCGATTTATTATATGTCTATTTTAAGTGGTCCAAATAAAAAATTATATAAGGTGACTACACGCTTATATTAGTTTCATAAATAAATATAATATTCTTTATATAGATCAACTGTATTTAAAATAATATAAATAAATTTATGAAATAAGTTTCTTTATTCAACAACATTGACTTAAAATTTAAAAAAAATAACAGAATTTTAATGGAATTCGCAACCCAATATATGGTACTTCACCCGGTAGCGAAACATTTGCTAATAACTAGTGTTGCTTATGAACACACATGTAGAGACAACTGAACACCTTGCAATCCTCCTACGTGTATCACCCGAACGAGGCCGGTGCACTGATAACTCATACGTTAGTTGGTTGAGTTAGAAATCCGTTTGACAAATTACCTTGCACAGACAATGCTAATAACGTGCGGATGCAAATGTTTCCTAGGTAACTGCAACCATTAGAATTATGAGGATTGCATAGATTTAATGATCTAAGTGCAGTGCTTAATTTGTTACACAATAACAAAAATACACTAAACACTTGGCAAGAGGCAACTAAGTGATTTGTCTTGCTAAAACAGCTTTTGCAAGCATACATAGGATATATACTAACAACACTTATGCATTTGGGTGCATATAAAGATGCATTTGGTAATTTGACGATGTGTCTGTATATACAAAACATTTTTTTTTTTTCAACTTTCAACTATGATGTTTTGTTTTATTTCTATTTTTAACATGTTAGAAATTACTTTTTCAGAGTGACATTTAAAATAATTTAACACTAGTTTTAGTAAAGACATTGCATTAAGAGCTTAACTATGTAATGCATAAAAATAGATATGTAGGTATCTAAAAATGTGCATACAAACAGTTGCACATTCGTGTGGAGTAAGTAATATTATACACAAACAAGCACGCACCTATTCATGCGAACACTAATACTTAAAAAATTTACTTTATAAAACTTTAATACCGTCAGGTGTTCGGAGTTTAACACTTTATTATTCCTAAAATCATGGTTAATGCATTAAAAATGTCTGCACTCTGCTTACGTGGCAATGGCAAAGGGAAATGGCACGGCAGGCGTGCAAAGACTTCACCATGGTGTTACCAGTAGGAGACATTTCAAAAGTCGTGCACATAATATCTTTGCTGCATCAGCATCAGCATCACCATCAGCAACAGAATCAACGTCAGCGCTAGCAGCAGCATCTGCATCAGGAACGGTAACAGCAAATTTATTGAGTTAAATATACACGTGTGGGTGCACTCGTCTAAAGAGGACATATTTTTAACAAATTTACAAGTTCTGCATATAGTTAGTACTATGAGTGAGAGACTAAGCAGTGCGCGTTCTAAAAGATTTAAAAAGATTGGCTGCATAAATTTTTCGTTTAGATTAGATTAAAGTTTTACCAACGAATTTTATACTTTACAAACTGAATTGATGTAAGCACAAATTTAAACTGATTTATTAACAGAGCACAGTATAACAAAACAAGTTTAACTAACGTAGAGGCAGTGATTCTATGTAATAGGATTTGTTGAGTTTAAAAGACTTTATTAGACTTTAT
>NC_051848.1:100036261-100044623 GCF_002237135.1 Teleopsis dalmanni
ATACTATTACAAAACTTGACCTACTTAATATTTTTAGAGACGAACTAATTAAATTCCAATATTGTTCGCCTTATATCTTTCGACATTTCAGAGATTGTAGTCTTATAGTCACTGATCAAGACATGATTAAGCAGTTTATTTGATCTTATTATACCATTCAACCATTCATACCATGTATTGTATTGTTATAACCTCGCAGAGATCTCTCAAACGTAAATGGAAAGGTAACAGTTGTAGCTAACGATGGTACAGATGACGATTTTACTACTTTCAATTGCAAATTTTTCCAATTTTAAGATGTTCAAGGGTTGTAAAACAATCTGTTGTTGTGAAATGGCAAATCTTAAAACTTGATACCTTGTATGAGATTGCTACAAGCAATACATCACTGATACTGTGCTGTATGAGTGAATGACCCTATATTTCCTTTTCAATTAATTAAAGTTATTTAATTAAGTTTCTGTTAGTTTAATAATACAATTAAATTAAGTTTGTTACTATAATGCTTTTTTTAATTAATTTTGAATTTTAAATTTAAATTAAACATTTAACATTCAAATTAAGTATCAAGAGTATTACAGTTTTTTTGGTTGTCACAATATAAAATTAACTTGATAATTTATACTAAAAAAATAAAAGAATGTATACAAATGATAGAAAATACTAATATTTACTCAGCAATTGTTATAAAATTTCAAACATAAAAAATCGTTGGCAATAAAAACAGTACTGAAAACGCCTTGAAGTATGCAACGATATTTTCGTAGAAACTTTTGATTATGATTAATTTTCAGCACTTGCAACAAATGTAATAATAAAATAAAAACATCGGTAGGAAGCTCACAAAAAAATAAAAAAAAAATGTTATAAGAACTTTTACGCATAAATAACATAAAAACTTGAATTGAAATGCTTGAAGATAGCTTGTTTCCGCAGCCTTCCCTGCGCAACACCGCTCTCCACCGCTGCTTGCATGAGCATTTCCATTTGATATAATTAAGTTAATTTATTTCAGCTTTGCTATGTGTGTCTTCTCGAGTTTGTGTCTTGACGAATTGTCTCGATGTGTGAATAGCGTTGGAGGATTACATGCAAGCAAGCACCGTATCCTATGCATCCAGGATATGGCACATAACGCACACAAATACCTGCCGCACATATGTATGAGTCAATTTGTATGCATGTATTTGTGTGCCTGCTTAAATGATGTGAATTTATAAGTACATTTTTGCGGTGTTAATAATGTTTTTGTTACTTTTCTCTATGGTTTTTTTTCTTCAGTACTCGTACAGTGCTCCATTCTACTCCATTCTTTCGTAGAGAATTTATTTATTTATTTGATTTTATGTCTTTTATATACTTGACGCACTTTTATGTGGCATTCCGTGTTTCTGGTAAGACTTGAGCTATTCATTATAGACAGACTCACATACGCATTTGTTTTTCTGCACTTCCCAAGTAATACTTGAACGTCATATTGACTGAGTTAAGCAAGGATATTCTACTTAAGTGATTTATTTCCATACTTACACACAGAACACACACACACACATATATATATATATGTATGAGTTTCTGAGCTTAAATTAATTTTGTTGCAATTGTTTAGAGCACTTAAAATGGTATATAATTATACGAAAATACCTGTGAAAAGTTCAAGATTTTAATCTTATATTTATGTTAAATAATTAAAAACAGCAATTAAAATAAAATTTTAAATTTGCGTATGGAAATGAAATAAAATGTTTGTTTTTTTGTCAATTTAATTATAGTAATAAAAAATTTCTTAAAAGTTGAGAGGAATAACGTCTTTAATAATCTTCAAATATTCGTATGATCATGTTTTTTATTGTGGAAGTATATATATACGTTGTTGCGATCACTAATCCCACAATTCGAATAGCCGTATTATTCTTCATATATGTGGTAGACTCTCTTTTAACACACTCCTTTATGTCCTATCTTCCGCTTTAGTTCTTAAGAAACCAATTAACCAAATATTTTTTTTTATTTTCTATATATTTAATATCTTAATACATTCCTTAATATTTTATCTGTATCTTATTGGGTTGATCAATTGCAGTGGCAGGACAGTAGATAATTTTCCGCTAGTGTTAATTAACAATTTTTTGCTGTTTTGCTATCAAATACATCCCAGGAAACCTTAGAACATAAAAAGTCCAAAACTAGATCCATCACATCGAATGAAGATAACTTAATAGATCCTCATTCTTATGAATGAACAGTCTGACAAATTGTCAAAAAAGTACTTCCCTAAACATCTATCCCTTCTGGGGGCCAAATACGGGCATTCACAGTAAAAATCACTTAATTCACAGTTTTTCTGTGAATACTCGTGTCTAGCCTTGTTAAATTCACACAGCGCCTCAATCTTATGGTTTAGTTCTAAACAAACCAAAACTTTTTTTTAAATTTCCTATTAATTAATACAATAATAAAACTCTCTACATATATGGTAAGTGATCTTAATACTTTCATTTCTGTTCCAGCTGATATTTCAAATCTCACGAAATCAATTACTTTTCTTTCTTATATGTAACTTTTCATCAGTTCTGGCATTGCTTTAAATTAAAGAGTTATAATGATGTGCAGAGTAAATAACTTTACTAATTTTAAAGTTATTGCCGCGAACATATTAGCAGTGACATTATTATTACTTAACTACACATACTAGAATACTACACACCGAGACTCAGATGACTTACTACTATATCTAGTATTAGTAAAAACCAATTTTTTCAATTCGTCTTGACGGTTTTGTATTGCTCTATATGTTATAGGGAACACAGAATTTTTTTTCCAGATGAATAAGTCTGCTGCTGATAAATTTATGGAATACACAGAGAATGCCTTAAGTGTTCACTTCGACTGTAAAAGTTGAACATATTGGTCTCTGAGAGGCGCATTTTGTGGATTCCTCGTGCAACAGTGGTCTTTCAGAAACCCAAAGAAAATTTTCCTTTTGCTTAATGTAAAGAGATTATTATGGACTAATTTAAATTACATTCTTCCAACATATGGAAGCATATAAAAAGCAACAAATCTGCCTCAGAGATGGATAAGTCTGCTTAGTTTGGAGCATTTACATATGGTAGAGTGGTTTAGATAGCTGATAGGTAGATATTGATTTTTAAAATACCCATTTTGTAATGATGATATCTCAGTCAGCTGTGCTCTGTCAGAAACCTTGTGAGAATTGTTTCTTAATACTCATTATAAAACAGATTATAAGAGACTACTTTAAATGGATTAATGAATTTCTTGGCCTATCTGAGATACTGCGAGTCTTTCCAGAAACTAATTTTTCTCCGTATATGAATACTTGTCAGTGTGCAGGATAACGCAAGTCTAAATATTTGATGTTTGATACCTAGTTTCGCAATGCTGTCGGTCCTTTTCTTATTTTTATCTACTTTATACCAAGAAACCGGCCACAATGTAATGCTGTTGCTTTGTCGTGATTCACTAAAGAGTGATAAGTTCTTTTGAATCAATTTTAAAGCATTTGAAGATCAAAAAGACCGCTTACCTTTTACACATAATATTGATTGTCGTTCTATTTGACTTTTTCTCATACGTTTCCGAATATGCGTATCAATAGCATTTATTCGACTTAAAATTATCTTTAAAACAAAATGGTGGAATGTTGTGAAATCCGGTTACCGAATTATTTTAATAGAATAACATAAAACGGGGAAATGGCATTTAGAACTGTTTTAATAGGTCGGTAAACAAAGAAAATTTGTATCAAAAATATGTTACCAACTTAAAAAAAATCACATAGCTCCTGATAGTGAATTTAATCATAACATGGGTAAGATGCACATGGTAAGCGATTACCGATTACTATTTATAAAGGATTACTTATTATTTTTCAAAATCTTGTCAACAAAGTAAGTTGATGAGTAAATAATCGAAGTTAGCTCAGATTTTTAAAAAAAAAAATTATTTATATGCCAGTTCAGTTTTAAAAAATTTGTTCATCCACAAACTAAATAAGTTTTGTTCTCTTGTTGTACGATTTGGAGTAAAAATAAACGCGAAAATTCGTGAGTAAATTACCTAAATTAAAAACGGAATTAAGGTTATGTGTAACTATATGTTTAAACTCTGATTTCCTGATCATAACCAAAATAAAATTAATCTCTAAATTCATCACTTGCAAGCTTCTGTGTCCGACATTATAAAGGACTTCAACTACATAACCATAAGCACACAATACATCTCTTTGCGTGTCAGTTGTAATGAAAAATGGATCTTAAAGGTTGCAACGAATATGTTTTTGTTGAAAAAATCGGCGCTGGGTCTTTTGGAGATGTGTACATTGGAGTCTCAGATACCGGTGAAGAAGTAGCAGTAAAGGTGGAAAAGCGAAATAAGTATCCACCTTCATTGCGTATTGAGTCTAATCTATATAAGAGTGTACAAGGCGGTCTCGGTATACCTCGTTTTATTTGGAGCGGCATAGAAGGAGAGTACAATTTCTTAGTAATGGAATTACTTGGTCCATCACTAGAAGATCTATTTAATTATTGCAACCGTCGTTTCAGCTTGAAAACTGTACTTCAGTTAGCCGATCAAATGTTAGAACGTGTTAATTATATACACTCGCACAACTACATACATCGTGATATAAAACCTGATAACTTCGTAATGGGCTTAGAAAAAAGGGGAAATATTGTACATATGATTGATTTCGGTGTTTCAAAAAATTATCTTGATTCGGACACATTGGAACACATACCGTACAGAGAAAATAAGCGTTTAACCGGTACAGCACGCTATGCGTCAATGAATACTCATATGGGCATAGAACAATCACGGCGGGATGATCTGGAGTCGTTAGGTTATGTGCTATTATACTTCGGTTTGGGGTCGTTACCATGGCAAGGTCAGTTAGCTATGAACAAACGTCAACTTAAAGAACAAATTGCTGAAAAAAAGCAATCAATTTCGATTGCAAACTTGTGCAGTGGCTGCCCTGATGAATTTGCCATCTATATGGACTATTGTCGTACATTGAAATTTGAGCAGAGACCCGACTATTATTTTTTACGTACACTTTTTCGCAACTTGTATCACCGCTTCGGTTATATTTATGACTATCTATTTGATTGGAATATAATAAGGTTTAACGAAGTCACTCTCTTTAGCGCAATGGAAGAAAATAATTGTGAAGATAGTGAAATCAACGGCGAACAAGAATTGCGATTACCTGCTCCTAAGCAACACACTGCTGCTGCTTCTTTGGTTGATTCTCCTTTAATTAATAATGCAATTCTTGACAGTTCCATAGTTGCTATTCCTGCCGCTTCTCCTACTGTCAGTACTGCTTATCCAACTGTGCCTGTTGTTCCTGTTGCTGCGGCTTATGCCACATATGCTAATGCTGATGCTAATGAAGTTCCGCCTAAGTTATCGGTTGATAACGCTGTTCCAATAGTTCCTGATTGTGTTGCTTTTCCTACTGATGCTGCAGTTGTTTCCACTACTCTATTTACCGAGTGCGTAAATCGTGCTCCGAGTGATGTACCAGCAGTTTTTCCTCATTAATTTCATTATAGCGATTAATCCTAAAAAAATGAAGCTGATCTCAAAGCAAAGCGTGCACTATTTTACCTAATAATCTGTTACAGTTGCTTAAGTGTCGTGACGAGAACGGTAGCGACGTTTTCAAAGGACAAATCAATAATATATAATCAATTTACAGTTTTGAAAAAAAAAATTTAATTTAATGAGAACAAAATTTCATTATAATAAATAAATTACAGTCACTCTTTGTTGCTTCTGAAATTTTTTGTGGAAAATTTATTGTCAAGTAAAAGCATTCAAACAGATCTGTAGATCAAGATAATTCTTTCTATCTCTACACTAAAAAGCACTTGTGGCTTACCTTTATTTCTATATTTTATTTCGATTTATTAGAATAATCCTCTTTCCGAATAAATATGGTGCTATATATGTTTAACGTATTTATCGAAACTCTTCGGATGAAAATATCTTCAGTTTGTTGACCATTCGAATCCTTTTAAATGGTAGTGATATGGAGCATGAAATCGAAACGAATTCGTCCATTTTTATTTTAGACATAAGAGAATGGTAAAACTCCTATGAAGCCAAGTTAGGTAAATAAGATGGAAAATCGATAAGAATGATTTTTTAAAACACGCCCTCAAACCTTGTGCAGAACCTGAACTTAAAGTCTTGGAAATAAGACTCGCTGTTCGTACTATTATTCTGTTACCTAGCAGGTGCCAGGTGACTAAACAGGGCTGTCACGTGAAGGCTGTGCGATAACTTAGATTGAGGATGACAAGGATTGCGCTGGTTACTTTGCGTATTTGCCTCCAAGGTTTCATGGCTTCCCCCGAAACGGAATATATAATTATATTGCATATTATGGTGCATATTTTCAAAGTGACAATTTAGATTTCGTTTGATATATTTTTTCCGTGATATCGTAGTTTATAATAGTTCCGCATATTTTGCATACAGAACCTGAATTTCGTTATGGGATTTATTTAATATCAAAAACTTAAAAAAAATGGTTTAGAAATTCAAAGTTTTTTCTTAATTTAAAATCTATAATTTTGACAGGCCACACCAACTAATAACCATCCCACTGTCTTCCGTTGCAGTATATAAATATACATCGATTTGGACTGAATTAATTTTGTTATACATATTGCTATAGTTTAAATTGTTATATATAAATATATCCGTATTTCCTTTTTTTTTCCTTAAACTTTTTTATTTTACTTTTTGTTTTTTTGTGGCGGTCATTATATACATAAAATTTGCTGATTTTTCAAAATATATTCTGTGCTCTACATTCACCGTCTATACTGCATCGTGTGCATAAAAATTATAAAAACGGACGAAATTTTCCAAATCTGGAGCAATGGCGGGAAAAGTCCAAAGAGAAAAAAGAAAGCCATCCACATAAATACTCTCATATATCGCAATGACAGCACTATCGGTAGTGGCAACTGCCTTACGACCACATGTATGCTTGTATGTGTGTGTACATGTATGCATGTATGCAGGGGTATGCATGCTTAAATATATACATTTAGATGTATTTTTTTTCTGATTTTGCAATTGACCACAGTGCAAAGGGCAAAAGTTGATAACTACGAATATGCAATTATAGACAATTTATGTGACATTTGCAATAAAGTGTTTTCCGCTGTATCTTTTTTTAGCTGTGATGGCTTATATACGTTGGTCGTGCGATTGTTATGTTCTCTTCAATTGTCAGACCATTAATTTTTTTCTGCTTTTTTACGTAGTTTTTCCTAGTAAATGAAGAAGTCGTTTTGTTCTCGAAATGTTTTCTCCTGTTTTGGAATTTTTTTTTTACGAAAAATAATAAATTTCTTCTAACAAATGAATTTCACTAGTAATAAAGTTGAAAATGGCAGTTTTAACAATTTAATTGTTGTGCTGGAACTGTTTTTGGAAAAGAAATGATAAGATAAAAACAAAAGAGAAGTGATATTTTACTTAAGTTTCTTTTTTCGTACTGACAGACAAGTAAACAATTTTAAATTCAAAAATTCACTGTTTGAATTATCGAAATAGAAAGTTTTTGAATAAGAAATAGTATAAGTATTATTAATATTGTGAACTGAATCAACATATATACTTGCTAATACAATTAAATATACTTCAACAACAACAAATTACCCTGCAAGTTCATTTTCCTAAAGATGACTTTAATCATATACACAATGTATAAAAAAAATAATTATTATAAAAATAATCTTAACAAATATGTTATAAATTTATATATAATACAGAAACAATTTTAACCCAACGCTAAAATAGTTAATATTTAAATTTTATTAAACCAGCTTTTTAATAAGATCATATGGCGAATGGTGACGAGAATTTTACGCTCTTTTTGGTCATGACCAAAAGGCATATTTTACTCAGAGTCAGAATAAATATAAAATATAATAAAAATAAAATAAAATAAAATTAAAATAAAATTAAAATAAAATTAAAATAAAATTAAAATAAAAATAAAATAAAATAAAATAAAAATTAAATAAAAATAAAATAAAAATAAAATAAAAATAAAAAGAAAATAAAAATGCAATAAAAATAAAATAAAAATAAAATAAAAATAAAATAAATAAAATAAAAATAAAATAAAAATAAAATAAAAATGAAATAAAATAAAAATAAAATAAAAATAAAAATACAATAAGAATAAAATAAAAATAAAATAAAAATAAAATAAAATAAAATAAGAATAAAATAAAAATAAAATAAAATAAAATAAAATAAGAATAAAATAAGAATAAAAATAAAATAAAATGAAATAAAATAAAAA
>NC_051848.1:100044723-100055847 GCF_002237135.1 Teleopsis dalmanni
AATTTTATTATCCATTTTTTAATAAATAATAAAATTTAATAAATATCCATAAACTAAATAAAATATTTATTAATCCATAAAAATAATTCTTTCCTCACATTTTCCCCCTTTAATACATATTTACAAAAATTTTAAATGAAAAATAATTTTATTATCCATTTTTTAATAAATAATAAAATTTAATAAATATCCATAAACTAAATAAAATATTTATTAATCCATAAAAATAATTCTTTCCTCACATTTTGCCCCTTTAATACATATTTACAAAAATTTTAAATGAAAAATAATTTTATTATCCATTTTTTAATAAATAATAAAATTTAATAAATATCCATAAACTAAATAAAATATTTATTAATCCATAAAAATAATTCTTTCCTCATATTTATATATATATATATTAATTAATTAATTTTTTATTATTTATAATTTAAACTATACTAAGTTAGATTAATAAATATCTATATTAATATAAATATTTAATTAATTTAATAGATATATATTCTTTTGAACATCAAATTGGGAGTATAAATCGGTAGGATCTCCATTTTTAATAAATTTTTTTTATATATTTACTAATGTTCCATTAAAAAGTATTGCCAAATATATAAATGTTTAATTAATTAATATATATATATCAAACAATTATTATATTAACCCTATTAAATTAAATTATTTATATTAAATTCCACCCCTATATATTTATATATATAGTATATTTAATAATTATGTAATATTTAATGTTTTAAATTATGAAATTTATAATTATATATAAATTAATCTATTTATATAAATATATTAATTTAATATATAGTTATATATATAGGAAAAATAAAATTATCTGTAAATATTTTTATTTTTAAAAAATAAAAATTGAAATTAAAATAAAATTACATATAAATAATATTTATTAAGTATAAAAAAATAAAAAATTTAAAAATACATATTAATTTTTAAATAATAATTAATTTTCCATTTAAAATTTAAATAAAAAAATTTTAAATATTAATTAATATACTATAAATAATTTTTTTTAATCAAAAATATATTAATTTTTATAAATTTATTTATTAATATATATATACTTATTATTTTTTTTATTGTTTTTAATTTAAACTATACTAGGTTAGATCAATAAATATCTATATTAATATAAATATTTAATTAATTTATAGATATATATTAATTTTGAATCAAAAATTTGGGGATGTATAAATCGGTAAGGATCTCCTATTTTTTAATATTTATATATTTATCTAATGTTCCATTAAAAAACATTGCCAAATATATAAATATTTAATTAATTAATATATATATATCAAACAATTATAATATTAACCCTATTAAATTAAATTATTTATATTAAATTCCACCCTTATATATTTATATATATAGTATATTTAATAATTATGTAATATTTAATATTTTAAATTATGAAATTTATAATTATATATAAATAAATCTATTTATATAAATATATTAATTTAATATATAGTTATATATATAGGAAAAATAAAATTATCTGTAAATATTTTTATTTTTAAAAAATAAAAATTGAAATTAAAATAAAATTATATATAAATAATATTTATTAAGTATAAAAAATAAAAAAATTTAAAAATACATATTAAATTTTAAATTTTTAAACTATTTTCATTTTAAAATTTTTGTAAATTGTATTAAATATAATTATATATATAAATAATTTTTTTAATCAAAAATTATATTTATAAATTTATTTATTAATATATATATATACTTATTATTTTTTTTATTGTTTTTTATATAAACTATACTAAGTTAGATCAATAAATATCTATATTAATATAAATATTTAATTAATTAATAGATATATATTAATTTTGAATCAAAAATTTGGGGATGTATAAATCGGTTAGGATCTCCTATTTTTTAATATTTATATATTTATCTAATGTTCCATTAAAAAATATTGCCAAATATATAAAGATTTAATTAATTAATATATATATATCAAACAATTATAATATTAACCCTATTAAATTAAATTATTTATATTAAATTCCACCCTTATATATTTATATATATAGTATATTTAATAATTATGTAATATTTAATATTTTAAATTATGAAATTTATAATTATATATAAAGAAATCTATTTATATAAATATATTAATTTAATATATAGTTATATATATAGGAAAAATAAAATTATCTGTAAATATTTTTATTTTAAAAAATAAAAATAAAAATTAAATAACACTATATATAATATTTATTAAGTATAAAAAAGCTAAAAAAATTTAACAATTACATATTAAATTTTAAATTTTAAATATTTTTCATAAAATTTTTGTAATATGTATTAAATATTAATAATATATTATATAATCTTTTTTTAATCAAAAATATATTAATTTTTATAAATTATTTATTAATAATATAATATATTAATTAATTTTTTATTATTTATAATTTACTATACTAAGTTAGATTAATAAAATATCTATATTAATATAAATATTTAATTAATTAATAGATATATATTAATTTTGAATCAAAAATTTGGGGAGGTATAAATCGGTAAGGATCTCCTATTTTTTAATATTTATATATTTATCTAATGTTCCATTAAAAAATATTGCCAAATATATAAATGTTTAATTAATTAATATATATATCAAACAATTATTATATTAACCCTATTAAATTAAATTATTTATATTAAATTCCACCCCTATATATTTATATATATAGTATATTTAATAATTATGTAATATTTAATGTTTTAAATTATGAAATTTATAATTATATATAAATAAATCTATTTATATAAATATATTAATTTAATATATAGTTATATATATAGGAAAAATAAAATTATCTATAAATATTTTTATTTTTAAAAAATAAAAATTGAAATTAAAATAAAATTACATATAAATAATATTTATTAAGTATAAAAAAATAAAAAATTTAAAAATACATATTAATTTTTAAATAATAATTAATTTTCCATTTAAAATTTAAATAAAAAAATTTTAAATATTAATTAATATACTATAAATAATTTTTTTTAATCAAAAATATATTAATTTTTATAAATTTATTTATTAATATATATATACTTATTATTTTTTTTATTGTTTTTAATTTAAACTATACTAGGTTAGATCAATAAATATCTATATTAATATAAATATTTAATTAATTTATAGATATATATTAATTTTGAATCAAAAATTTGGGGATGTATAAATCGGTAAGGATCTCCTATTTTTTAATATTTATATATTTATCTAATGTTCCATTAAAAAACATTGCCAAATATATAAATATTTAATTAATTAATATATATATATCAAACAATTATAATATTAACCCTATTAAATTAAATTATTTATATTAAATTCCACCCTTATATATTTATATATATAGTATATTTAATAATTATGTAATATTTAATATTTTAAATTATGAAATTTATAATTATATATAAATAAATCTATTTATATAAATATATTAATTTAATATATAGTTATATATATAGGAAAAATAAAATTATCTGTAAATATTTTTATTTTTAAAAAATAAAAATTGAAATTAAAATAAAATTACATATAAATAATATTTATTAAGTATAAAAAAATAAAAAATTTAAAAATACATATTAATTTTTAAATAATAATTAATTTTCCATTTAAAATTTAAATAAAAAAATTTTAAATATTAATTAATATACTATAAATAATTTTTTTTAATCAAAAATATATTAATTTTTATAAATTTATTTATTAATATATATATATATATACTTATTATTTTTTTTATTGTTTTTAATTTAAACTATACTAAGTTAGATCAATAGATATCTATATTATTATAAATATTTAATTAATTTATAGATATATATTAATTTTGAATCAAAAATTTGGGGATGTACAAATCGGTAAGGATCTCCTATTTTTTAATATTTATATATTTATCTAATGTTCCATTAAAAAATATTGCCAAATATATAAAGATTTAATTAATTAATATATATATATCAAACAATTATAATATTAACCCTATTAAATTAAATTATTTATATTAAATTCCACCCTTATATATTTATATATATAGTATATTTAATAATTATGTAATATTTAATATTTTAAATTATGAAATTTATAATTATATATAAATAAATCTATTTATATAAATATATTAATTTAATATATAGTTATATATATAGGAAAAATAAAATTATCTGTAAATATTTTTATTTTTAAAAAATAAAAATTGAAATTAAAATAAAATTATATATAAATAATATTTATTAAGTATAAAAAAAATAAAAATTTTAAAACACATCTTAAATTTTAAATTTTAAATAATTTTCCATTTAAAATTTAAATAAAAAATTTTTAATATTATAAAAATATATTAAAAATAATATTTATTTAATATTTATAAATAACAACAAAACAACAAATATAAAAATGAATAAAATTAATTTAATATTTAAAATTTAATAACGTACTTAAAAAGTTAAATAAACACAAAAAAATATACAAAACCATATTTAAATAAATTTTTTATAAAATACACCAAAATCCTTAAAAAATAAAAATCCATCTTAAATTTTAAATGGAAAATTTTAAATGAATTGCCTGATTAAAGGGTTACTTTGATAGAGTAAATCATGTGGTTTACCATATTCATTATATTTAATAGAATTAAACTATTCCTAAAAGAATCAAAATCTTATGTGCTTCTTACACTAAAATATATTTATATGTATATATTAAAATTATTTTTATTAAATTTAAAAAGATAAGCTAATTAAGCTAATGGGTTCATACCCCATTTATAAAGGTTTTAACCCTTTTTTTTTAATTTTTATTAATTCATCTAAAATTTTATTTTTTTTAATTATAATCATAGGAACAATAATTACTATATCTTCAAATTCATGACTAATAGCATGAATAGGATTAGAAGTTAATTTATTAGCCTTTATTCCTTTAATTAATTATAAAAATAACTTAATATCCTCTGAAGCTTCTTTAAAATATTTTTTAATTCAAGCATTCAGATCAGTTATTCTTTTATTTTCAATTATTCTAATTTTAAAAAATAATTCAATTAATGAATCTTTAGAAAAAAATTATTTAATAATCCTTTCTTCTTTACTAACAAAAATAGGAGCCGCCCCTCTCCATTTTTGATTTCCTAGAGTCTCAGAAAGATTATCATGAATAAATCTAATTATTTTAATAACTTGACAAAAACTCGCCCCTTTAAGTTTAGTCTCTTATATTAGAAATAATTATTTAATAAGAATAAGAATTATTTTTTCTGCTATTATTGGAGCCATTGGAGGATTAAACCAAACTTCTTTACGAAAATTAATAGTTTTTTCTTCAATTAATCATATCAGATGAATATTAATTTCAATAAATTCTAATAATATAATATGACTAAATTATTTTTTATTTTATTGTTTTTTATCCATTACATTAATATTAATATTTAATGTCTATAAACTAACACATATTAATCAACTTTTCATAATTTTTAATAAAATAAAAAATTTTAAATATTTAACTTTTATAAATTTTTTATCTTTAGGAGGATTACCCCCCTTTTTAGGATTTTTACCAAAATGATGAGTTATTCAATATATAATTATTAATAATAGAATAATATTATTAATAATTCTTTTGATAACTTCCTTAATTACCCTATTTTTTTACCTTCGTTTAACTTATTCAGCATTTATAATAAATTTTTTTGAATCAAAAATTTTATATTATAATTTAAACAAAAATAAGTTTAATTTCATTTATTTAATCATTTCATTTTTTCTAGATTTGGTCTTTTATTAGTTTCAATAATTTTTTATCTTTATTAAATTAAAGGTTTTAAGTTAATGAAACTAATAGCCTTCAAAGCTGGAAATATGAAATAATTCTTAAGCCTTAGTATAAAATACACCGTTAGAATTGCAGTCTAAAATCATTTATTTGACTATAAAGCCAGCTATTGATTAAAAAGAAATAATTCTTATAAATAGATTTACAATCTATCGCCTAAATTTCAGCCATTTAATCAATCGCGACAATGGCTTTTTTCTACTAATCATAAAGATATTGGAACCCTTTATTTTCTATTTGGTGCATGAGCTGGTATAGTGGGAACTTCTTTAAGAATTTTAATTCGGGCAGAATTAGGACACCCAGGAGCTTTAATTGGAGACGATCAAATTTATAATGTAATTGTTACAGCACACGCCTTCATTATAATTTTTTTATAGTAATACCAATCATAATTGGTGGATTTGGAAATTGATTAGTACCTTTAATACTAGGAGCCCCAGATATAGCTTTCCCACGAATAAATAATATAAGATTTTGGTTATTACCTCCTTCTTTAACTCTTCTTTTAATAAGAAGTATAGTTGAAAACGGAGCTGGAACAGGATGAACTGTTTATCCACCCTTATCTTCTATTATTGCTCATGGAGGAGCTTCCGTTGATTTAGCTATTTTTTCACTACATTTAGCAGGAATTTCTTCTATTTTAGGAGCTGTAAATTTTATTACTACTGTTATTAATATACGATCTTCAGGAATTACTTTTGATCGAATACCTTTATTTGTTTGATCTGTTGTAATTACTGCATTATTATTATTATCTTTACCTGTTCTAGCAGGTGCTATTACAATATTATTAACTGATCGAAATATAAATACTTCATTTTTTGACCCTGCTGGTGGAGGAGACCCAATCTTATACCAACATTTATTTTGATTTTTTGGGCATCCAGAAGTTTATATTTTAATTCTTCCAGGATTTGGAATAATTTCTCATATTATTAGACAAGAATCAGGAAAAAAGGAAACTTTTGGATCTTTAGGAATAATTTATGCTATATTAGCTATTGGATTATTAGGATTTATTGTATGAGCTCATCACATATTTACAGTAGGTATAGATGTTGACACCCGAGCTTATTTTACGTCAGCAACAATAATTATTGCTGTTCCAACAGGAATTAAAATTTTTAGTTGATTAGCTACAATTCATGGAACCCAATTGAATTATTCTCCTACTACTATATGAGCTTTAGGATTTGTATTTTTATTTACAGTTGGAGGATTGACAGGAGTAGTTCTAGCTAATTCTTCTGTTGATATCATCTTACATGATACCTATTATGTTGTAGCCCATTTTCATTACGTCTTGTCAATAGGAGCTGTATTTGCTATTATAGCTGGATTTATTCATTGATACCCTCTATTTACAGGATTATATATAAATGCAAAACTTTTAAAAAGTCAATTTATAATTATATTTATTGGAGTAAATTTAACCTTTTTCCACAACATTTTTTAGGATTAGCTGGTATACCTCGACGATACTCAGATTATCCAGATGCTTATACTATATGAAATATTATTTCAACAATTGGATCTACAATTTCATTATTAAGAATTATTTTATTTCTATATATTATTTGAGAAAGTATAATTATAAACCGACAAATAATTTACTCAATTCAATTAAATTCTTCAATTGAATGATTTCAAAATTCTCCTCCTGCTGAACACAGATATTCAGAATTACCATTATTAACTAATTTCTAATATGGCAGATTAGTGCAATGGATTTAAGCTTCATATATAAAGTATTTTACTTTTATTAGAAATTTCAACATGATCAAATTTAAACCTTCAAAATAGAGCTTCACCCTTAATAGAACAATTAACTTTTTTTCATGATCACACCTTAATAATTTTAGTTATAATTACTATTTTAGTTGGTTATTTAATATTTATATTATTTTTTAATAATTATACTAATCGAAATTTATTACATGGACAAACTATTGAAATTATTTGAACTATTTTACCTGCTATTATTTTATTATTTATTGCTTTTCCTTCTTTACGATTATTATACTTATTAGACGAAATTAATGAGCCTTTAGTTACATTAAAAACAATTGGTCATCAATGATATTGATCATATGAATATTCTGATTTTATAAATATTGAATTTGACTCTTATATAATTCCAACAAATGAATTAAATATTAATAATTTTCGACTTTTAGATGTAGATAATCGAGTTATTTTACCTATAAACTCTCAAATTCGAATCTTAGTAACTGCTGCAGATGTAATTCATTCTTGAACAATTCCAGCTTTTGGTGTAAAAGTTGATGGAACTCCAGGACGTTTAAATCAAACTAATTTTTTTATTAATCGTCCTGGATTATTTTATGGACAATGTTCTGAAATTTGTGGAGCTAATCATAGATTTATACCTATTGTAATTGAAAGTATTCCAACTAACTTTTTCATTAAATGAATCATAAATTATTCTAATTCATTAGATGACTGAAAGCAAGTACTGGTCTCTTAAACCATTTCATAGTAAATTAGCAATTACTTCTAATGAAAAAATTAGTTAAATAAATAACATTAGTATGTCAAACTAAAATTATTAATTAATTAATATTTTTTAATTCCACAAATAGCTCCTATTAATTGATTAAGTTTATTTTTTTTATTTTTTATAATTTTTATTATTTTTAATATAATAAATTATTATTATATACTACCTACTTCATCAAAATCATTAAGTTATAAATTAACAACAAAGATATTTAATTGAAAATGATAACAAATTTATTTTCTGTTTTTGACCCTTCTTCAAGTATTTTTAATTTTTCTATTAATTGAATTAGAACTTTTTTAGGAATTATTATAATCCCAATAATTTACTGACTAATTCCTTCTCGTTATAATATTTTATGAAATAACATTTTATTAACCCTTCACAAAGAATTTAAAACATTATTAGGCCCTACAGGAAAAAATGGATCAACATTAATTTTTATTTCTTTATTTACAATAATTTTATTTAATAATTTTATAGGATTATTTCCTTATATCTTTACTAGAACTAGTCATTTAACATTAACTTTATCTTTATCTTTACCATTATGAATTTCATTTATAATTTATGGTTGACTTAATCATACTCAACATATATTTGCTCATTTAGTTCCTCAAGGAACTCCTGCAATTTTAATACCATTTATAGTTTGTATTGAAACAATTAGAAATGTTATTCGACCAGGAACTTTAGCAGTTCGATTAACTGCTAATATAATTGCAGGACATTTATTATTAACTCTATTAGGAAATACAGGTCCATCTTTAACTTCATTGATTTTATCAATTTTATTATTTAGACAAATTTTATTATTACTTTTAGAATCTGCTGTAGCTATTATTCAATCTTATGTATTCGCAGTATTAAGAACACTTTATTCCAGAGAAGTAAATTAATGTCAACTCATTCAAATCATCCATTTCATTTAGTAGATTATAGCCCTTGACCATTAACAGGAGCCATTGGTGCAATAACAATTGTTTCAGGAATAATTAAATGATTCCATCAATATAATATATCATTATTTATTTTAGGAAACATTATTATTATTATTACTGTTTATCAATGATGACGAGATGTCTGTCGAGAAGGAACATACCAAGGCTTACATACATTTATAGTAACAACAGGATTACGATGAGGAATAATTTTATTTATTTTATCTGAAGTTTTATTTTTTGTTTCATTTTTTTGAGCTTTTTTTCATAGAAGTTTATCTCCAACTATTGAATTAGGAGCTTCATGACCACCTATAGGAATTTCCCCTTTTAATCCATTTCAAATCCCATTATTAAATACAGCTATTTTATTAGCTTCAGGAGTTACTGTAACATGAGCTCATCATAGATTAATAGAAAATAACCACTCACAAACTTCCCAAGGATTATTTTTTACTATTTTATTAGGAATTTATTTCACAATTTTACAAGCATATGAATATATCGAAGCCCCATTTACAATTGCTGATTCTATCTATGGGTCAACATTTTTTATAGCAACAGGATTTCATGGAATTCATGTTTTAATTGGAACAACTTTTTTAATAATTTGTTTAATTCGTCATTTAAATAATCATTTTTCCAAAAATCATCATTTTGGATTTGAAGCAGCTGCTTGATACTGACATTTTGTTGATATTGTTTGATTATTTCTTTATATTTCTATTTATTGATGAGGAAGATAATTAAATTCATTATTTATCTAAATAATATAAAAAGTATATATGACTTCCAATCATAAAGTCTATAAAATATAGATTAGATAATTTTATTATTAACAATTATAGCAATAATTATTTTAACAATTTGTTCTATTGTAATATTTTTAGCTTCAATTTTATCAAAAAAATACTTAATGATCGAGAAAAAAATTCCCCCTTTGAATGTGGATTCGATCCAAAATCTTCTTCACGAATTCCATTTTCACTTCATTTTTTTTAATTACAATTATTTTTTTAATTTTCGATGTTGAAATTGCATTAATTTTACCTATAATTATAATTTTAAATTTTTCAAATTTATTTATATGAAGAATAACTTCAATTATCTTTTTAATTATTTTATTAATTGGTGTGTATCATGAATGAAATCAAGGGATATTAAATTGATCTAATTAAATGGAAAATTTATTTTAGGATTGTAGTTAAATTTAACATTTGATTTGCATTCAAAAAATATTATTTTATGTAATCTATCTTATAAAGAATATGAAGTGATACATCACATTTAGTTTCGACCTAAAAATTAGGTAAATTACCCTTATTCTTAATATTAATTGAAACCAAAATAGAGGTTTATTACTGTTAATAATAAAATTGAATAAAATTCCAATTAAAGAAATATGATGAACAAAAAAAAGCTGCTAACTTTTATTTTTAATGGTTAAATTCCATTTATATTTCTATATTTATTTATTAGTTTAATAAAAACATTACATTTTCATTGTAAAAATAAATATTATTATTTATAAATTACTAATTTTAATTCTTTAAGTATTTAAAGATAACATAAATCTCCCTTACAACTTCAACGTAATACTCTAATTATAAGCTATTTAAACACCAAATAACAAAAAATATTAGTACAAAAAAAATAAACTTATTAATATTATAATTAAACTATTATTCTGCAAAATTTGATTAAATTTTGAATATCCCAATAAATTTTTATATAAATAAAATCCTCCAAAA
>NC_051848.1:100055947-100062697 GCF_002237135.1 Teleopsis dalmanni
ATTTGAGTCCTTTTACTATATGTGTGCAAAGAGACTGCATTTTCATTGATATGTGCACATTATCACACTCAACCGCTCTTTTGGTTACAAATATGCTCTTTTGGATATAAAAACATATGTATATACATATATGTTCGTTATATGTATTATGTTCGTTTTCTTTAATTTGTATGTATATTTAAATATGTTTATATTTCGTTTATTAAACTATTTTGTGTATGTTTTGTTCCTTATTATTTTTCTAATATTTGCAATATTACAATTTAATTTAATTCTAAGAATGTAAAATATGTACTTATATAATATTCGCTAATTTGACACTTGCTTAACTTAATTAATTCTAAGAATATAATTATCTATTTTACAATGTTTGGTTATTTATTAATACAAATTATTTTAATAATATTCTTATTCTTAACATTCAAAAAAAAATATATTCTCTCTATATATTATTATGACTAAATTCTGGCTAAGTTCTTTTACATTATTGTTAATAAGAGTTGTATTAATTGATCTTATATTAAGTGCTAACTTGAATTGTAGAGCTAACATATTTCATATTCATTTTAGAAATGTTTGTAGATTTTAGACTTCTCTAAGGCCCACAAGCAATGCTTATGAAGTAAAAGCAGAATTAAAAAATCAAGAAGCTGGATTAGATGTTCATTACAGGACCCATTAAACCACTGAGGGGTTTTTTTCTTGCACATTTCTATTATTAAACTTTTAATGCCAATTGCATCTGGTTTAATTTTGAATACATTTTTAAAAACCTCGACATGTTTACAAGAAACATTGAAAAAACTTTCTGATGGCGCAAACAGGTTACCGAAATTTGAAAGAGAATTATAATTTTTATAGTAGATGAAAAGCTCACTTGGAGCAGTCAAAATTTCATCCCTTTTTTTTTAAGTTTATATTGCAAGCTTCACTATTTAGTTTTGAAAGTATTTTTTTAGCTACGTACCCTATTGTGTATCTTAAAGACAATAAATCAATATTTATGTTCTTTGAATTGGAAAATGCATCTGATATAATGCAATTTTCGATGTCATTGCATTCTAGATCAGAGTAGGCTTTTACTGCACAGTTACTAGACACCCTAGAGTTATTTTCATCGAGTTCTATCAAAGAAGAAGAAAGCACATCATCAAGGCACTTGTTATCATTATCCTCATTTATTTCACAATTGGCTACTTTCTTAGCATATGTATATGATATTAATAACTGAATTTATAAATTATAAGTCACCATTTATATATGGTACAATTTTTTAAAAACCTTTACAATAATTAGCGGGGTGGTCCATAGCCCACCAAGAACAGGTAGTTTGCACTTATATTATCATAGTCGTCATCGTAAGCAATATTTATAATATAATAACTGTCCTTATATTATTACTTATTGAATTTTTTGTTAAACTTTATGAAGTGTACTGAAGCTCATATTTTGCATAATTATTCAGTAATTTCTGAGATTTGAAATATATACGAAACATAGACTGGGAACAGCAAATATTTGTGATCCTTGAACATTAGGCTATTAGTGGAAAAAATTTTATGGAAAACTTGTATAAATTTTTTGGGTATCGCAGATTGTAGTGAAAAAAGTCGTAAAAACACGGGGGATTTTCGAAAATCCTGTCTGTGGAGTCAAACGCAATATTTTAAAAGAACGGAGGAAGATGTAACATTAATCTGAAAACCATTTCTATGAGATGTCACTCCCATATACTCAGGTAGAATACTACACCCGCTAGCCCGAAAAACATCATTGTCACAATTTGCTTCCAGTATGTCATAATCAGGATCTTACTGGATTCAATCGTGATGGATGTTTAAACCTCAAATTTATAGTCTTTCTGCATTGCCTGCCTTGGCATGCATTTTTTAGCTTTTATGCCTAACATGGTGTTTACGTTGAGCACGAAAGAACTCCATCGTTGTTGCAACTACATACTCTTAGAACAGTGTACTCGCCTGTATTTCACGATGGTCCACATCTTGTTTAACCACTCTCTGTGCACTTGAATGTTCCTCGTTGCCATCCCGGAATGGTAAACGATTACTTTGCGCCCACTCTGCTCGACTCAGGACATTTTCAGAATTCGTTTTTCTTTGGAGTTCTTATTTTCTTTACACTTTTCGTTTAATGTTGTACGACTTGCATGAGTTGAGTGCGAAGTCCTTTTTTTTTCTCATACTTACTGGCAAGGCCTTAATCAAAATTGAGTATACTATGATGTTGCACTGCGATAGTCAAATATATTACGCTGACAGATATCTTTGTTGCTCTTGTTTTATTTCATAGGTTTCGTAAACTCTATACATCGCTTGCCCAGTTGATGGGTCTTAAGCGCGTATTACACATCAGATTTCGTCGTACAACTTGTCCGACATCGCTTGCTATTACACATCAAACACATTCGACTTTATTTTGAACACGTCCCACCACAAAAATAAAACAACAAATATACTACAAAATAAAATCATGTATGCATTTTAACGATGTTTTCGCTTCCATCCTTTAAAATAGAATGAAATTTTGCATGTAACCCGACAAAAATCCGATTGTATTACGAATAAATACGAACAATCAAAATATTTTGATTTCATCCAACTAGTTGTCAGAGCATCAAATATTGCTATTACACATCAGATTTGGCACAAATCTCGCATTTTAACAGACAAGTACGCCAGGTTGTATGCTCAGTGTGTCGAGCATACAAAGCGGATGGTGTGCGTTCGATATCACGGGGTTGCCCTTGCTGATCAGAGTCATTTGCTGCTTTTTCCAAGCCTCTAGGAAAATTCTTTCCTTGAAGCAGAAATTGTGGGCGGTCATCTGCTATCAGTTTAATCACAGCTGACAGGACACCGCGAAGAGAGATCGAAAGTGTGTATTATTATAGAAAAGATGGTCACTCTATTAATGTTTTGATAAAATGCGATTCTAACTACATAATCACATTCGCAAACTCGCAGTTTCCCGGAACGTCCCATGATGCTTATAGAGGCGCAGATCAGCGATAAAAGAATATTTAAAGTCCATGTATATCCAAGGTGGATGGAATTTTTTACTTTTTTACACGTGAGAAGAAATATAATAAATTTCACAAGGAAATAAGAAATTTAGTAGTTGAGCGCTGTATCGATAATATCGATACTTATATGAATCCTAGTACTAGTTTCGCAAATAATAATTCTTACAAGCCAGAAGTGAACGGTAGCAAATTACTAAAATATATTTTTTTAATTAAACATTACAAATGACCAAAAGACATTGTTTTAATGACCAAAAAAATTTTTTAATAAAAAACAATTTTGTTATTTTTTTTTAATATAGACTTATTGGTCAACAGCTAAATAATGATCTTTTAAAAAATATTTATTTGTTTTTAAAGATTTTATTTTTACCAATATTTCGACTATAATCTATAGTCATCATCAGGGTACTATATAATTGAAATACATGTAACAATAATTTGGTACATATTATACAGAAACAAATACATTAAAATCGAAAACATGAATAATTTATATATGTATATAGAAACTATTTATACAATACTATGACAATAGATATAAAAATAATATATATGTAGGAAAAATATATTCATCCTCTTCCGAATTTCTCAAAGGTGTTTTTATACACCTGAACACAGTGTTGTATGTCGCTTCAGATAAAGTTCAGATAAACTATTATTAATTAATTATAATTACATTGGTTAGTGTTAAATGAGTTTATTGATCACAAACTCAATAATATAATAACAACTTTATAATTATATAAAATAATTCATTAAGCGTTTCAATACGATTATTTTTTTACGCTACTCTTGCTTTGCAGCGAATTTTTCTTTTGCAAACTTGAATTTTTCTTTTTCCGAAGACAAAATTCTCTCCTCTGCCGAAAGGCTGCCGTTATTAGGTCTAGATATCTTTTTTGCTGCCTAATCATTTCATTTGGTGAGCCCTTTGCCTGTGTGATCTGCGATATTGCAGATTAGATGGACTTCTGCAGATCAATATCCTCATGTTCTTCCAAAAATTCAACGTAGAACTGCTCCTAAGGATGGTTATTAATAATTAAAGTTAGGAAGCTTTAAAACACTTTTACTCACTTTCACATTTTCAAGTGCCTTATTATTTTGAACATTTCGTTCAATGCTGCCTCTCCATTGAAGACTGAGGGCGCCATAAGTGCAATTATTCGTTTTTCGAAGTCGCTGAGTTCCTTTCGATTACGCATCCCGTTAACACCAGTGCGCTCAATGCGTTTGAGTGTCTCTTTGTCCGTAATACGATTTCCAAAAGTGTAGACATGGTTATATTTCTGTCCATAACTTAAACGTACTTCCTGTATGCTTATTTTTGATATAACCAAAATTTCCGCCATTTTTGACCACTTTTACTAGCACCGCCAAGTCCATTTAAACGCTCTGCCAAATCATTCCAAGGTTTTGTTTTAGCATGAGCACCACCTAAACATTCAAATTTAAATTTAAATGCAATTTATTATTGATGTTCTGTATTTTGCAATATTTTTATAGCTTTTATATGTACGTAAAGTATATTCACAGTTGAGAAATAGCAAAATAAAAATGTAAGCACAATTTCGTGAACACTTCAGTTGCACAGTTAAGGAATAGACCCCCTGATCCACCCAATAGTGATCGAGCCTGTCTCGAGAAGCTTATCTGCTGCTGTAGTTAGTAGTTGCTCATAAGCTCTGACCAATTCTCTGTTATTCGGTTTATAACCGTAGGCTTCAATAGATCATTTCCATTTGGAAGGATTCGTTTGACGTGAGCGCACCGAGGTCCACCTTGTCTTAGTCCCCTTATCAAGCTCTAGCATTGTCTTTCGAACTGCACGAATTTTGACTTCCGAGTTGGCCGGCTTGACGTTCAAACGCAGGTTCCTTGAAATGTTCGCTTAGGTTTGACTTACCGTCGATTTTATGACGACTGCTCCGTCTTGGGACCCCTCTCCTTGTTGCGTCTGGACCTCCTTGCTTCTGCCTCTATCTTCTTTGTAATCATTGCCCGATTCTTCGTATCGGCAGTTGCTTTGACTGGTCCTTTTGAGATGGCAGGTGACCCATTGTTTTGTTTTCCGTTTGGCTTTTGGGTTTTTTGCTTCTTCCAATTAATAGGATCCAAACTCTTAGCCACTATCATTGCTCGACTGTATAATATATTTTTTCTCTCCAGCTGGAACTTCTCAGGGATTTTATGAGCCTTTAAGCCACACCCTTCGACGCCTGGCTGGATTTGAGTCGCCTCTTACAACAAGCATGCCTTACCGCGGGAATATTCTAGCCCATATACTGCAGAGGATATAATATTTTTTCTCTTCATCTGGTTCAGTGTGATATTGACAATCCTCTCCATTCGCTTTCATTACTTCCGAATATGCGTCAGAAGTATTCCTTTGATCCAATCATTTAACATAAACTTCAGGTACACCGCACCGTAACAATATACCTTGTAACTTAGAACATGAAGAAAATTGTGTGACTTCTGTCAATATTCGCACCTTTTCAGAACTATTGCCCATTTGTGCGTTTTGTTGCGTAGCTGCTTTCATGTCTTCAACAACTTAACAGCACAAATTTTCTTTTTGCCAGAAAATTGAAGTGAACTTATCAAAATCCTCAACCTCGTCCATTTTACCTAAACAGCCACTTAGATCTATCTATCGTATCTAGCCTCCATTTGTGACATTGCTACTGAGTTCTCTAATCTCATTTGTTGAATACCACCCAATATCGTATTCAAGTTCGGACTAACCATTTTTACCTAATTTATTGACAATCCCACTTCTGACACCAATTGTTACGAATTTGCCCTTTCTAATTCGTTTCCGATTCTCCCGTTCGTCTCACTGGATTGTCAATAATTGAAAAGATGCCAAAAGCAAACACGTTACTTTAATTGTTGATAACTATGTAACTTTATTTACTCTTGCGTTGCTCTTTGACGTACAAAACCGCTCAAACTTGTTAATACAAACTTGAACTCCAATCTACAAACTAAAACAACTAAACTAAACTAAAAACCTCCTTTTTCTGAGAGAAATATCTGACATTAGTTTCTCTTATTGCTGTCAATTTTTTCGTGTTGCTACGATTTGATATTTCTCAAACCAAATTCGTCACATTACACTCCACTTAAGCCTGATCGACCCGATCAGGCACAAAACCTTCGGAACCGTACAATATATAATATTGTTGCGTTCTACCCTATTTACGTGGTCGTTCGCGATCACTGGATTCTGATAAGTAATATAAATAGTTAACTTGAGTTTAGTATAACCGTTTATTATCTCACAACAATATATATACATTATTATATGATATGCAGATGTCTGGATTAGTGATTCATCACCTTAACTCTATTATAACTGTGGACAGTTTTAAGTCACACTAAGAATAACTGAATACGGGGCATTATAATACGATGGATCTGATGTCTTTGTATCTGCCTGTATTTATCAGATTTCGCTGTATTTTTAGGTTGTCGAGTGTAAGATAATTGTAATTGTCAATTATATTGAACAGTTTCAATGCACGACCTTTAACATATTTTTCGACTGAATCGACTCTCAGATCTCTGTGGAATCCGCTCCTCTTACATACCATGGGGCGTTAACCAGTTTTCTTAAAGCGATATTTTGCCCTCTTTGAAGAATTTTTAATGTTGAGTTTGGCGCTTGGCAAAACGCAATACTGTCATAGAGTAGTCCT
>NC_051848.1:100062797-100071921 GCF_002237135.1 Teleopsis dalmanni
TTGTCATTTCTTTATGACAAACGTTTTAGTGCATAGCGAAGTATAATTACTTCAGCATGTGCTTGGCAATTTGGATTTCGGAATCTAGAACACATTAAAATATGTCAAGTGTTGTGCGGATCATATTGCAAGCAATTGTGCATGCAATATGATTTGCCCTCTTTTACAGTTGGTCACCATATGTGTGTCAACTATTAAGAAATGATATTGTTGACCAATGACGTAAGTATATAGAAACTAAGAATTATATTAACCAATAGAATTTAAGTAAATAATAAAATGTAAAATAGATTATTGTAAAACCGAACTATGATCGGTATGAAAAATATAATTGTACGACAGTCTGGTTCTGAACGTAATCTTAAAGAGTGTACACTAAGTTTATCAATATACTTATCCTAAATGATAAATAAAATAAATAACTGAATTTTATACTAATAAAAAAAATGTGTTTGAATTTATAAAATTATGGACCATTAAAACCCCACAGTCGAACACATTGCTAATGAAACAGGAAAGCATGTCAATCCACGTATAGTACAAAGAACGTTGAACAGCCACGGTTTTCATGATAGAATACCACGCAAAGAACCTTTAATTTCTGAAAAAAACCGAAAGCTGCGGTTAGAGTTTGCCAAACAATATAAAGAAAAGGATTTTGATTTCTGGAAGCAGGTTTTATTTACAGATGAATCGAAATTCAATATATTTGAACGCGATTGGAGAGCTAAAGTTTGGAGGAAAGCGAAAACAGCACTGAATCCGAAGCATATAATGCCAACTGTAAAGCATGGTGGTGGCAGTGCTATGCTTTGGGGAGCCGTAGCTGCAACTGAAGTAGGAAAAATAACTTTGACGTAGATTGGCATGCTTCCTAGTTGCATTAGCAATGTGTTCGACTAATTTTAAGGCACTTATTTTCGGATTTTTGTTAACTTCTTTTAAAACCAAGCTGACATCCCTACGTATGAGTATCCTTGGGCGGCCACTGCGAGGTTTATTTTCAGGAGAACCAGTATTTTTATAATTTCTTATTATCGTCTAAACTGTTGATCGAGTCAAATTTACTAATTTTGATACTTTTACCATAAAGTTTTTTTTCATTTCTATGCTTAATAACCAGATTTCGCATATCACTTGAAATTCTTTTCTTGGACCCATCGTGTCAATTAAATACCACTCTCAAAGCACAACTAAGTGCATTATATAAATGTATGACTCATGCCACAAGCATGAAATATGAAAAACGGTACTTTCCCGTTTAACATTTAAATTACGTATGTAGACTTTTGTCAATGATTTTTTTAGGTTTTTTTCGAATAACTTTGTTAATTTATATTGATGAATGGATTTTCTTTTGTTTATTATTATTAAAAAACAGTTCTAAACAAAACTGTATCATTACTTTTTTCTATTATGTCCTTGGATTTACGAGCTAGCAAAAATGGGGGGTGTATGTAGAGTTTTGTCGCTGACTGTATATATATATATATGTTACTGTAATATAGCGAAATCCGACTTTTCTTTCTAAACTAATGTTTTACTTTTTGTTGTTACAGTAAATTGAATGTTTTTGTTTTCGTTTAGTTTTCGGTTGAGCTATTAGATTTATTTTATAAACAATATAAAATTCCTTATTTACATTAATAAATCTTTTTAATGTTCTCTTTAATTTTAAAGTCAGCCAATGAACCAGTTAAGTTGGCAGAATACTCACTCAATTCCGAGTATTTAAAAAGAAATTTGAAAAATGAAATCATAAGTTCACACCGACAACCCAAAGAAAACTCCTACTATCCAACAAATACAGAATATTTCGAAACAAAAAGTGCACTCCGGGAGAAAAAGTTGAATGCCAATCTGGATAGCGAGGAAGCAGAAATGCAGAACAAAGTAAGTGGTGGCAATAATGCAGCACTGCTACAGCAAAGATTTAACGGCGGAAGCAGTGGCGGAGCAATAACGGCATTGCCTGGCGGCGCTAACATAAAAACACCACAAATTCCAATGGAATACAGAACTAGCAGCATCAGTAGCAGTGGTAAAGTTGCTAGTGAAACAGAAGAAAAGTTAAATAAACCAAACTCAGGATGGAATAATCGTAATGTTGACCAACGTAAAATACAATCGAACACAAAAGATATTGAAGATGATTCCGGTAATAATTTTGTGGCGGAACGTAAAGTCGTTATATTACCAACCTCACTGCCAACTCAACGTTCTACATTACCTAATGTTTATAGTAATGCGGGTGGGAATGGCATGAAAATGGATGATGTGGAATTTTTGCATGCCGAAGGAGTTGTAAGGCGACGTCATAGACGTGGTCGCAAAAATCGGTAAATATGCTAAAATTATTATATGTGAAAGTATATCACTGTATGCTTGAGGCGATTTATTCACTTAGGTGTGAAAATTCGCACATTTTAGTTATTTGAAAAATATACACTTTTTTCCAATAAATTTCTTTTCAATAAATAAATTTTTTCTTTAGTCGTAGCTCTGAGGCGCGGACTGAATATAATGCAAAACTTAAACGTTTAATAGAGGAATTGAATCGTCCTATATATACAGATGCAGTGCAAGGGTATCGAAATGTGGAGCACCAAAGAAAATCAATACAAATCCCAGATAAAAAAAGTTGTTTCAATAATAATCGAAAGAATAAAAGTACATGGGAACCCGATTTAGCAACATATCATCAAATTGATAGACCAAAGAATATAGCACAAAATTTTAATTATTCCAATGAAAATCCTGAAGAGTTAGATGTTCTAACAAAACGTCAGTCAACCATGGATGCAATTACTGCAGAGGTGCAGACATCGTTGGAAACTGATTTAGAAGATGCAGAGTAAGTAAATATAAATTAAATGATTTTTATTATTTTAGTAACTACTTTTTATATAAAATTATTTAAAAAAATTTTTTGGCTTATTGCATACATTTCCTTTTATTTATAATTTTTTAAAACTTGTAATTTATAAGTTTTCACCTAAATTGTTTATTTGTTGTTTCAATTCATTAATTCAATTCATTAAATATTAAATACAGACTATTTAACTTCAAAAAAGATTAAGTAATTCATTGTTTGAAAAGCGGATAATTTGGTCTTTCATATTAAGACACATGTTTAAAAATTTTTGGAAAATAATGTGCTAAAGCGTTGTTATATTGAAACTGGGTTTATCCTAAAAGGTATACAATAAATGATATGCTGCAACAAGAACTTAATCTGGTTTATTAGACCTTGGAAAATAATAACTATCAGACCTTGGTAAATATAACTTTATTTGGAAAACGAGTTTTTGTCTCATGTACATGTACATATAATATAATTTAAGACAATCTTTCTCAAAAAGTGTGATTTGAAATTTACTTAAAGTGATATTGTTAACTTTGAAATAATGCCGAGAAGTTAGTCCGTTTACCAACTTCAGAAATAATGTAGTAGTGCACAATTATTTATTAGAAAGATTAGAAACGGATAAATTTTTAATATTTGAGTTTTTTAAAGCCTTAAGTGGTGCGTACTCTAGAATACATTGAGAAACATTGGTGTTATATATTGTAAAATATCTCCACTAGTTCAATCATGCACCTGTTTCTATTTTTACTTTATCCGTATATTATAACATTAATAAGTATATAATAATACTTTGCTTTAATACATTTGAACGTGTATATGTGAGTGTAAAAGTTAATGGTCTGACATATAGACGATGGCTCTTGGAAAGAGTGTTCTTCATGAATTATATAACATATTAGTCAACATGATAACGTAATTATTATTATTTATTGACAATTTCCATATATAGATTAAAAATTGTTTTTCGCAAAAAAATATTGTCATACAAAAAAAATTAGTTTATAATAATTTTCAGTAAGACTTTACACTCAATTATTATTTAGAACGCCGTATTACGAATTTAAGTTGTTTTATTTATTAAGTTTTAGCAATATTTAACTACATAGTTTCTTTGCATAAAAGTTTTTTTTCATTGTAAATTAACAGCACAAAAATATTGTGCTTCATACTTGCACTAAAATAATGTGCAATAGATGATTTTGTTATAGTAAAAATTGTCTGACTAAATGCTTTCCAGCTCTGCTATTAGTTTTTTAAATTTACTTTTATATTTACAACTATTGATTATTAATTAATATTAATTATATGCACAATTGAGTCTTTAATCTAAACTAGAAATATTTTGCAAATATGATTTTATAAACTCAACATACGAAAATTTACATTCACTTTATGTAAAATATTTTTATTAATTATTTCCCTGTAGAATATGTTTTCCATAACTATTATTGACCAACTTTTTATATTTCAGTAAAAGTTACAGAAATATTCCAAATGAATGTGAAATATGTGAAAATTTGAATTTACAGTAATTCGAACACTTGAAAGTAGACACCGATTAAACACTGGAAAGCCTACTTCGTTTTCATTGATTTTATGTGTGAGATGATCTGAACAAAAATTTCGAAAGTAATTTAAAATTTAAACAATATTTTTTAATTGTATTTTTATACAATTGATTGCATATACATTTCTTCATTAACCCACCATGAGTGAATAAGTAATTAACTGATACACATTAAAAAATTATTAATAAATTTTAATAATAAAAGTTCAAGAGTTATGAAATAAAAATATAACTTGGTATAGAGCATCCGCCAGTTGAATTAAACTGAAAACTTTTGATTTAAAATGGATATTCACATTTACTACTTAGATTAGGTTAGGTTATACCGGTGATCCCCAGTGGATCCACTTAGGCCTATTGGCCCATTGTGATGCCGTATATAAATAATGAAAAACCTCAGGGTTTAAAACCACCTAGAACCTTTACATTTACAACACAGGTCCTAAACTAAAAATTAAGAGCAAAATATCTATATTCAAAAAAATAGCCCAGTACCAAATCAAAAAAAAATTAATTTTAATTCTGATCTTAACCTATATCCGAATTATATTAAGAAACTCTCTTCAGGAATTTCTTATTACATATATTTTCCAATATTAGTAACTAATACTTTCTAGTAGTACTTTATGATAAGTATATACATATAATAGGTAATATCATTTGAAATTGTAATATAAAATGTTCTTAATAGTAATAATAAAGCGTTGTGGTTCCAATTAAGCTGAACTGTTTTCATACCATAAGTCAAATAAAACTGTTATCACATATTTTAATGTTTAAGGTGGAGCATTTTACAAAATGGATCGTTTAACAAACGTTAAATGTGTTATAAAGACATTAAAAAAAATTGGGCAAATAACTCTTTACTTGATGAACATAAACAAATAAATTTGTCACATGTAGGGCATTGAATGTCCACAAAAAACCTAACGTCACATTATGTTATGGTATTTAGTACAAAAGTGTGAGAGACTTTTTTGAAAATGACGAAGGTAGGATAGAAACCGGTGCCTATGATAACTATATTCACATGCTTGCCAAAATTTTTATGAGTGAAATTATATATATGAGGGTGAGGAAGTATATATATTTCAGCAGTTGTCAAGACAAGAACACGCTCTCTTCTGGCTTTGTTGCACAAGCAATTTACTAGACGTGTATACATACCGGTTTGGTGAGACTTTGACCTGTAAGGGATCGTGCTTATGCGGACAATTCTCAAATTTTCGGCACTTTGAATACAAATTTTCGTGTACTTGGCGCTATGCGTGAGTTATAACCACCTATGTGTCGAAAAGTCAACAAAAATTATATTAAAAAGATTTAGTTCTGTGAGATATCTGGCGAGGGACATTTGAATAATGTTATAATTATTACTTAATGAGAAGATTTAGATAATAAATTGAATTAAAAATATGATTCAAATCTCAATTACGAGTGTATATTATTTACGTTTATCTTTAGAGCTACAAAATGCATAAGCTGTCTTTATATTATATACATATATACTTTACATGTTTGTACAATTCCTTGCGATTAAAATACTTCAATTTAAAATTGTTTATTAAATTGTATATACAAATTGTATAAACTTTTGCACTTAGCAGGATCTGAATTTGGCTCACAGTATCAATGGTTATAGTTGTTAATCACTGAACTACCGGGGTTTGTCTAGTCCAAGTTAAATTGCTAATGGGGGCAGAATTTAATATACAATTTAAAATAATTCATTACGTTTAAAATAATTAATTAAAATAAAACAATATTACTACAAAAGATAAACGGCATCATCTGGTTTTGGAGTATAACATATATACTATAAAATATGAATATTATTGAAAAACTAGTATTATAATGCGCTTTCTATAATCTTTGTTTGAAAGATTAACGACAGTCATCCTATCTCTTCATTCTTTGAAAATATAAAACAAGATATTATATGTAAAATGAATTTTAAAGATACACATTTGTGCATAAAAATAAATGTATAATTACATAACATTACATGTATTACATGTATAATACTCGTACATTATAAAAATAATTATAATTATTGTAAGGCTTACTTTTTTTATTGCTTCTTCTTATTTATAGTGAGATTACATCATTTTAATTGCATTCTTTTTCATGTTCCTTCAAATTTCTGGTCATTCTTATCCATACAATCGACGCTTTCTTTCTCTTAGTATTATTATTATCTTGTTCGTATAGTAGCTAATTATTAGTCCTCTTCAGCATTGCTTTTTACAACATGTTAACATTTTGTTCATAGATGTGATCATTAAAATATATATGCACTTTTTTATTTAGTATATTTATATACTTTACTTTATAAAAGAGGTGTGAACCCTCTCCGTCAGTCAATCAATCTTTTAAAAAAGTCTGATGATTAAAAATGAACAAATGAACATCAAATGTTAATTTCTTTTTCTGTTTTCGTATTTCAATTTTGAGTATCAAACTTTTATTTCAATTTTTATTCAAATAAATACACAGAATATAATTTCGGGTCTGTGACTTTTGAAACTTTTTTGTTCCTTTATTTTAAAACGCTTTCGAAACCAACTTTTGATTCAGAAGTTTCTATTACTTAAAAAGCAATAAGAGAAAATAACATAAATTCCATAAAATCAGAATTCATGAACCCAAATCTGTACAAAGCAAAAAAGTATGTTTCATAATTGAAATTGTTAATTTATTTTAACATTATTTTGCATTTAAAGTATTTGAAATAAAAGCACAGAAGAGTTTTTGTTTGTGTTTCATTAATTCAATAATAAAGAAAAAAAGAAAAAAAGAAAAAAAAGAAAGAAAAACAATAATCTAATAACTTTTTACACAAAAAATAAACTTCTTAATTTGCTTACTTAAATCTTTTTGGTTTTTTTTTTTAACTGCAATCCTTGCTATATGCCTACTGCTTTCACCTCCCACTCATCGTCACCAAAAATCCATATTTAGAAACTTTAAACATTTGAAACACCATCACCGCATGGCACGCGCTGTGACAGCAAAAAAAGAACGCGTCTGGGATTATGGCGTTATACCGTATGAAATTGATGGTAACTTCAGTGGCTTGCACAAGGCATTGTTTAAGCAGGCAATGCGACATTGGGAGAACTCAACATGCATCAAATTTGTGGAGCGTGACCCGGAAGTACATCCGAATTATATTGTATTCACAGTTCGCGGTTGTGGGTGAGTTAATTTTTCTTTCTTCCACTTAAAACTTTCTTGACTATTTAACGCACACATTATTTAAGAGATACCATATAAACCATAAAATGAATTTATATAATAAATTTCATTTAAATAATTTTGCTCCTAAATTTACGCCTCTGTTTTTTCATTATATTGACTTTGACTTTTTATTCATCATTGTCTTGAATGTGATTGTGTCTTTTGCACAATTGCAGTTGCTGCTCCTTTGTTGGCAAACGTGGCAATGGTCCACAAGCCATTTCTATCGGCCGGAACTGTGATAAATTTGGCATTGTTGTACACGAATTGGGACACGTTGTGGGCTTTTGGCACGAACATACTCGACCCGACCGCGAAAAGCATGTCGTCATCGAGCACAATAACATCATGAAAGGACAAGACTATAATTTCAACAAACTGACACCAGACGAGGTGGACTCTTTAGGTATGGCATACGACTACGATTCTATAATGCATTATGCGCGCAATACATTCTCCAAGGGCAGTTATCTCGATACAATTTTGCCAATCGAAGTGAAGGGCAAGAAGCGACCCGAGATAGGACAACGCTTAAGATTGAGTGCAGGTGATATTGCACAGGCAAATTTGCTCTATAAATGTCCAAAATGCGGTCGAACTTTTCAAGAGAACACTGGCATTTTTGCCAGTCCCTCGTACTACACTGCCGGTGCTCTAACCAATGAAACCGAGAATTGTGAGTGGCGCATTACAGCAACACATGGTGAACGAGTGGTGCTGCGTTTAGAAAATTTGGTTAGTACTTGAAGTAATAAAATCAATATATAATAGTAATATTTTTGAATGATACAATATAATATAGAATAATATATAATATAAGTATATATAAATGAATATATATAATATATATATATAAATATAGAATATATAATGTATAAATTAGTTTGCAGCAGAATTTAATATGTTTATCTTTTTTGTTTTAGAATATATTTAAGTCAAATAATTGTCAAACAGATTATTTAGAAGTGAGGGATGGGTACTTTTTCAAATCTCCGCTAATTGGTAGATTCTGTGGAAAAGTAGCCAATGAAATTCTCACTTCAGAATCAAGCAGAATGTTATTAACTTTTGTAAATAATCATCGCTCGGAAGGGTATCGTGGTTTCAAAGCTGAATTTGATGGTAAGTTAAAAATTCGAATTAAGACATTTGACATCTTTATTAAATGAAATAGAAATATACAAATACCTTTACACAGTAAATATTTTTTTTAACGGACACCAACAAGATCAGTAATTTTATCCAGTTCAGAGAATTATCTGACAACACAATATTACACAATTAAGAAAAACATACAGTAATGACAGCGTCCATTTAGTAGAGTTCTCAATGCATTATCTAACAAGTATTAGAAATTTTTAATAAGTACGCATTCGATATAATTCAATTAGTCAACATAATAATTGAGATATGATATGATATACATATACTAAAGCGAATTTAGCAAT
>NC_051848.1:100072021-100082518 GCF_002237135.1 Teleopsis dalmanni
TTATAGGCGCTTTCCGGTATGGCTTTGAGTTCCCTCTGCGAATTCTGTTTTACGTCTTCTATGGATTCAAAACGCGTTCCTCTGAGTGGTAATTTGAGGTTGGGAAACAGGAAAAAGTCACACGGTGCAAGATCAGGTGAATACGGTGGCTGTTCGATGGTATTTATTGAATGTTTGGCCTTAAAATCGTTGATAATGTTGAACAAATTGAGGTGAATCGGAACAAGCCGGGCGTTGACACGTCGCATACACAAATTGTCCACCAAAATCAAACGAGCCATCTCACGACCGATGCCTAGCTCTCGTGCTATCTCTCTAACACTCACATGAGGATTTTTGAACACGATTTCCTTTGCCTTTTCAATGTTTTCGTCGGTGGTAGAGGTCGAAGGTCGTCCAGAACGCGGCATGTCTTCGACGGTCGTACGACAGTCCTGAAAGGCTTTGTACAACTCATAAACTTGAGTTTTCGATAAAACTGATTCCCCATAAGCCTTTTGTAGCATTCGCAACGATTCTGCACACGAAATTTCGTTCGAAAAACAAAATTGGATGCAAACTCTTTGTTCAATATTTTTTTCCATTGTTTTTTTCGCAACGCACTACTGAGGTGAACTGGTTTCAACAGCTGCCGTAAACGAACTGTCCGACAGATCGCGCTCATTTTTGGCATAGTAATTAAGGAAAGTGCTGCCAAACTACATAAACTTAAAATATCGAAAAATATACAGCGCGCGAATTTTAAATGAGAATTTCCGAAAACCTTTCGGTCACAATGTATGCAGATCCGTCTGTCTGTCCGCCTATTTTTGTTTTCATTTTCCATATCCTCAAGGAGTAATTTTAGTGCTCAATATATTCTATACATATAAATAAAATTTATTTTATTTTTTTTTTTCTTATAAACCGATTTTTCGAAAAGTAATGAACTACAACAACAAAAATTCTTTTTTATATTATTTTAATTAGTTTAATTTTTTGCTGACCATACAGCTGTTTCTAGTATTGCCAAATACCCATTATTAAGGACTTCAAATTATTTCTTATATATAATTATTCGTTAATAAGTTTTTTTTTTGTTTGAGACTACAAGTATCAGCAATCGAACTTGTGTCCTGCCAAATTTGCAGCTCAGAGTCGGAGCACATTTTTTTTTTTGATTAAATTGTTTATTTAAAATTTTTTTTTAATATAAACACAGATTCTTAAGTGTTGAATCTTAAGGAACGCGGATCTTACTAAAAATTAACTTACTTCGAATTCCGATATGTTCAGAGTTACTAATTTGTTAATATTACACATACCGGATTACAAACGTGAACATCATGAAATGAGCTCAGTAGTTTTCGCTTTCAAAATCAGTACTGTTTTGTATGCGAAATGTGTGCGAAAATTTTTAAAGCTGATCCTCATTAATATTCAATATAGATAGAAGAGTACAGACGAAATGGGTATAGATTTTTGCGATTTAAAAAAGTTGCAGATTTTATAATTAAATTCTAAACATTAAATGTATGTGAATGTCATATTTGTTGTTACTTATAAGATATCCGTATTCAAAATGTTTTATAATTTTGTTTGTTGTGATTCTTTTACTTAAAATTATTAAGTTCTTCTATTTGTTTATTTAGAGAAATCCCATTTACTCTTCCATTGAGATATTTCACTTTTAAAAAACGAGAAGCCTGATATAAGAGTAGAGATAAAAAAAAAAGTGAAATTATAAGCACGTATCTATTGTATGGATATATTTTAGAATACAAATAAATGGGGTAAGTATAAATAGCCCTAGCATTCTAAAACGATATCAGTTAAAAAATTCTACTCAAACGTTCAAGAAATAAAAATTTTAAAAATTTTGAAAATGTTTAAATTTGTGAGTTAGCAATTGAAGTAATACGTTTTGGTTATAAACAGTTTTTTATTTTTAAATTTAGTTAATTGTACTTTTTGCTGCTATATTTGCTGTTGCTTTTGCGGTTCCTGCCCCAGTAGCCGGACCAGCTCCAGTACCAGTTGCGAGCCCTAATCCGCTACCAGCACCAGCTCCTCAATTCTATTATGGAACACCATATGCTTATTCTGGCTACTACGCTTCTCCCTATGCCTATTACGGCTAATGGTTCTTAGTTGTTTTCATTTCGATAATGGATGGAATTTTGACCGTGAATATTTCTGAACAAAAGCGAATTAACAGTGACCTGACCAAAATATTTTAAAATATAAGTTTTTTATTGATATAATGCTGTCTTCTTAATATTTAAAAAGTGAAATAAAATAATTTTTAAATCAGATATAAAAAAATTTTTCGATTTAATGGATCAATCAAAAGGATTCGATTAATCAATCAAAAGGATATTCTTGGAGAGTAAAAAAGAATCTGGACAATTTGGCATTCAATATTAGCAATTTTGTTTTTAACATTTGTTCAATGAAAAATTTTTTTAGAATATTTCAACAATAAATACATCTTTAAAAGAAATGTGTAAGTAATGGTGCTTTGTCATCATCATTCAGGATTCAGTTGCTAACACGGTTTATCTCTACATCAGCAGTAAATCCATCGATACGGCTTCCTTTACTTGGACATTAGACATTTTAAACTGAAACGCAAAACTTTCTGTTGACTTAGGTTCTTTAGGTTTTGTCATTATATATTCTAGTCCGGACAGGAGTATTTCTTATTAAAACAAATAATTGGATTATTCCCACTCAGTTCTGTTAGTTTTTTTTTTTTTGCAGTAGGTGGAAAGCATCGAAAGCAGCCACAGTGTGAGACTTGAACCCACTAAAACCACCTCTTAGGAATGAATGGCGAAGATTCCCACAGCAATGTGGGAACTTCATTCCAGTAATCAGGGGAGAGAGAAAGTAGATAGACTTAATACCTAGTGAACTAGGTTCATCTAAGTCAGAAAGCAAGGGCATGAATTAAGAAGAAAGGATAATGATGAAGGTGGTGGGTTTACGGCTAGTTAGCGGTGGTGAGACTAGTGATATACTTTGTGACCAGGGTCACGAAAGCCGCGGTTAAAAAGAGGAATAGCGAGAGGATTTTGATCTTGCTCATCAAAATAGTGGAGAAGGTACTGTGGAGGTTTAAAACGTAAAGCTAGAACAAGGTCTACTGGGAGGGTATCTGGACAAGAGGCATCAGGAGGGAGGTCGTGGAGCCGGGTGAGATACCTACGGGCGAGTGTCAAAAGGTATTCATCAATACGAGTGATCTTGGCAGTTCTGTTAGCTTATGATGATGACTTCTGTTAAATACGTGTATTACTTAAGCTAATTATATTTGTCCAAAACTGCTTCGAGGAGCAATTCTCCCAAATACAACACACATTCTAGCATCTGTCTATATGTCTGAACAGCTAAACGTGTTATGGGATTTGATAAGATTTCGCTCTTTTGCTTAATTTACAGTCTTTGCAGTATCATTTGTTAGAGTCAACGCAATTAAACACAGTATTCTAGATAGAGTGAAAAAATGACAATATTTTTGTTCAACCATATTCTTTTAATATTAATTTTTGAATTCCTGTTTTTTTTGTTTTTGTAAATCGATCATATGACTGAACCTCACACAACATTTTGTATATTATTCTATATTAATTTTAATTAAGTAAAATCACTCTGAGGAAGTATGTATGCGCAAATGGTGTTGGATCGGTCATATCCTTCGCAGACTCCCTGGCAACAGGAGTTCCATCTGAGTGCTCGTCAAGCACTTTTGCCATAATTACTGTATCTCAAAAGTAAGCTGATTACTTTATTTAACCCTCAGCTTATAGATAGTAGATAGTAGAAATATTATAATACACCTTTAATTCTTTCTTATCTCACATATAGCATATCATCTTATGCATAACACGGAAAAACTATTAACCATCACCCATTTAGCTCTCACTACTTCTTGAGAGCTAAATAATTTTTAAAAATTCGAAGTCCAAGATTTATTATTATTTAGGGCTGTTATTTTGTGAAATCTACAAAGATTGAGTTGTTAGTTGAAATCGGTCGTTAAATACTTCCAAAAGTACGAATTTATTTAGTTTTACAAAACTTCTTACCAGCTTTAAGATCAGTAAGCAACAGTAAGATTTAACTGATAGTTTTCTCCTTCCTTTTCTAGAGGAAGAATAAGATAAGATAAGAATTAACGGAGTGTTGGCTTCGAATACGAAACACAGCGAACATCACTGATCACAAAGAACAAAGAAATTCTAACTAATCCTAGTAAAATTAAAAAAAAATAATTGCAGAACAGAAAAGTTAGCCCAAAATTGTGACTTGTAATCTTAGTAAGGTCAGGACAGCCTTGCCTTTCCAATGCTGAGACAAAACCAATAATTTTTGTTTTATCGTGTTCTTTTAGATCAGACTTTAGTAGGATTTCAATTCAAGCTTATAGACACCGTGTTAACAGGGCGATGTGGTGTAACATATACCATCAGTTATAATTATTCAATTGATTTTTATTTAATATAAAACATTTTTAATTCAAAATTTGTAAAAGTATTTTAAGTTCATTTTTTTAATTTTATAATAAATTTAATTTAATTAATATACATAATGAAAAATTTACTTAAATTTGTTTATAGAAGGATTACACTATTGTGCCCTCCACACATTCTTCTGTAAGAGCACTAACTTTAATAAAAATGCTATAGTTGTTTTATGTCAAATTAAGAACTGATCCCATCATCAAAAACTCAAAACTCTACTCTACATGTCTACATTTTCGAATGAACGTGGTATAATATTAATCAAAAAAAAATCGGAATCACCATTGTTTTCGAACATTTTTATAAAGAACATAAACTTTTATTTGTACCTTTAAACACTGAATTCTCAAAAATATGATTCTAAGTAAAAAATTAAGAACTGGTCACCCAAAATTAAGAACTGGTCACTGTGATGATGTACTCTGGCAACATTTGTCGGTGAACGTGGTCATACATTAAGACCGAAAAGTTTTCGGAAATTCTCATTTAAAATTCGCGCGCTGTATATTTTTCGATATTTTAAGTTTATGTAGTTTGGCAGCAATTAGGGACAATTACTATGCCAAAAATGAGCGCGATCTGTCAGACAGTTCGTTTACGGCAGCTGTTGAAACCAGTTCCCCTCAGTAGTGCGTTGCGAAAAAACAATGGAAAAAAATATTGAACAAAGAGTTTGCATCAAATTTTGTGTTTCGAACGAAATTTCGTGTGCAGAATCGTTGCGAATGCTACAAAAGGTTTATGGGGAATCAGTTTTATCGAAAACTCAAGTTTATGAGTGGTACAAAGCCTTTCAGGACGGTCGTACGACCGTCGAAGACATTTCGCAACGCACTACTGAGGTGGACTGGTTTCAACAGCTGCCGTAAACGAACTGTCTGACAGATCGCGCTCATTTTTGGCATAGTAATTAAGGACAGTGCTGCCAAACTACATAAACTTAAAATATCGAAAAATATACAGCGCGCGAATTTTAAATGAGAATTTCCGAAAACTTTTCAGTCTTAATGTAAATATAAAAATTGTACTTCGAATTACCCACTTACACGATAATTTCTATAAATCTCTGACCCTAAATGACTTATTTCTTTTTTCGTTAACCTTATATGGAGATTTTCTTTCTACTACATTGTGTGGGTGTATTAGGTTTGTGTGTTCTTAACCAAAATATTTTAAATTTAATTGTATTCGAATTAACATCAAAAAACATATTTCAATATATTATTATTAAATAGTAAAAAGTAACTGGACAGCTGGACAGAAAAAATTACGGATACAATAGTACTTCGACTTGTCAACAAAGAGACAGAAATATTAGAAGCAGTAAAACGGCGAAAGTTGGAATTTTTTGGTCATACTCTGAGACATCCGGAAAAGTACGGACTACTGAAATTAATCATTGAAGACAGAATTGAAGGCAGACGTGACCCTGGGAGACGAAAAATATCATGGCTGAAGAATTTACGTCAATGATTCAATAAAAGTACAAGATCACTTTTTCGAGAGACTGTAGATAAAGTCAAAATAGCAATCATGTTAGCCAACGTCCGAAGCGGACAATGCATCTAGAAGAGGTAGAAAAAGTAACAGTGAAAGTAAAAGTAAAAGTAAAATAAGTAAAAAGTATTAAAGCTTCGGTAAATCCAATACCAGTTTGTCTACATTACAATAAAATCAATTAAAATTTATTAAAAAAATTAATTAATGATAATATAAAATAATAATTGTTATTTTTAATTATTTAATAATCAATTTTATTTCTTATTTAAATTAGCATGCGCTAAAAGGTACGGAGCAGTAAATAGCGAAAGCTAGCAAGTACCTTTGCAAGGTGATCAATTCTTCAGTATGCGGACTTATATCTAATTTCTATTGTCACCAGAATATTTTTGGGTTATTATCTTATTGTTTTTAACTTTTTTTGAAACGTTTCTGATTTTTCTTTTTTTTTTAATTATTTTGGAATTCTCTTTACGAATCTTTTAATGTGTTTTACGGATCCATGTTGAATATAAAGTAAGCTTAATGGCAGCTGTCGGATGAGTTCATGGCATTATATTCAATATTATTGACGAGTTCTTGTTTAAAAAATCTTATCTATAGTATCTCAATGAGTTAAGTAAATTTCAGCTTTCTTGAAATAATTTTATTAAAATTTATTAAAGTTTGCTTTACAAATTTATAATTGATTTTTAATTAAATATTATTTCATTTACCTTCGTTCAAAATATTTTAATTGATTATATTTTCTAAATATAAGACGGTTGATTATTGTAAAAAAATAATTTTTACAAAACTTTTTAAAATAATATGAAAAAGAATTTTTGTTGTTGTAGTTCACTGCTTTTCGAAAAATCTCTTTATAAAATATACTAGTTTCTATTAAATATAATAGTCACTTCCGTCTTAAAAATGACGTTAAATCACAACTTATATTCACAAGTTATTGGTCTCGCCTGTGCGAATCGAGGAGTAACTTTTTCAGCATGACTTTTTCAGTATTAAGTTCCTAGATAAGGGTCTATACATAAGAAAGAACATATAAATCATGCAACAACTAATGCCTCTACAAACAGAACAGTAAAGAAATTTAACAAGTAAAAAAATAAAAATATGATTAATTAATTCAATTATTCTACAGCTGGTTTATGATTTCAAAAGTCCAGAAAAATGTGCGAACATAAAAGTCAAGTATGGCTTTGGATCAGTTGGTTAAGGAGCGCTGACTTTGAGCTTCGAATATGGCAGGGCACAAGTTCGATTCCTGGTATTTGCAGTCTCAAAAAAATTTATTTACAAATAATTAAATACAGGATTTATTTCCAAGACCACTGATAAAGGGTATTTGGTAATACTCGAAACAGCTATATGGTCAGCCAAAAATTCAATTAATTAAAATAATGTAAAAAAGAATTTTTGTTGTAGTAGTTCGCTACATTTCGAATAATCTCTTTATAAAATTTTTTAAGTAAATTATGATTAATAATATATTAATTCAACATAAATGACTAAAGATTTCGTAAATATATTTAATAATTGTTCTAACTGTAATCTTCTTAGTATATGAAAATTAAAGTCAAATTTAAAATTTTTAAAATTTTAATCTATAATGTATCAGATTTTGTAAATAAAAAAATCTTCAAATTTGCGATGTGAAGATAATTGATTATTTGTTTTTTTTTTTGCAGATAATAGAAACAATAAATTTAATAAATTTTTTTAAAAAATTTAGATTTTAAAAAAATTTTTTATTTACAACAATATTTCGACTATATTCTATAGTCAACTTTAGGGTGCTATTAGCTAATGCAAATACGGAATAGACTACTGGAAATGTATGCCCTTACGGAAGAGGTAATAAAACTTTGTAAAGTAAGTTATGTACTAATTTTTATCAACGCAGCAGGGCTTAGAGACTTACATTAAAGACAGAAGGGGCACAATAGACCCGACGGTTGCAGCGCCACATCCCATATCAATAATATAATAGAATATGTTGTATAATAAAGAAATGAAAAATAACTCTGTAGTTTTACAAAACATTTAATTATTTATTAAAAATTTCGAAAATAAATTAAGCTTAAAAATAAGAAAATTACAATTCATAACAACATGTTTTACATAATTAAATTTTGATTCGAATACATATAAATTGGCTATTTTTACAAAAATTTGTGCTACTTAAAATTTTAAATAAATATATTTTTGACAATATTTTTTCTAAAAAAAAATATCTAAATATGTATATGTAAATAGCTGGTAGATAAATACATAAATTTCTTTGCTTTTGGTTCTGGTGGAATAAGATTATATTTTTGAGTTGATTCAGTCTTTTAAGCAAAAACATTTTTCAACCTGTAAATATAAGTAAATGATTAAGAATATAAATATTTTTTTTTTAATAGTTAATTATAAAATTATAACCAAATTTAAAAAATTAAATTAAAAATTTTGTAAATTAAAGATTATTTTTATTCAATGTTTCATTGGTATTTTTTTTTTTACATATACTTAATTAAATAAAATTTAATATTATTAATAATATTATTTTGTGAATTAAAACCAACAAATATTTTTCTTTTAAATATTTAATATATTAAAGGACCTCAAATATATGTCAAAGTGTTCGCTTTATAAAAGCGAACAGATTAAATTATATATACAGTGGACGCTCACAAACTTGCACTCTTGAAAATTAAAAGAATTTTTAGAAATAAGAATATTTAAAAATGAGAACTCTAATAAATAAGAACTACTAAAAAAAAGAAACTTTAGAAATTAGAAGTCTTAAATATTAGAACCCGATTATATCGTACACTGAATGCTCTAACATTAGAAATCACGATTCTAATTTCAAAGACGTTTTTTTTTTGGACACGAGTTAGTGATAAACAAAATAAACTGAAAACTGAAAACTCGGTTTTAAAATTTAAAATTAATATGCTTTTTTTCTTAATTTTTTATTTATTAATATTTATATTTATTTATTATTTTTTAGGCCTGATGCCTTACAAGCACAAATGTTTATAAAGCCTTGTTTCTTTACCGAGTTACTGAACAGGATTATTAATAATTTTACCCTCCAGGCAGCTAAACAATTTTTCCATCCTAATAATCACATAACATATATAGTAGATATAATATGTATATTTTATATAATATATATTATATATAATATATATGTATATATACTATAATAATATGTATTATATATATAATATTATATATTGTATAGAAGAATTTAGGTAAAAACATTTTTAATTTAATTTTGCATTAAGAAAACATAAAGTCCACAAGTTAGAACATTCGGAAATTAAGAGTTCCCACCAATAAAGTGGTTCTAATTTATGAGCGACTAATTTTATAAATATTATAATAACTTTAATAATAAATATTTTAAATTGATATTTTATTTTTTAGTTAATTTTGCATCAGAAAAACATAACGTCCAGAAATTAAACTATTCGGAACTAAAAAGTACCCGATAATGGCGGTTCTAATTTATGAGCGTCTAATTTTATAAATATTATAATAATCTTAATAATAAATATTTTAAATTGATATTTTATTTTTTAGTTAGTTTTGTATCAGGAAAACATAACGTCCAGAAATTAGACTATTCGGAAGTAAAAAATACCCGATAATGGTGGTTCTAATTTATAAGCGTCTAATCTTATAAATTTTATAATAATTTTATTAATAAATATTTTAAATTGATATTTTATTTTTTAGTTAATTTTGTATCAGGAAAACATAACGTCCAGAAATTAGACTATTCGGAACTAAAAAGTACCCAATAAAGGTGGTTCTAATTTATGAGCGTCTAATCTTATAAATTTTATAATAACTTTAATAATAAATATTTTAAATTGATATTTTATTTTTTAGTTAATTTTGCATTAGGAAAACATAACGTCCAGAAATTAGACTATTCGGAACTAAAAAGTACCCGATAATGGCGGTTCTAATTTATGAGCGTGTAATTTTATAAATCTTATAATAACTTTAATAATAAATATTTTAAATTGATATTTTATTTTTTAGTTAATTTTGCATCAGAAAAACATAACGTCCAGAAATTAGACTATTCGGAACTAAAAAGTACCCGATAAAGGTGGTTCTAATTTATGAGCGTCTAATTTTATAAATATTATAATAATTTTATTAATAAATTTTTTTTTTAAATTATATATATGTATATAAATATTTTATAAATATGATTTAATTACCTTTTAAACGAACCGTTTTTCTCTATTTTTTTTGTTTTGAATGCGCGCGCTACTAAACAAGCTCCTCCAAATGGTATACCAAGTAATGACGTTATTTTTTTTGAATTTGTAGGTAGATGTTATTATAATTGTGTTAATGTTGAAGTTGAAGAAATGGTTGAACTTGAAGAATAAACAATAAGTTTATATTTTCTTTTATTTTTAAATAGTTTTACGACGTAACGATACATGGCGTATTCTTTTGTCTCTTGGGTCCATCCTTC
>NC_051848.1:100082618-100096310 GCF_002237135.1 Teleopsis dalmanni
CACTTATTATTATATTAATTGTATGCATTGCCAATATAACTAACGCATATACATTACACCTCCTTTTTGGGAAAGAATAATGCCATAACGGGATTATTCTTACTTTCTTAAATAAAGTTATAATTTTCAATAGTTTTATATAATTATATTTAGTTTAGTTATATTTATTTGTGTAATCACTACATTTATTTTAACTTATTCATTGTACAATTTTATTCTATTAGTATGTACTAATTGCTTCTTATTTTTATTGTTTCTTATTTCAATGTTTCCATTGTTTTCTATACTTTCTATTCTATAGGGACCCGTGTATTGACTATCTAGCTTATGACCTACTTCATTCCTAAGTAGTACTTTATCTCCTATATTTAATTCTAATTGTTCACTATTTCTATCATAGAGCAACTTCTGTTTTAATTTAGACTTATCTAAAAGTGTTTTGGCTCTAGTGTGCGCTATTTCTAATCTATATTTAATTTCTTTACTATAGTCATCTACATTATATAATGGACTTATGTTACTAATTGTATTGAATTTATTGAAACATTTAGGAATTTTTCCATAAATAAGCTCGTATGGACAATATCCATGCACCACTGATGGTGTTGTATTGAAACAATATGTGAAGTATTTCAACCATATATCCCAGTCGTTTTTATCAACTGATATGTATGAACGTACATATTCATTAAATGTTCGGTGACTGCGTTCTACAGTTCCGAGTGTTTGATGGTGATGAGCTGTTGATGTTATATTTTTGATTTTTAAGTATTTGCATATATCCGTTATTAAAGAATTTTTGTACTCTGTACCCATGTCCGTAATGAACGTCTTCATTGGACCGTACAAAAGTATAAAATTTTCAAAAATTGCCTTGGCTACAGTATTTGCACTTTTATTTGGTATTGGTATAGTTACTAAGTATTTTGTTAAATCACATATAAGTGTGACAGCATACTCATTGCCATTCTCAGTTTTAGGTAATGGACCAATGGTATCTACCAATACTGTGTCAAAAGAGCCTGTTGGCGTATCAGTTATTGTCATTGGTATTTTTGTACGATTATGAATTTTAGATTTTTGACATTTCTGACATGATTTGACATATCTTGATATATCTTTGGTCATGTTTGGCCAATAGAAATGTCTTTTAATTTTTTGTAACGTTTTTGTTATTCCGCAGTGTCCACCTTCCACTGGGTCATCATGGTAATTTTTTAAAGTTTTTCTTATTTCTTCCTCTTTAACCAATTTGGTCACCTTTGGCAGTAGCGCTACTGTTAAATTTTTCAATAATTTATTGCCCTTGGCCTTAAATTCATTTATTGAGACAAATTCGAAAATTTTCTCACTAGGTGCCATTTGTACTTTGTTGATGCGATGTTTGCAGGTTAATTTCTCTAACCTTGGGAATAATTGTCCTAAGTCAATTTTCCCATTGACAAACAGATCATCAATTATTATTTTTTCAATAATTTTATTTCCACGTTTTAAATAACAGTGGTTAGAAGTCAATTTCAATTTTATTTGTTTTCTGACGTCAGTACTATTAATGACTTCGTATATATGGGGCTTTTCGTACTTTAATTGTTGGTCGAGGGTATTTATTTCTTTATTTTGTTTGGTGGTTGATCTAGTTCTCATTTTGAGAATCTTTATAGATTTTTCATTCATATCCTTAAAATCGTCTATCGTAATTCTCGATAGAGCATCAGCAATATAATTTTCTTTGCCTCTGAGATATTCCACTGTGAAATCGTATTCTTCGAGATCTAATCTCATTCGAGTTAGTTTTGAACTCGGGTTTTTCATTGAGAAAAGGTAGGTTAATGGGCGATGGTCAGTTTTAATTAAGAAATGTGTACCATATATATATGGTCTAAAATGTGTTATAGCCCAATGAATTGCAGTAAGTTCTTGTTCAATGGTTGACTTGTTACTTTCTCCTTGAGTAAAAGTCTTTGAAGCGTAGGAGACTGGAAGTTGTCTACCATCATGCTCTTGGCTGAGTACTGCACCACAAGCATGCTTGCTTGCATCAGTAGTGATACAGAATGGTTTTTTAAAATCTGGATACTGTAAAATAGTTGGATTCATAAGTTCATTTTTAGATAATCAAACGCTTTTTGGCAATCTTGAGTCCATTGAAATGGAACTTTCTTTTTGGTTAATCTCGTTATGTGTCGAGAATAATCAGAAAAATTTTTTATGAATCTTCTATAATAGTTACAAAAAGCAACAAATCGTCGTGCTCCATCAGCATCAGTCGGTACTGGGTAATCTCTGATTGCTGTGTATTTATTGTCATCCGGAAGGATGCCTTTGTTAGTGCATTTATGACCGAGATACGTAACCTCATGCATAAAAAATGTGCATTTGTCAGGATGTAGTTTAAGATTGTACTTCCGACATAGCTCGAAAACATCTGTCAAATTTTTAAACATATGTCTTTCAGAACATCCGAGTACAACTAAATCATCCATATATAAAAATGCTTGAGATGGTGTTAAACCAGAAAACGCAAGAGTCATCATGCGTTGAAAAGAATTTGGAGCAATTTTCAATCCATACGGGAGTCGTTTAAAACGATAAGAGCCATTTTCTGTAGAGAAGGATGTAATATCTCTTGAAGATTCGTGTAGCTCTATTTGATGGAATCCAGACATTAGGTCAAGGCATGAAAAATATTTAGCTCTTCCCAATTGATCAAGAATGTCTTCTATTCTTGGAAGAGGAAATTTGTCTGCAATCAATTTTTTATTTATTTGGCGATAGTCCACTACTAACCGCCATCTTTTCTCATTTGAACCGGGTAATGACTTTTTGGGTACTAATAATAAAGGACTATTGTAGTTTGACATTGAAGGTTCTACTATGTCATCATCTACCAATTTCTTTGCTTGTTTTTCGACTTCTGCTTTGTGGGTATGTGGTATTCTATAGTTTTTTATGTAGCTTGGTGTTTTATCACTTAACCTTAAACGCTGTTTGTAGAAATTATTTACAGAAATTTGTTCATTTTCTAAACCGAATATGTCACTGTAATTTATACAAAGTGTTGTTAACTTGTCGCTAAATTTATTAGGAAAATTTTTGGATAATCTATTTATGATTTCTTTAGTTCTATGGTATGAAGTATCTTTTGGTTGTAATATATCATAATTTGATATTTTTTCAGTTTTTATATTTTTAGCTTTTAAAGCTGTAACTGAACTATTCGTGTTGAGTATCCTTATAAACGCATTATTACCTTGAACTATAGTGTTTGCAATAAACACACCAGGTTGTAATTCTTGGTTTGGTACCAATAAATCTTCCTGCTCTGCGCTGAGGTATACTCTCCTAATTACTTGAGATCTTGCTGGTAACATGATAAAATCATTGTCACAAGTGTTTTTAATTGGTATGGCAATATGCTGTGGAAAACATTTTGGTCGTAAAACGAGCCATTCTTTATTTTGCATGAAATCGAGTTTACAATTAAATTCTCTTAGAAAGTCCATGCCGATAATTCCATCGCATGGTATAGGAAAATCATCTTGTACTGCATAAAATTTATGTGTTACTAGAATATTTTCAATTCTAAGATCTAATCGTGTAAGACCCAATGATTGGATCGAACCTTGGCCTATACCGCTGAGGGTTGTTACCTCAAATTTATTTACTTCATATTTATCTACATTTGCGATTTTTAGTAGAGACACGTCTGCTCCTGTATCTACTAATAGGGTTAGTAATTTATTAGTGGCATTATTAAAAAAATTAACAAACACGCCCAGGTTAAGGTTTAAGCTATATATTGTGTTATGTTTTAATCTCTCAGAGGCTGGTTCAGGTTTTCCGAACCAATATTGTTTTGGTTAGTACCATTATTAGTACTAGTTATTCTAACATTATGTTGGATCCTGCGGTTATTTCCGCGTCCTCGCTGATTTCCATATTGATTAGAGTTATTGTATTGTCTCTGCCTATTGTAGTTATTATTTCGGTAGTATCCTCTACCTCTAAAATTTCCATTCACGCGATTGTTTTCGCGATAATTATTTGTATTTTGACGCTGTGTAAATAGAACAGTGTCTGTCCGGCCAGTAGCATCCGTGCAGCTTTCTACAAATTTTTGTACCGCATCGTTCAAATTATTGAATTGGCCTGACTTCATAATTAGTTTGATTTCAGGAAGTGTACAATTTTTAACCATTGCATCTACAGATGCCTTAGTTGAATATTGTATAGCTATTTTTGGTGGTATCCCATCCGAAATGTAAGCACCTTGAATTGCTTTAGTTAATTGCTCAACTTCTTTAGTATATTGGTTGGCAGTTTTGTTCTTCTGTTGGAGATTCATTAATTTAGCAGTTAAGACTGCAACCGATTCTCCTTTGATATTTGTTTTTAAAGTATTTATTATGGCTAATATCGAGTTTTCGGTGGTTATTATTTGCCTAGCTGTACCTTTTAATTTAGTTTTTATTAAAGTAACTGCCAATCTTTCATGTTCTCCTTTTAACTCATCGACCATTTCGATACCGTCAAGGAAACTTTGTAGATTGGATGCAGTTCCGTCATACTCAAGAATGAGTCGTGACGCTGTACTAATAAATTGGTCAGCTGATTGTGCCATATTTGTAACGTGGTATTTTTCTATTTCTGATGAATTTTCAATTTCGCTATTTGCTTCTTCAATTGGTATTAATATGTCACTATCTTCTGTGACAAACAGTCTATGTACATCTAGCTGTATTGGTTCATCTAAGTTATGTGGAATTTTTTCCTCTATTTTATATTTAGAATAAATGTTGATTAACCTGTCTCTGGTTTCCCAAAATACAGAGTTAACAATTCTTTTATGGCTTTCTGTTAATCTATGGCTATAGTTAATATATATGGTTCTGATATTCTCTAAACTATTAACTAAGGTCAATAAGTGTTTTCTCAGAGTTTCTGATCTGATAAACGTATTTTTGTTTATACACTTGTATGCCTTGTTGAAATTATCTTTTTCTGTTCTCAGAAATTCTTCTATTTGAGACCAGTTATCCATAAGAATTAAAGAAAATTGTTGATTGATTTAATGAAAAATTTTTCTAACTATTTCATTCGCATAGTTAATTATTTTATTATGTTTCTTTAAATGATTGTCTAATTTCTGTTTAGTTTTGCAGCTTTTGCCACATACAAAACAGTTAAAAGTTTTCATTTTGACGAATCTAAGTAATTTTAGAATATTTTGAGAAATGTTGATTTACGTGCTGTAGATAGGCAGCATCTATATTTTTTCTAATACAGTAGCGATATTTGCAGTTTTTACAAAATTTTTCTTAAGGGATCTACGATGAGCCTTATACAGTTTTAGAGCTAAGTTTGCACTAAGCAAAATAATTATTATTACGAAAAATTTTGTTGGGTCGTAAGATTCTTTTCTATCAACTTCTATTTCGTTTACTACGTTAGCTACAGGTTTATTTATTTTCGATTGAGGACTCCCCATTGTAAAATAAGAAACAACAATGAAAAAGAATATCAATAGTAGAGAGAGACAAAAATTAAAAATCAAAGAAATACCGTAGTGATTAAACAATTAAAAAAAATTTTTTTTTTTTAATTCAAAACATACTTTATAATATGTTATAATTTTTAATGCAAAATATATATATATAATTTTTTAATTTAAAACATTTAATTTAAAGATTTTTTTTTTATTTATCAAAACAATAATCAAAGTAATATAAAATTTACATTATCCCTACCTATGGTTTTTGGCAACGGCTTAACGCCATGTTGTGCCTCTATTGGTTTGCTCTTTAATTTGATAGAGCAAGCTCCATTACAATTATTTATAAATTATAAAAAAAATATTATACTTATGTTTCCGCTTGTCTCGTATGATGTCATCTATTTGAAATTGCAGTTTCCCACGATGGTGGTAATTCTTGTTGATTTATTATTGCTGTTGCTATAGTTGTTGTTATTGCCGGCCTTTTCCGTTCTTGCACCCATCCTGGATTTTGGTGCTACAGGAATAGCTGTGAGCCATGTAATATTTCCATATAACATTCCTTGATCGTGAGACGTTTTTTGGCCCTGGTGCATTGGACATGTGTCATTTTTTTTTATTTTATTATATTTATATTTAAATATATATTTTTAAAATGAGCACATAATCCTGCACCAAAGTCACGGTCGCCATGTAATGTACGCCAATTATTGATGAGTATTTTCGCTAAGGATATTTAGACGCCGATATTGCTTGGCGATCCTTTAGCTAACATTAATTGGTATTTATTAAAACTCAAGTAAGTTTTGCTGTTTTGGAACCTAGTGCGCTTCTTATGAGTGCACTTCTAGTTCTGATTTTTATTTAGTTTTCTACTTTCAACTTAACCTAGGTACATAACGACGCAGCGTATGTACTTTCTTATTTACTAAATATTTTATGATTATTATGTATTTAATATTATTTATATTAATATTTATTTATATTTATGTACAAAACGACGCAGCGTAAGTACTTTAATATTTAATAATTATTTGCTAAGTAAGCGTATTCGATTCCACTTGTATCGAGTACGCTTACTGTTGATGTTGTTGTATATGCGGTCAATGCCTGGCAAGCATATGGTTATATCGAAGGCAAAGTGCCGCCGATATGTGTGGTGTCAAATTCCTTGTGTGGAATTGTGCATTTGTTTGTAAACAATGCAATGCGCTTGGAAACAATTAGTGTATTTTTGTATACACTGCACATTTAAATATAGAACCACTTATTAATATATTAATTGTATGCATTGCCAATATAACTAACGCATATACATTACAAATTGCCAAAATATTGTAATCAATAGCGGCAAGTAAATATAGAACATTTTATAATTTCTTAGTCTAAGAAAAATTGCATATAATGAACAAAATGAAACAAACCCAGCAAATAACAATTAACAATTTTGTTAAAAACTTGCATAAAAGTTTAAAATATCAAAAATGAATTTGTAAACTATTAATGACTTTCATTAAAAATCAATTTCATTCAGAACTATTCATCAAATTTTTTTATTTTGGTAATCCAAATTCGAGATTAAACACTGTAGTAATAAAAGAAAATTATTTTAATAACAAAAGTTTCTATAAATATAATTGTTGTTATATTTCCTTTTTTATATGCAACTTTCTTTATATAGGTATAGAAAGTTTCTTTCTACTGATCACCGCTTGCATTCAACTTATGGTAAACAACTTAAATGTAAACAAACAAGAGTGTAAACAAAACGAAATGTCATTTCGCCCTTTTCATACTAAAAACTTATCGATAACGCATTAAATTCAGCACTGTATTCAGGAAAAGGTATTAAATGAAGCTAACTTTCGGTCAAAGTTCGAGTTCTGTTGTGCCTATTTTTATATCGCAAAATCGACTTTGGTTGATGGTTTTGCGCTTAAAGTCGATTCCAGCCAGCAAAGTTCGTAATGTAAACATAGTATAAATCATGAGTTTTGAATAATTTTTTTATTTAAATTTGTTTTGTAATGTTTGAGTTTAAATAAATTGTAAATAGTATGATGTTTTTTTTTGTCTCAATCTATTCGATACAAAACATTAAAAATTTATTTTATACGTACAACAGACATAAAAACCAGAAGATGATATAACCGTTTTATTTAGCAAGTATCAAGAGTGGAAATTTACAGCAAACCTATTTGCTGTGTCACTTATTTTAGTGTTTATAGCAGTTTTTTTCAGAGTTGAAAAATAATTCATAAATTGATAAAGAAGTAGATAGTATTGTACTTACATCTGACACGACTTTCATTTTAATTTTTCGTGGATATAAAATAATTATTGTCAACAGAAAACCGAAAATACTTAAAATTTCAATGTTTGTTTTTTTTTTTAAATTATTTTTATATATTTACTATAATCAAATATTACTATATATTAGAATAATTATAATAATTGTAAGTAATTGTTTTATATCGATATATTATTTAAAGCAATATCATTTCATATATTTTATTTATTTAGATGAACACTACGATAAACATCCCAACGAAGTTGTAAAGAACGAGGAACTCACATACAGCAGCAGTGGTTCAACTATACATCGTCAAATATTAATCTTAACATATTTTAATGATTTTATTAAAATGAAAAATGTTTTTATAAAAAAACTTGCTGCATTAAATATTGAAAGAAAACATTTGATTTATAAACATTTTTCTAACAATGTATTTATACCATACCAGCAGTGTTTTTTTAACGCATTACTTTCACACATTGATAATATTATTTCACATTTTCACCTTATGCTATTAAGTATTCTGTTTGCTTTTATATCACAATATCTTTATAAGTTTAATATTAGGTCAATAATATTAAATAATAACAAAAAAAAACCTTTATCAAAATCAACAATGAATATAAATACAAGTGCTAGAAAATCAAAAATTTCGTCCTATTTTAAATTAAAAATTTTTAGTAAATTTTGCAATACTGTTAGAGGCAATGAAATCACAACATTTCGGTGAAGACTATAATATTTAAAAGGCGTTAATTATTATAATTAGGTACTTTATGTATTAAGTACTGTACATAAAAAATAATATAATTTGATAACATACTGAAATGTCATATAATTAGATGTAACACCATAACTATGACTTAATATTTTAATGTAAAAGTTTTTTTCTGTATTTGGGTCAATATGATAACAATTGTGTTATATTTAAATGTATTTTTTAAGAATTTTATATGCAGAAAATTATTTAATTGTATGTAACAATATAGATTATTGAAAAACTATTATTTTACATAAAAACTTAAGCTCCCAACTTAAAAAACAGTGAAGTAAAAGTGTATGTTCCAAATATTGATAAATATGGAAACAAGTAATATTTTGTAAATGAATCTAATTAATCTATGTGAATATGTGAGTTTATTACTCAAAACAAAAATACGCAATAACACTAATTATATAGTTATTGAAATTTGGACGCCATGTTCATTATATGAAACCGTTTAAAGAAAAGAAAAAAAACAAATATTTTTGATTGCATAATAGCGTATAAATGTACTTCAGACATTTTTAAATGAATATGTGCAGTTTCAATAGATTTATTATTGGTACCGGTACTGGTACTGGTACTGGTAATTGATATAAATGATTGCAAGACGAATTTGTGTTAACAGTAAAATTCATTTCCATAATTTTACAAAAGTTCAAAAATCTACTAATGCAGAAAATATTTGTTTTACTTTATATTTAGGAAAAATCACTTAAGTAACATTTGTAGTGTAATAAACTATAAAATTAACTAATTTATTTAAGATTTTAAGTTTTCGAAATATATTAAGTAAGTGATAGCTCTTAATGTATTCCTTATGCCTTTTTAGTGATAATTATTCAATTGTAAAAAGCTTATTTTTTTTTTTTGTTAAAAGCCTATTTGAAATTAATTGAATTAATAAGATTTCGTTCGAAAAGAATTTTATTAGAAATCAACAAAAAAATGCCAAGAATTGAATTGTAAAATCAGTTGTACTGATTTTTTTTTAAATTTGAAATAATAAGGGTATGTCCATTATTCGAACGGAATAAACGTTAAAGGTGATTTTTTGGTCCAAGAAACGAAAAGATATGACTTGGAGGTGTCTATTTTCAATATTCACTGAAACACATAGAAAAAGTCTGTACGAAAATTACCTCAGTATGTCAGAAATCATTTATCCGAATAAATTACGTTACAGTTTTTTCATGATTTTAAAAGATATGATTGTTCAATGTTAATTTTTTATTCATCCTTATCTCAAAATTATTATAGTATTGTTTTTGTTCGATTTTTGTATAAATTCGTTTTTAATGTTAACTACATATTATTTATTTTCGATAAATCTAACTACTTAGATAAGTTTTCTACTTGATACTAAATATTGGTAAATATTGGAAATGGACTCTTCTTAGTAAGGTTTTTTTTGTTCATTTCTTAGACAAACAATTATCTCTAACATTTATGCAGTTTTAATACGGAATAAACTGAGTTAAAGTAAACAATTTTTTTTAATAATTTAAATGTTATTTATTAAGAAATTAAGTTTTAGCTTTCTATAATTACAAAAAAAATTAAGCTTGTTTTATGTTTTGACTCAGCAAAAGTTTTGCTAAACTAAAGCTTTTAACTTGCAAAAAAGTTTGGCAACTCATGAAATTCCGAAGTTTTTGCAGTTGAACAGTACACGATAAAAAGGTTGCGACTGCAAAATATAAATTTATAACTATTATGAGATATCAAATACAAAAATTGTTACTGACTTAGAAAAAGAAGTTAAACCAATAAGTAATATTTTTCTCTTCATAAAGAATATATAAAATTGAACAAATGCCGCTTGCTTAATCTGTGCACATGTACCGAATCTGAAATACAAATGAAATAGGTGCTATTTATATACGTCTATAGCATCCGAAATCTGTTGCAAATTTCTTATCTACTTGGTCATTTGTGCACCATAATCAATTTTTTAAGTTAAAATCAAGTTATCAATATGTTGTAGATTTAGATATCATAGAATTCATTTTCAATCAGTAAATATCTAATGTTTTATATACTTAAGAATAAAAATACAATACTTTATTAATCTAAATCTTCTAGCAAATGCCTTGCTTCAACGCAGGTGCGGGTAAAACATTTAATACTGAATACATATATCAATGAGATTATTTTAATATCAGGCACATATATTTCATGGCAATACAATAATTGTCAAAGTATTTTTGTGGCATTATTAATTTATATTAATATTAATATTTTGAGAGCACTGCATGAGGTTTTCGCGAAATCTTCAACATAATTTGTTTGTGCACCGTTAAGATATATTCAAATCTATATCTGGATTAGGGATGTTTATCATCATCCCTAATCCCTAATCCAGCAAAAAAATCTAATATTTCATATTGTAGATGCAAAGTGACAGTAATTAATGTCATATTTCAAGATATGAAACATCTTTTTATGCATGCATCATTACGCATTTGAAGAGTGACAAAACATTATGACTAATTACATTTTTTTTTACATATAATGAATCTCGAATATAATTTCCATTATCAAATATAGTAAGGCTTTCAGGAATATTTGTTGTAGAAGAAGTAATTTCTAAATAATTTATTAATAATAATTATAAATTAATTAATAAAAAGATTTTAAATATTTTTAAACTGCCATAATAATGACACTTAATTTAATATTTTTTTTTGAAAGTGTTGCACAAAATGTAATTACAAGCGTTTGTCATTTTATGACTACCGAATACCGAAGTTTTTGCTTTGATGTAAAATATTTTGTTGTTCGAAACGGAAGTTCGAATCTTTTTAGAGTATTTATTGTGTTCCGATTTCAATATAGGCTTTGAAACATAATGCAGCCAATCTTGGGAAATTATAGGTTTCAATTTAGTGATATGCTAAGCAAGATCACAAAATGAAAAATTTTATTTTATTTGACTAATCATTTGTATTCATGGATTAAAAACAATTATTTAATTAATTTTTTGTATAATTTTAGAACTTAAAAAATAAGTATTGGTCCTTGTTTCTGTATTTAAGATAACCAGTTTTAAAAATGTGTGTTAATATTTTACAATATATAAAACAACTCGTAATGATTTTTTATGGCTCACGTGCGATTATGCCTTGTCAGTTAAAATTTGCAATGATTTTGTTAACTAAAGTCAGAAATTCTGACAATGGTAAAGTCTGACATCTCGAATATATTTTACAAATAGCTTATAAATTGTTTTTATTCTCTTGTGTCATATGACATAATTTCATCTGACTTGTAATATCTCTTATTAAACCTGATAAATGCATTCTGACTATTTCTTCTACAAATTTTAAACTAGCGAAACAAGTAAACAGAACAAATATTTTTAACAATTATAAACTATAGAAATACTTAATATATTATATATAATAAATTTGAATTCATGACTTCATTTTTTGATGAAAACAATAAATTATGTTATTTTTAATAACTAATTTTTTTTTAAATAAATAAGTTATATTATTTAAATATTTAATACATTATATAAGCAATACATTTAGTTATTAATTGTTCAATTTGGAATAAATCTCATATAATGCTAACATTAAAGGCAGTTTTGCAGGGTATTATAGAAACTGTAGAAAGTTCAAGTCGAATGATTTTTTTAATTGTTATCACAGTATCTGACCATAGCATCTAAAACAGATTTTTACATGTCAGATAATTTAATAACAACTTTCCTGAATGTATCAATTATTTTAAAAATGAGAAGTTGTTACATTATATAATAATTAACTAATTAAGTTAGCCATTGAAAATGACTCAAATAATTTGTTTTTAATCATGTTATTAAAGGCTTCGTATGAAACAAAATAAAAAACGGTCGGTTTTTTATTTTATATAATTTTTTCTATATAAATATCGACGATGTTTCGAAGTTTTATTGTTTTTTTTTCGCAAATCGAAGCATAAATTCAAATGATAATGAAAACATATAGGTATAGGCCTTTGTATACAGAAACAGTAGAACAGTTTTAAATAATAAATAATAAAATTATTTAAAATGTCATTTGTAAAAACATTACTGTACCGATGTAAATAGCCCGCTGTATATTTTCATAATCAGATGTTAATGTGTTCCGGCTTAAGGCAGAAGTCAGTTAAACTTCGAAACATCGACGACATATATATTTATAAAAACGAGAAAATAAAAAAAAAACAATTAACTCTTTTTTAATTAAGTTCATTACAAGCTTTTAACAATATAAATAATGCTGTTAAATAAGTATTAGGACAAAATTGTAAAGCAAATTTAATTCCACATTGTTTTTTTATTTATACAAATATAACAAATTGATGACATTAATGATAAATAGTGAACATATATACCCACATATAAGTGTTAAGAAGCAAAGTTTAAATGAGGGCATCAGTATAAAGTAGTCTAAATAAATTGACTTATGTCGTTATCGATTTACAAATCTAGTGTAATGCCGTTTTTGATTGGTAAATCTGGGGTAACTTTTTGAATCCAAATTCACTTTCAGTGCAATTTTTATTTTTGATTTGTAAGCCTCGAATTAAATTTATAACACTGGACATTTTGCCAGAGTAGTTATTTGACAAATAAAGTGTCAAAAGCGTTTTTCACCCTAGATTTTCTTTTAGTACAGTTTTCATTTTCGATTAGTTGATCTGATCTCAATCAAAATGTACAACACTCCAGATTAACACTAGATGTTTTGCCATATTAATAAAATTACCCTGAAATTAACAGCTGTTTTATATTATTTTGCAACAATATTTAGGGATTATGTTAAATATGTTTGATTGTGCTACAAAAATTGAGCAAGAAATGTCAGACCGAGAGCAAATCTAGATTTACTAATCGAAAACGGCATAAGTGTCAAGATCTTTAAGTGTAGTGAAGTTTTTTATTTGTTATTAAAATATAATGCTGTCATTTATTGTACTTAAAGCACAGGCAATACGCGAAGAAAAATAAAATCTCTGCGACATAGAGAAAAAAAAAATAAAATAAATACCAGTGATGATATCCCCCATAAAACATTTTCAATATTAAGAAGCACATTTAAAAGATCAAATTTGAATTTTTACTTTTCAATCCTTTTTACTTTATGACAAGAACTTGATTTTTGATTC
>NC_051848.1:100096410-100105281 GCF_002237135.1 Teleopsis dalmanni
ATGGATATTTCTTTTTGTAGATAAAACGATTTCCATTTCTTGGCGATTGTATTTTTTTGTGAAACTAAAAATTACAAATTGCCAACTCAGATAAATATGAGAAGTGATTAACAAATTTTTGCATCATAATAATAAATAAATATTATGAAAATAGTATTTATTTTTTACAAATCCCTTTTTGTTTTTAAAATATATGCACATATATAAATAATCAAATGCTTAAAAGTTTTTATCCAGCCAAATACTTTATTAAAAAACTATTAACATAACTAAAGTCTATATTAGTCTATATTTAACAATATAAACCATCTCTAGATGTATTTATCTTATATTAATAAATTTGACAATAATATATTAATCAAATCAACGATTTTCAATTAATTTTCGATATCCTTCATTATATGAAGGAAACCGATTTTCTGATTTGCAGCTATACAAGGCGGATATTAACATTTTCAAAACGAATAAATCTCTTAATGTAACTGAAACACTTTAGACACATATGTTATTTTGCTTGAGTTTGAGTTTCTTATGGCACTGTTACTCCATCTTTCATTAGAAAACATCAAACTTATGATGTATGGTAAAAGTTCTAAAAGTACATCAAAGACAGAGTGCACTTTCAAACTGCACTGTTTTAAAACAAATGCTATAAATATTCCGTGTATATTCTTATGTATTCTATATATTATTGTGTTTGTTTTAATATATCTGAATTATCTTTATTTATATCTTTGTCTTTATATTCTATTAATTAAAATATTCATTGGTTTTCCGAGTATTCATAATATGGACAACTTCTAGACTGGATAATAATTTATAGATATACCAAAATTGAACCAACAAAGTCATAAAGTAAAATGTATAAATAGATGAAACTCAAATATACCTCCACAAATACCGGACATTTTTCATATATCTTGTCCTTATTATGTTTATACATAACAAAAAATTCCAACATTATATTATATATATATAAAGAAGTTTTTACCTTATTTATGTATCTAAAATTAATGTTTAGTAAGAAAAGTTATGGACAACGCCGAAAGCACGAAGCTATGAAGCTGATTTCTGGCTTAATGTGCTGGTTAATAAAAAATTGTGAAAATATGGATAAATACAAGCCAAAAGCGATTTATTCATTATACGGATGGAGTTTTTAAAATATATTAATACTGGCTATATGATTGGATCGTGCTAATTCAAAAATAAAAAATCGGATGTTGTCGTTAATGGAGCCCGCAACAAAGCGACACCAGTTATTTAAGGAATTGATTGATGATAATTCTAGAAAGTGAGCTGATTTATGACATTATAGAAAATACTGATATAATTTTCGTTAAAATAATATTTTTTGCAGAGGTATTTTAAGTCAATGGTCTATACAGAGAAGTACATTAGTATTTTTAGTATTTTAGTTATAGAAGCAAACATAGAATGCGGCAATCAAAGACCTTAAGTATTTGATAAAATGCTGGAAATAAAATACTGTTAATATACTATATTATACTACTTATACTTAGTAATATACTATACTAAAATCTGTTGAAAATGTCTTTAAAATAACAGATTATATAAGAGAATAAAAACTTATATAACAAAAATAGAACAAGGCAACAGAGTGTTTTTCGGGCTGACCTGCAGTTCGGGCTGACCTGCAGTTTTTTATCACCATAGTCTTTGCAAACAATTAATAGTTTAGTAATTCACATATAATTTTTAGACTGGTACTTTAAAGTGTTTAAATTTATTTAAATATGTGAAAGTGTTATGAATTTTATAATTCACATAAATTCATTTTATGAAGGAATTAAGAGACTTAAGGAAAAAATCAAATAACTTTTTTTTTTAATATATAAATATATACTTTATAATGTTCACTATTTGTATTTTGAGTTATTTATTTCGCATTGATATTTAATAGTGATTAATTCAAGATAAAATCTCATATATAAAATATTTATTTATTTATTTGTGAGTTAACATTAAAAGTAATTTTAAAGTTAACTAAGAATAAGGAATTGGACTGCTAGGTCTTTCGCCCTAAGAATATATTAAATATAATTTTAAAGCCCTTATATATATATGCAACTAAATTTAATTCAAATTTGTTGGAACATTTTTTGGCATAGGAAAATATGCATCGAAAAATTATATGTCGGAGAAGAAGGTAGAGATTTTTTTGAGATAGAGAGACTTAAGTTTTTATAGAACTTTTTTGATTTATATACTTATATATAGTACATTATATTATATTATACTTATTATACTTGATATTTAAAAGTTTATTAGTTTTGAGTTTTATATATAACCAAATACTCCGTGAGTATTTGGCCAGGCTCTAGGAAGACTTTTCAAAGTACCGTGGTATATTAGGACGAATGACATCCTCCATCAAAAAATACATAAAGGATAGAGCCCTGAAATTATTTTCGAAAACCGATAGACTTTCCAAAACCGCGTTATGAAATCTCAGAATGGTTATAGGCTTCTCCGGGAGGTATGCAGAGGGGTTTTAAAAGAGGGGTTTTAAAAATATCTCGAGTTAAGAAAGAGTAAAAGTTCTCAAGTGCACTGGCTCAAATAGCTTAAACATAATAATATATAAAAAATCTTATCAATAAATTAGAAACATTTTCTTAACTTTATTTTAAACTGTACGAATTTTAATTATTTCATTTAGAAGATAAGGAAATAAAAATTCAGTTCTGAGTTTATTAACAATGTGTTAGGAAAAATTTTATTAAATATGGAAAATGAGGAGGACATTTTTTTTTCATAAATAACATAAAGAACGTAATGTTGTTTTTTTTTTTTGCAAAACGGATTTTTTATATTCAATATTTTATATATACGTTTAGTAATTTTCTGATTCAATATAGCCAGTTCCACGTTTTTAAAGTAAGCTAAATGAGTGTTTTATGTTATTTGGCACGATGTCATTCCAGATATTATACTACAAGTCTTCTGGATAGCAACTATAACAACAGAACTCCGTTTCTTTTATTGGTAAATGTATTTCTCCAAAAAGGAAGAAATCAGATTGTAGGGAATCAAGTGAACACGGGGCCTACTTGAACATAAAATTTTCAATTAATAAACTCTCTGCAAATATATATTTTTAATATATATTTACTTTTGACTTACACCTTATATATATATCGTTCAACACTCGATGGTATAAAAACAACTGCACCTGTCAGGTTTTTGGTTCTGATATTGTATTTATAGTTATTTTTTTATATTTTATACATATATAGTTCTTCACATTGGGCCAATAGGCCTAAGTGAAACAACTCCATCTGTCAGGATTTGTTGTCTGATTTTGAGTTCATAGTTATTTTTTTATGATTTATACATATTATGTTCATCACTCTACGGTTAAAGATACAACTCCATCTGTGATGATTATTTAACTGATAATATTTTTGATAATTTTTTTCTTATATATTTATTATATACACATATCGTTCATCACTCTACGGTTAAAGAAACAACTCCATCTGTGATGATTATTTAACTGATAGTATATTTGAAAATTTTTTCTTATGTATTTATTACATATCAGTCATCACTCTACGGTTAAAGAAACAACTCCATCTGTGATGATTATTTAACTGATAGTATATTTGATAATTTTTTTCTTATATATTTATTATATACACATATCAGTCATCACTCTACGGTTAAAGAAACAACTCCATCTATGATGATTATTTAACTGATAGTATATTTGATAGTACTTTTCTTATATATTTATTATATACATATATCGTTTATCACTTTACGGGTAAAGAAAAGAATCTACCTTTCAGGATTTGTTATTTGATATGATATTTAATAATTCCTTCCTTATATCTACGCACAATTTTTTTTTGTGTCAGTATTTTTATTTTTTATTATTTTACTATGTTTAATTATTTATTTATGATTCTTAATTAATCTGAAATACATTTTTCTGTATATTTCATAATAATAATTATTATTCCAGTTTATTTATTAAAATTTATTCTAACACTGCATTTACTTCTTCAGTTTGATGCATTCCAAATTATTCCAGAAAACATTTTTATCAAACTTACCTTTTAATTTTAACAATTATTATATTTAATTTTTTAATACTTTTATATTTTTAGTTCAATAATAACAAGTTCAATAGTAAACACTTTCACAATAATAAAAATATATTTTTTTTCACCCAGGTTTCGGTAGGTTTTGGAGCAAATTGAGGCAAATTAATGACTGAAAGAATTCAGGGCAATTGCGCTGTATTTATACGTAAATATTTGTTGTTCAGTTAATGCGCCGTGTACCGTGTGTCGTGTGCCCCAATGTCGAGGATATTACAAGCCTCATTGAGTGTAGGATGAGAGAGAGCTGGAGATGTATTTGCATCGTTTATATTGTTTTCTTCTTGCTTTATTGTCGAATAAATTTAAACTGCCACAGAAGGCGTTTTTTGCGCATGTCCTCCCTACAAAATTGTAACAAATTTTCCACTTAATAATAAGACAAGCATAATGCTGGTTAAATCAAAATAAATAAACGCAAATAAAACGCTATCAGTAGGATAGTATCCGTCCAGCGTATCCTTTAAGCACAGGACACAGCTGATTTGCTCTCCAATTTACGGTGCATATAATTGCGTTTTGTAAGTATGTGTTTCCTGTCATGTGGTTAATAAAGTTGCTATTTTTGCTCATTTGCTCATCCTGTTGCTTTTTAGCTTTGTAAACAATTTGAGACTTACACAGCTGCTTCGGTTAGTTAGCGAATAATAAATTTTAATACACAACTAGGCGCCATAAGGACTTTACAGCCAATAACTAAGTATATATAAATAAGTCAGAACTTACCTACTCGTATAAACGCATTCATTAAATTTAATAAAATACAAATATACACAAATAAAGTGACTAAGGATGCTGTTCACATTGGGTTTTTGGTTTTGGGCTTCAGTTGCACACGTGCTTGCGTCACCACTTGTACCACAACAGTTTACCTTCTGTACCTTGTATACCTTGTGTACCTTGTATTCCTTGTGTAGACCAATTTTTCAACGCATAAATTTGATAAACATAAATTGGTGCGTGGGGCTCTGCGTACGTGGTTCAAATAAATTTTAGGCATCCTTATTAAATTCGCCGGCTACAGCACCATTCATAAATTTTACACAATTTTTATATTCTGCTATTTTTAAATTTTTCTAAATTTAGTTTCAAAATAAAATGAATGATTGGATGTTAAAAAATGGTAGTAAGGAGTGCCAATAAACGAGAGTGAAGAACTGGGAATATTGACTGTGTTGTACCACTTTCGGTGTTTTCTTTAAATCTTGTCAACTTGACGCCATTAATATCGAGATATGTACTTATATGCAAATTGCTCCTAGGTTGTTGATTATGATTTTCCACGTAATTAATGTTGACATCCTTCAGCTGTAGAAGAGCACAATTAAAATTATTTAAATAAATGCTAATTTATATTTTTTTTAACTATATGGAAATATCATATGTGGGCCGTTAAATTAGATCATGATAATATTTTTTAATCATTTAGAAATATATGGAATCATTAAATTAGAGTACATACTATATTATATTTTAATTAGTTGAAAATATATGGGGTTGTTAAATGAAATAACTATAAGTGAGTATAGATAGTTAGATTAGATAGATTATTTAAAAATATATGAAATCATTAAATTAGAGAATTATATTTCATATTAATTATTTACTTACTTAGTCCGCCATTACAGACGTGTGTCGTCCTTGGCCGCGTCAAGTAGCCTCCGCCAGTCAGCCCGATTAGTTGCTTTCTGACGCCAGTTGGTAGTACCGAGAGACCCCCAAATCGTTGGTCACCTGGTCCTTCCACCGAAGATGCGGACGTCCTCTACCGCGTTTTCCACCTGCGGGTACCGAATCAAATACCTTTCTAGCCGGAGCACTTCCTTCCATTCGCACGACATGACCAAGCCAGCGTAGCCGCTGAATTTTTATGCGCTTAACTATGTCAATGTCGCGGTATAGCTCATACAGCTCATCGTTCCATCTAATTCGATACTCGTCGCCAACGCGTAAGGGACCATAGATCTTCCGAAGAATTTTTCTCTCGAATGCTCCTAACACCTTCTCATCACTGTTGGTAATTGTCCAAGCTTCTGCACCATATAGCAGGACAGGCATGATAAGGGATTTGTAGAGCGTGATTTTTGTTTGTCGAGAGAGGGCTTTATTTCTCAATTGCTTACTTAGCCCGAAGTAACATTTGTTGGCAAGAGTAATTCTTCGTTGAATCTCTAGGCTGACGTCATTTTTGGTGTTTAAGCTGGTTCCTAAGTTGGTTTCATATTAATTAGTTGGAAATATATGGGGTCGTTCGATAGGTAGGTAGATACTTGTGGTTGTTGGGCTTCTTTTAGACCGTTGTGACCGTTTACAGAATCCTAGTACGACCGCTTGATTAAGTACAGTTTAATAAGAAAAAAAGCACAATTCCCGTGACAGTTCAACTTTTTTTACCTGTAATTTTTAATGATCTTATTATTATTATTAAATAAGAGGCTAAAAATGCACCCCTTCCTAAAAGATCTATTATGCGCCTAAATGCTCAACTAAAACAATTGTAAACTAAAGTTGGTATTGTTTTTTCCTATACTAATTCTAGACTATTTATAAATCTCATAATTGCTGTGGGCTTGATTTTACCTATTTGATTTCGAATCAACGTTCCGCTTCCAAGGTAGTGAAGTCCACCTCTTCTCGTCGCTGAGCAGTTACATAGGGCAGTGTTCTGATATTTCCTTTTCCTCATGACAAAGTCGACAGGAATCACTTTCTACTACACCTATATTCTTTATGTGGTATTTCAGTCTACAGTGTCATGTAAGAATTTAAATGTTGAAAGAATTTAAATGTAGCAGAAAACGATATTACATTTAATATCGTTTTATTATTATTATTATTATTATTATTATTATTATTATTATTATTTATTATTATTATTAAATAAGAGGCTAAAAATGCACCCCTTCCTAAAAGATCTATTATGCGCCTAAATGCTCAACTAAAACAATTGTAAACTAAAGTTGGTATTGTTTTTTCCTATACTAATTCTAGACTATTTATAAATCTCATAATTGCTGTGGGCTTGATTTTACCTATTTGATTTCGAATCAACGTTCCGCTTCCAAGGTAGTGAAGTCCACCTCTTCTCGTCGCTGAGCAGTTACATAGGGCAGTGTTCTGATATTTCCTTTTCCTCATGACAAAGTCGACAGGAATCACTTTCTACTACACCTATATTCTTTATGTGGTATTTCAGTCTACAGTGTCATGTAAGAATTTAAATGTTGAAAGAATTTAAATGCTTAGGTTAAGGATAGCGTCAATTTTGATGTGTTTAGGATCAATGAATCTTCTTGATTGCCGTATATCTATTTGAGATATATAAAAACTTATATTATCCAAAAAAAGTAAACTAATCAATATTGCACCACCAATTTGGAACAGTATTTATCCCAAACAAAACATAAAATAGTCAATATTTCAGTATTTATGCTAAAAAGAATAAAAGTCCACGTAGTCACATTTCTCTCACATTCATGTTTCCAAATTTTTTATTTCTGTCATATTTATCACTGGTATAAATTTTCCACTTGACTACAATTTTCGTGGTTAATGACGAATTAATATGCATAGCAATACTTCATCAAGATGTGTGTCTTAACATCAAGGATCTCAACGTGTTGCACGGCATTTTTCAAATTTTCTCCATTTTATGCTATATGTTTATTTTATTTTTGTTTATTTGAATATTTCAATTTAAAACACATAAATAATTCAAAACTTGCCTTACAATAAGACAGTTACAAAATCTTTATCTCTTGACGACTATGCGCTAAATTATTGGTTTTCAGCCAGATGTTTATAATCTAGTACTTTGTTCATACTGAGGAATTCCAGTTGATAGATGGGCAACCTGTCCTTTGTGTGCCTTATGGGTTATATTTAAGCGTCATTTTCACTATATCTTTTTTAAGCACTCTCAAGATGTGATTTATCCAATTTAAAATTTTTCTCTTGAATACTTTCTAGAGAGGCACCTTGTTCGTCAGCTGGTATAGATCTGTGTTAGCGGTAACGTTTCGTCAAAAAAAATTTGAATATATAACTTAGACCTTTGTTCACAAAGGTCCAACCAATGCACTTTGATTGTAATTTCACGTATCACACGCAACGTTCCTCAGTTTTTGTTGCATAAAAATGGAGTTAGTTAAATGTAAATTAAATTTTAGTCCTCGATGAAACTTAAGAGAAATTTAGCAAACCTTGTTGATGCGCGAGGTAACACTACAATTCGAACTCCCAATAATATTGCCAATATACCAAAATTTATCGACAGCTTTCATATTTTTTTGAACACTATGTCAAATGAGTGCGCGTTTGCTTTTCCAGTTGTTTCCTCGTTTTGAACGCCCAGCAAAGTATGTGTAGTGATACTTAGGTCGTCTGCGTAATCAAAATTATCTAATTTTTTTTAAACGAATTGAACTTCTTTACTATAAGTCTTTATACAGTCTGCTATAAGTCTGCTATTAGTATAGCACCCAGCACTAGAATAGATCAAACTTGTCAGATTTTCTTTAATTTTTTCGCTATTTGTTTCTTTAAAGTCATCCATATTGTTAGCATATTTATATAAATTTTTAATAATTTTGATATTGTTAATTTGATAATATTCGAGAAACTGATGAAATTCCATAATCTTACAAGCATCTCCAAACCTATTTCCTTTAACATTATTCAAAGATTGCATTGGTTTTTAACCCTCACTAGTTCGATCATCTATTTCTATTTTAGTCGGCAA
>NC_051848.1:100105381-100107807 GCF_002237135.1 Teleopsis dalmanni
TTTTTTTTTTTTTTTTTTTTTGTTTATAAAAGCATTATTTTTTAATGCTTTTATAATTGAAAACAAATTCCACCTTATTTTTCTTACTTTAGCATATATCGTGGTGAGTAGGGACCGGGTGGGCAAAGTAGCAGGGTCCGGGTGGGGAAAATATTCACGCGCCATTATGTAGCATTAGGCTTTTTGTTATTGTACTGCGTAATATTTTCACCTCATTACACAAAATTTTTGAATATTTTTTGAATAATCCAGAAAAATTTATACACAATTTTTCGAGTAACTCTCAGTTTCTTTTCTTTATCTTCTTTGGTCTTAATGTTATTTGTATTTAAGCTTAAAATATTAGTTTCTTATGTATTTCACCCCAGCTTTTGTTCGAAGATGTAACATGTTTAAATGTAAAGGCAATAAATGCTCTTAAAGTATTTCTTTGATGAGTTTTGTACCAACTTAAGAGATAATACACAATGAACTATTTAAACATTATTGATATTTTGACTTTCATTTGAAAATATGCGTTAAGATCTTAACACAATCGATCCGATCTATAACATTTACAATTTTTTATATAAATTTTATATAACTCTTTATATATATAAATATATATTCAAGAATAGTATGAAATATCTTATAAATTCTAATTTCATAAAATTAATAAATAATTTTAAAATTATAATATATAGAACATTTTTTTATAAAACATACGCATTTCACTTCGAATTAATTTCTTACATTACCCACCGTCTAACTGAGCCTTAAGTTGTCTTAGGAAATATTCGAATGTCTTAAGGCCCAGTTAGACGGTAGGTAACGTAAGAAATTATTTCAAAGTGAAATGCACAACCAACCAAACCTGCGTATTTGATAGAAATTAAAGGAATGGCACTTTTAAGTGAAGTAAGTAAGTGAAGAATATTAAGTTAATACTTTAAAAACAAAAAATATTTTAAAGTACAAGTATTTTGATGGGTATAGGCTCAGTTTAATTGGAAATAACATTATTTTTTCTTTCGTTTTATATCATTTAAACGTAGTTCATTTTTTTGCATATAATTTTTACAATAAATGCTTTTCTTTATAGAATGCGAGAAAGTACCAACTGCTTAGTGCTTCCGAATGTGACGCCTACATTACCACAAATGCCATCACAATGTTCCGCATGACTGACTTCATCTGACGAAGCATCTTCAGCTTCACCTGTATATGTTTCGCAAACTTTGCAGTTCTCTTTTCCTCAACAATCAACTGCCAAAAAAAGAAAAATTGTGGATCGCGATGAACTTGACAGAGCCGTGTTGAATGCAACGGCAACATTTAATAGTTTCATCAAGACCAAATTAAAAGACCCACAATACAATGAAGCAGTTGAAGATTTTGGTTAAATGGCGATGGCCGTTTTATCAAAATTTGAAGACACGAAGCAATCCAGAGTAATAAAACGATGCACTGACATACTCATGGCAGCTGAAATGGAGAACTAAAGAAAATTAATATTTATTACTTATATATTTATTTACTACTATTAAATTACTATTTATTATTTATTTATTTATTTATTTTTATATTTTATGTATTTATTTATATATATTCTTATTTAATTTTATTTTTTATTTATTTATTTTATATTTAATTACAAGTGTCTTCTTTAATATTTTAATATAAGCTGTGTTATTAATTTTAAGAAAAATATTTTAATTTGATAAAAATTATGTTATAAGTACCTTATTAAATACATTAATAAAAAAAATCAAATTAATTCTATACAATTCTATTTTCTTTCAAATAATATGAGTTTGAAAAGAAATTGCACCTTCATTAACAAAATAATTAGCTAGGTACATTCTTAAGTTGTATGCATTGTCTGGACCACGCCGTACAAAAGACGTTACAGAAGGCAATAGGCCTCCAACAGATATTAATTCGTTAAATCTCTGCAAAATTTTCCGGACAGTACCATCGCTGTGTATCATTCAGCATAATGAATTGTGAAGCACCAAACATGCCAACACAATTTTTTCTGCATTTTCTGGACTAAACTCCATTGTTGCTCTCATTACTCTCCACCGCGCTGTTAAAATACCAAAAGCATTTTCAATCACTCGACGTGACCGAGATAATCTGTAATTAAATACTTTTTGTGTTCTATTTGTAACATTTCTTGGATAAGGTTTTATAAGATTATTCTTTAGTGGAAAAGCGCAATCAGCGACGAAGTAATGGGGGAATGGTTGTGAAGTTAATGGTAAAGGAATACTGCGCGGCAACGTTAATTTTTATTCCGCCATGTCTTTACCAAATCTTGCTACTCGAAATATTCCTACAATTTAACAATCATTATTATACAAGGTGAGATGAAAAAACTGCAACCAACTTCAGACTGCTGTCATTTCTAAACCGCTCGTCCCACAGCTGTCAGATTTATTCTA
>NC_051848.1:100107907-100119667 GCF_002237135.1 Teleopsis dalmanni
GCCTTTCCTCAATTACATTAAAAACTTAATTGTTTTCTAATTCATTTTTAAGATACAGTGTTTTAAAAATTTAGAACATTGTTGAATGAAATAAGCTGAGACCCACTGTATGTATAGAATATTTTAATAAATGTTCCAAATTTCAAGTTCATAACTCTCAACCCTCACAGAACAATTTATGATACCACAACAAATTACTTACCAAATAACAACACCAATTATGTGCCCTGCAATTACAATTGATTAGCTGCAGTAGCAACAGAAATGTGCTGTACTTACTTCAACGACATTTAACATTGTGTAGTTCTCATAGAGACACTTAAAATGGTTTCGTCGAAATACAACTGGTCACAGAAGCATACAAGTCCAAATGCATTTTAAAATCGCCTGCAACTTATGACTTTTCTTTCATGAAAATACTTTTCTCGCATTTTCCTTTGTATTTGTTCTCCTCAGCTTACATTTAAGCGCATAAGCACGCCTCAAATGGTATCGGGCAGTGCCATCTAGAAGGATGCCAACAATGGAAATGTCCACATTCTAATATATTGAGAGAAGTGCAACTTTCTAAGGTCTGCTACTAGCAATCAATTTATTCTACTATTATTTATAATCCCATAAAAAGTTTATACGGAGCGACGCTGTTTCACAGTCGCATGCAAATTCTGTTTTAGGAACGGATGAAAAAGAAAAGTACTTCTTTAAAAATAATATTATTCTGGGTAATTTCTTTTCTGTGATTGTTTAAGTTAATATTATTCTAAATATACACTCTCCCATCAAACAATAAAGAGAAGTACACAATCAAAAATAAAAATTCCATCACTGGCAATTTGCCAAGGAAAAAACCGAATCGTTTATGAAAAAATAATGTTTTGCTATATTTTTAATATAGTTTAAATGTATGTAGATATATAGATTTCGAAAAAAAATTTAATTCTCAAGAATACTAAACAGTCAGCAGAAAACTATGATGTATTAGTTTCATGAAACAAACAAGAAATAGTATAAGTAAAAAGTATACTAGCCAAACTAATAGAGCCGAAATGAACGAGAAATTGAGATTTGACTTAACCAAAATCGAAGCTACAAGTATTTAATGACTTTATACTATAAAAAGACATTACACAGACAAAACGCAAATTAAAAATAGTTTTTCAGATTATAAAATGAAACTACTGACTGACTATTTGGCATGAGGATATACCTTATCTTATCCTCGTATAAGTATTCTGATAATAGATGTCCACTTTGTAGTATAAAGGGCGTAGATTTCGGTTTGAAATAATAAAACCATTTCATGCACACTGACGGATATAGAGTTCTCAGAGTTATAGAGTTCCGAAATCGATCCCTGCTCAGTTTTAGAACCATTTGTATACCAGAAAATATAATTCATTGTGGTACTAATTTTGCTTTCTTGCCACCTCTCTGTATCTGGTATATAGTACTATATTTTCTGTTGGTCTTGTGGTCAATGTTTAAATAAACTTGAAGCAACCCAAAGTCTCCAATATGTTTTATTTTAAATAGGTTTGGAGTGTACAAGCGTATACCGTTCAGTAAACTACTGTGGTAAAGTTTATAATTGCTAATGGATGCAACCATTTAAATTTTATGATTTAGTGACAATATACCTTATGCAGTATATGTGCTACACGCTATTGCCGGTGGAGTCACTAGTGAGTATAATCTGCTCAATCATATAACCCCCAATAACTTTCGCTGATTCGTTGGCATAGAAAAAGAGCTATTGTAGTTTTTTGAACTCTGCGATTTAGGTTGGCATTTTGAAATCAATTTGCTGTCTAGAGTATCTATGGCGATTAAGACTGGATTAGACTATCTATGACTATGGACTATTAAATCAACTTAATCACTTTGATTAAGATTTCTTTTAAATTATTTTACAATGTATTTGATATGGATATAAACTAATTTCCATTAACCAAAGTCGTTTAAATCTGTAAATAAATGTACTTATAAAGAAAAAATAATTGGCAATCATCAATTAGACTTGGCATTTATTACAACACTTTTATATTGCTATTGGTTTCTCGTAACTCTTTCTAAATTACTCACAAGAATTCTCTCAAGCCGTATAAAAATTCGCTTTTAAAATATTAGAAGTGGTTTCTAGAGTATAAAAATGTGACAATAACAAAGATAAAACCATGTCTTAAATTAGAGAACACTCTCAATAGATGTGAAAAAGAATTGAAAAAATAAAATTCTCTTTATTTTTTAGCTGATCTGCAAGTTTCTCTCTTACCTTAATTTATCTATTGTTTTCAGCAAATTCTAATTCCACGAATATTTGATGAATAAGCAATATCGGTAGCTAATAGCGATATTACCTATATTATTTCCTTTATTATTTTGACTGGCATTTACCAATTTCTGTCTCTATCGGTAAGAATATTAAATCCTTTACATTCTCTATTACCGAATATTAACTTTAAATTTTTAATGTAGGGATGAAAAATTAAGTTAGGTTATCAATTTCTTTTCTTCTTATATCTTCAACTTGGTCACTAACTGAAGTTTATTTCATTTTATGCTTACATTACCAAAAAGTTATATCATTAAAGATATAAAAGCATAAGTTAAATTTTTCTGTCTTTTTAATTTCCGATTTCCATTTCCACTAAGTCGTTAGGCCTTCTTAATCCCAACTACACCTAGACTCGCACTACAAATACTCATAGTTTACAATAAGTTTCAATTATGCTACATTCATGCTTCACTTGTAATACTTTTTATAGGCCACAATTAATTTGTTAGTTGCAAATTGTTTAATATATATGCCATTCTATTCCCCTTACCGCACATAAACATAGTAGCACAAAATATATGCACGAGAGACGTGCTGCAAATGTATTTCCTCCAACGTAAACGTTGGAAGAACACTGATAAAAAAATAGAAGCCATTTTTTTTCAAGTACATAATTGGGTGTCATATAATATGCATTAACCTATGACCTTTACGCCAACTACCAGAATTTTGTGAGTTGGAAGAATTTGTTTAATATTTTGTGCTGCGATAGCAGATTTCGTACGGTTGCGGCTATGACTATGGAATTCTTAGAAAAGGTACAGAAATTCCAATGAATTGCAAACGATTTAATTTAATGCGAAACAGCTGCGACCGTTGTAACGCGCTTATTAATTTAATTTATACCGTAACACTTCATTTGATTCGGAAAATGTTTGAAATGGTCATTTTTAGTTTTTATTATGTAACAAGTAAACATTATATAAACATTGAGATATATTATGTACATAGATACGTTTTAGACGTCATGTGCAAACCAAATTCACTTTCACTAAAGCCACGGCTTGTTGGCGAAACGCACGTATTTTAATATGGCCCCAAAAGAAAAATCATTCAAACGTGACTTCATTTGCAATGTCGACGTGTAACGCGTATCCTTTTTAACATTTTGTGCCTGCTCTATACGTTTATGTACGGTAACGGAATTTGGTCAGCAGTAGTTAGCAGCAGTTGGAGCTTATATTGCAGGCGATGGGCTTTGGATGAGAGATTATTATGCGCACATTGTAAAACAACATGAATTGGCAAACAAACAGACTGAGCGACAAATAAACTGAGCGACGGACAGACAGTTGGACGGATACACGGACAGCCCCGATAGAGAGACAACACGTCGGTTACGAATATAAACTTTTGTAAATCTTCAATGCACATATTTAACGAGTTGGTTGATGTCAACGGCATTGGTAATTGCAGGACACAAGTGGATGGAGATAGTAAAATTTTATTTCTACAAATATACGTATATATGTATATACTTATATATATTTATGAATCTATAATATATATATAAACATAAGCACACACACAAATATATATATATATATACGTCTGTACACATTTTTATGAATAATAAAAATTTTGCAATTGTTACAAATAGTACGACGATGGATGATCTGCCCAGTTCATTGGAATCTGTATCTCGTAGATATATAAATTTTATATTACTGTTTGACATCTGCTTTCTCATGTTCCAGCGCATGAACACCTCATAATCAGATGCCATAAGAACTTGCTCTTCAGCTGATATTATTTAGTTACAGACCCTTGTTATAAAGGCATATCTACTTCAAAGAATGAGATACTTTTAAAACCATTCAATATTTCATCACCATAAAAATTCGAATATTAGAGGCAAATACTCTAGTGTTTTTTTTTTTTATTTAGTTATTAAGCTAAAGCTAACAGTCCATTGTTGGGTTTTTGCTAGCCGCAGCCCTTCTCTGCCTCAAAGATGCCTTTCATCAACGGTCAATACTCGAGTGGATTATTTCCTTCACTAAATGCTTCTGTAGGATACACAGTCTTTCGCTATGTGTTCGCCAGTCTGATATATAAAAAGGATTAGTGCTCCCTTAACTTGATCATTTTACGGAAGATTTAACTTACCTCTAGGCCTACCAATTCAAATAACTTTTATGTTAAAGTATCCTCTTCTATCCTAAGTTAACACCCGTTCAGATAGCTTATGGTTTATTCGAATATGGAAGTTGTCGCTAAATCATAGAACGCCAAAGATCGTACGAAGAAATTTTTCTTTCTTATGGTGTTACTTTATTATGTTAATAAAAGATAGTTGCTATGTTATTATAAAACTTTAAAACTTTAACTTCAAATTTTAAATAGAAAAATAGTAATATTGTATACAATAAAATTTCAAATTTTAATAATTTACTTGCAAGGATTAGTTTCGTATCGTTCTTTTAATTGCATTTGGTATATACAAACTCATAGTTCACAAGACAATATCAGTGTTGTTGCAAAGCTACTGCTTTTTATTGTACATAGTTTTTGCATTTGCATTAATGATTCTATTGTGCTCTTGAATTCAATTAGCTATCAACTCTACTCAAATGCATAAATAGATGGTAGATAATAAATAATAAATAATAAGCGAAGAATAATAAACATACAATTAAGGGCACCAATGATAATGCTAACAGCAAAATAAAAATTGAAGAAGAAAAGTTCCATCAGGAGTGAAAATTTTTTAGAAAACTATTGTAAAAAGGTTTTCAATATTAATAAAGAAATATCGGAATTCAAAGAAAAAAAAGGAAACTTAAAACCAAAATCAAAACGAAAGGTGTAAGTAAAAACAACAAAACCAGTAAAAGAGAATAGAAAGATATTACTGTAAAGAGAAGGACACTATGTAGTTTTAGGAACCATAAGCAAAATGAAACTTAAAAACTCAAGAAGATATTTTAAAAATGATGCTTACTATTAATTGGTATTATATGCATAATAAACTCTAAATTATTAGTTTCTATTCGTATTGAAGAAATCTGTATTGCATTCCAATATATACATGTAGATCATATAATCAAGGTTTGCGAAGGATCAATTTTTTATCTACAAAAAGTGCTTGCCCTGATTAAGGTTAAACACTGCCAACTCTCCCGAACCATTTTGCTTAATTCAATTGTGAACATATATAGCAACTATTTTATAAATAGCTTTGTTAAAATCAATTTTTTATATATATTTCCAATTACCTAATTTCTTTTATTCTTCAATCTCCAAATACAGTGACGATTAACGTTTTTAATTATATAGGGTAATGTCAGTCATATGAGTACAATATTACTTCTAACTGGTAATTCCCACAATAACACTACAATATTAAAGAAATCTACAATATTAAAGAAATTTCCAAGGCCATGTTAACACTCGCTAACTTTAGAGCAAAGTTTATTTTAAATTCTTTATTATTTTGCATATGCGAATAGAAATTGAATTCATTATTAAAATAAGCTATTTGATCTTCTTTTCTCTTGATTTACTCCATAATTCATATGTTAAAGTCGCTGACACGTTAGATTGCTTTAAAGTTTTATATGGTAGATAAACATTTCCCATTTTACTGCTAGTACTAACAGCTATGTCCCTTTATATACCGAACTTCCATTTTATTTTACTTTTACTTACTACACTTACTGTTTTCTGTACGATACCCATTCTACCCATACTAAAACCCATTTACAATTTTGTGCCCATTCACCCAAGAAACGCATAACAACGATGCTCAAGAGAAATAAGCCTCATAACTTATTGAACTGCTTTTAACCTGACTCATATTGTAAATTACAACAATTTTTCTTTACAACAGGACATGCACCAGCAAAGGAAATGTACAAAGAACGTTGTTGGAACATTTGCTGGCCATTAGGCGCACCTAATGCTCAGCGCATAGGCTTCAATGCTCAATGCCTTATGCGAGTAGTAGGCGTGTGTGACAGCATCACGTAACAACTAAATTCGTGCAGCTAATAACGTCAAAACATGCTCGAATACATAAAACAAACGTTAAAGAGTTTTTTCTCATTTTCCTTACCGCGCGCACTTACGCAAACCCTAACCCACTACTCGGCATAATAAGCAATGTAGAAGTGTTGCATATTTTTTGGCGCACAATCATTTTTATAATAAATGTGAAACAATAAAGGAAATCGATTTGGAAAATGAAATTAGTGTTCTAGCTACAGTAATAGGAAAAACAAAGCAAAGATAAAATGAGAAAGAAACCACACAAAAAATGCTAAGATGTTCTACACAATGGCTTGCATGCAAAAGCAGCACCATCTCCAACGCCCAAAATGATGCTATGGTTTTTGCATAACTTTATTTTGAGGAAACAATGTTTTCTTTTTCTTTGAATTTGTCAACTTGTGTGCATTTAGAAACTCATTTTCTTAACCAAAATGAGTTTTACATAAAAATATATGTATAAATGTATTGTTTTTGCATTGGCTTTGGACACCAGCTGCGGTTAATAGTAACCAATGCAACTTTTTGTTTCTATTTAATGGCTAAAGGCAACTTCTTTGTAGGCAAAACACTTTAACGCAAAATTCGTTATGTATTTTTAGCAATATGCTATCAAAATATGTATTCTATAAAATTTTGATAGAAAAGATAATTAATAGTGGTGAATATAAAAATTAAATACTGGATATTGAAAAGATTCGTACAATTCATCTAAAATAAACTGCTTATATATGCTCTCTAGTTGTTGTTAATACATAGATGCACTGTATTACTGAAGTCGTTTTGAAATAATTTTATGGATTATAATATAATTATCAAAAAAAAAAAAGAAGCTGCAGATCAAATCTTCAACAACTTCGTTAAATAACTTATTGGGAACAATGATATATTGTTAAGAACTGCTTATGCGAGAGGATATTTCTAACAGAGTGATGAAATTATATATATATGATATATTATTAGAATATTGAACTATCAACATAAGTATTCTTTTTATACCTATATGATCTTGAATTTGTTCCTGAACTTAGTAAATATAGCTTATATAGAATGAAACAAACAAGAAAAAACCAAAACTACGTCAAACAGTAAAAGAAGATTCAGTTATATCCTCTTATAAAAGACAACTTTGAAAACTTGCACTGGAAAATATAGCACTTAGATAACAAATACTGTACTTGAAGAACTTTTTCTTCTGCAATTTATATAAGACTTCAATTCCCAATTCCCGATTTAGGAATTGAAGGTTTAATGCGGACTTCAATTCCCAAATCGGATGCTTTATTGGGAGCTGTCATTTTATTGCCTTTAATCCCAGCATGCTCCAGAATATATATTAAGTACACCTGATTTCGCATACGAAACCGTAAAACCGTAATTTTACTAAAATTATTTACAAAAGCGGTACTAACAAATGTTTTTACTATAGGGAGTAACAAATATACCATAGCTCCTTGATGACTTAAGTACGTAAATCTCAGCGCAACACTAATGATGTAACTACTTTATAGTAATAATATCAACAATTTTATTAGACCTTTAAATATATTTTTTGGTCTTACTTAGTAACTTTTTAAAGCAATCGCTTTAAATCTTTAATACTATAACTTCCATTCGGTCTTGGATTCTTTTTCTTTTAATAATCAATCATTAAAACTTAACATTGCTACTGAAAATGTTACAAGTCAAGCACAAGTATACTCGGCTAAAGTATAAAAGTGAAGGATATTTGCAGTACTTTACTGAAATAATTTCATACTTAAATAAAGCAAATAACTTAAATAAATCACTACGCGTATTTACCAAAAAAAGATACAAATTAGCAGAAGTAATGCGAGTAAGACAAATGATAATATTCAGCTTGCTGAAACATAAAATTTGAATGGGTGTGGACAAAATTCCTTACTTCTGTAACTCAAAAGGACAATGTGATAAATGCAGGCAAATATTTACACAGCAATGACTTCCAAAAAATATAAGAGATACTAATATAAGTGGATTGTAATACAAACCAGTAAATTATAGGAATTTTGAACAAAAATATACAAAATAAATATTGGCGAAGTGGATTTTGTATTTTAGTAGCTGAGTAAATCACCGAAAACAATATTGTATGACCACTTAAGCATAATTTGACGAACTACAGTTAATAATAGAAAGGGTCTAAAAATATGTATAATAATAATTTTTATATTAAAAATATTTTATGTGGGTATGTACTTTTTTTATAATTTAGACACTTTGTTTCTTATTTTGTTGATTTTATATCAAAGCTATGTAGTCTAAAGTAACAGATCCATTTTCAAGTATGGAGTGTGTTAACTTTTCTGGTATTCCATTTTAGAGTAAAAATGCAAACTATTGTACATTTGTCTTAAAACAAAACTTTAAATTATATAAATATCATTCAAAGTTATTTTATTTTTATACACAATAAAAATTATTTTTAAAAAAAATGTAAATAAATTTAAAAATCACCAAATATCACAGACTAAAAGGAGTTTTTTCCCAATAAACCTTATAGCTCAAATAAAATTCTTTGAAAATGTTTCCTTTCATATGTGCTCTTCAGGAACTAAAATATTCAATACATTGTATGTCTTTGCATAACAAATGCATTGTTTTCCTATTTCATATTCTGACCAATGTAATACTTAAATTCTTAAAAAATAAGTAAAAGCCCAGACTGACTGTGGAAAAAACTATTAGGATAACATGCATAAATAAACAATCATTACAATGTAAGCACAAGGATGTCAACCATAATGATGATGACTTACATTTTGATTAAAATATGTAAATAACTAAATAACTAACAAGGATAATGAAATTATTTTTCATGTGAAATTGTTTTCATGCAAATTTTATGTTAAAAATTAGTCAAACAGATAGAAGAAAGCTTATCGCTTTTTGACAGTTCTGACAAAATATGTACACACACACATAACATAAGCTGTACTTATTAAACTACAAAAGAGTCCTTATTAACATTATACCATACATATTTCTATAGTATAAAAAAAATTTAATATCGTAATAATTTATTGCTAATATATAACAACAAAATATCTGTCATATACAGATATGACTTCGTTTTAGAGTTTTAACTTTGGAACGATACTCCTTACTCTAACAAATGAAAAAACTTAGTGAATTGGTCAATTTTCAATACAGGACACAACATGTCGAAGGGTACGTTAGCCAAAGAATTAAACATGTAGGCTTTTAATTTACTATTTTGCAAAGAGTAGATTCAATAACTTTATGTTTTCAGCGAGAGAGCTTCTCAAATTGGATAAATACAGCCCGACAGCCCGAAACGATTTCTGGGAGATCGCACATTATCACGAACAAGCGCGATTAATGAAAAACAAACACGCATAGATATTTGAAGATATAAGCTTATTTCCTTCAGTTAATGATAGTTGGAACTTTTAAGGACCCGATGAATAGGAAAACTGATAGATGGAAATTACATAGCGTATAGTGGCTCTATTATTAGAGAGTAATTAAGGATTAAAAAAATGTTTCTAACCAAATACAATATGCAATAATGGATGACATTATTGCGTTTAAAAACGCTATCAAGTACAATGATGCGATTAATCCAAAGCATTGTAAAACGAAAATGAAGCCTTTCTTTCACCAGTAGCGATTGATTGAGGATAATACCTTATCACCGGGAAGGGAACTTATTGAAAAACTTAAACTGGCACGGATTTTATACGAAAAAAGCTTATTTCCCTCAGTTGATGATGCTTTTCTAAGTGACCGATGTGAGGAAGAATGATAGATGAAATTTGTCGAACCGATTGTGTCTCTATTATTAGAGAGTATTTATCGAGTAAAAAGAAATTCTTATAAAATGGAATATAGGGGAGGCCATAATCAAAATACACTTTGTAAGCTTGACATTAAAATATATATTACTTAAAAAAAACATTATGGAAGAAATATTTAGAGGTTGACATCATAAAATGAAAATAAACGATTCTTTCTTTATTCTTCATATTTTATTGTTTCTTACTATGGATATCTGCTTATAAAATAGTTTTAAGAAATAGTAGCAACTAATAAAATCTTTATGGATTTTTCTAATATTCAACACTTTCATTTAATATAATAGAATAATAAATAAACAATGAAATATTTTACTGAAATAAAATAAAACATATAAAAATTTTTGTTATTCAATGAAAGCTTCTGTCTAGACTTGTAACATTTGTGCTGCAGATATTTTTTTGATAGAAGACTTAAATGTTTATATAGCCATAAAGCCATACATAACAATTAGAACTATCAAAATGTTAGAAAGAATCGTAAGACAAAATTTAATCTTAATCTTTTAGTAATACCATAACTGCTAATTAGAGTAAGGTTAAAACCTATTCAACCCAGAAAACAAACTCAACTCATTTATTTAGCTATTAAATAGTGCCACTTTATTTCGACATGATATGCAAACTTTAGTTCAGTTATATATGACTCTAAGACTCTATTAACTTCTAGTCACCTTAAGAGTTATCACACCAATAGTGATGAATATTGGTATCCAATATGAAAACCTTGGATGCTAATTTTTGTATTCAGTAGAAAAATGTCTATTTTTTCCAGGTTCAAATCGGTGATTTCATAACATCACCACACTAAATAGTTAAAACCTTTGAAAAAAAATATAAAGTTATGCATCGAAAAAGATTATGTATAGTAACTAAAACATTATTGGGGTTACATAATATATTTTTCATTGAAAAATGAACAGAATTTATAATTTCTAACCAAGCTGCTAAAAATATAATTTCCTAGGCAATGAAGTCGATTCGTCTGTAGTCCTATACATAATTAGAAACTGACTAATGGATTCTGCATCTTCTCCATCATGACCACTCCTGACAAGTCCACTTGTCGGAACATAGTACAATAAGGGTCTTGCGCAATGGCATAAATCTTGGTTAACAGAAAAAAGAATGTTCAGAATGATTGATTGTCTAATTTTCGTTCTAATACACTGTCTGTCGGAGTATATTTTGAGGTATCGATATTATTTATGTCGATTACGATGCTTCTTCTGACCACTTCATCTGCCAACACGTTTTCTTCAATACCCATATATCCAAAAGGTTCAATAAGGCTTATTATATAGTAGCGAATCACGCCATTTCATTACAATTTTCGATTTCAACGTTTAAAAATTGTGAAAGCATTGCAAACAAAAATCAAACGCGACATCTCGTACCGTCTTTAATTCAATAATAAATGCGATAAATTCAATTGCATTCATTGGTGCCGATGTCGCTTCGGAAGATAGTGATATGTAATAAATCTTGGGTTCATTCCTTATTATCGACTGCTATCATTTTGAAGCACAAAAATATTCTGCTGCAATTTTGTGAATTATTCGCTTATAACTAATTTGGTTTACCAATCGAAAGTTT